>NW_006785876.1:2047574-2054236 GCF_000442215.2 Lipotes vexillifer
CCTGCTGCCAGGGAACCAGGTGCCCTGAGTGGTCTATCTTGGGTCATGTGCCCTCTCATAAACTATGATTGACAACTTCCGGCTCAAACTGCAGAACTGGAGTAGAGGGGGAGAATTCTTCGAAAGAAAAGTGTTCTTACTAAATGAAAATGGTATTTGGGAGGGAGGAAGGATGCTGAGCAAGCAATAATGGATCTCTATGTCTCGACTCCCCAGGTACCCAAAGGACACATTCACAAAAAGTAGATTTAAACTCAAGTGCTCCTAGCTAGTGCTTCTAGCTATAGGTCAAGGACATGTAACCCTCAGAGCCCTGAATTATGCACAAGGCTTGGGTTTGAGGTTTAAATAGAACTTGCTCCCTACCCCGCCAACTCAAAAGTCATAGGTCAGTAATCAACGTGCTTGGGAAAAGAGAGCAGAGCTTCAAACTGCAAGGAAGAAGGAATTTGGCAAAGTTACCCACACAATAAAGATCACAAAGCTTGCAGAAGGGCTCTCTCATTCCAACTGACAGAATCAGTGCACCGAGTCAGGAACCCCCTAGGAGGCCTAGCTCTGCCCCAACTAGTAAATGAGACCCAATCAGCATCTCAGAGATCTGGGTAGATAACAAATTCTCCTGGGTGGTGAGTAGGATTAGGAAGGAGTGGATTGATTGGTGGAACTGTTGCCTCGGCATTTACCCACTTTGTGTTCTGTTGGCCCAGTGGGCTCAAGATTACGGTCCTCACATCTACAGTCAACCAGGAATGAGACAACCCCCTTTGGTAGGGGAGGCCAGGGGTCAGCAAGGGGAGCCTCTGAGGCTACCCCCTGACATTGACCACTAATTTTTATAAACTCCTAGAACCAGAGGAATGGGCAGTTCTGCTGTTGATTCTAGAAAATTCTCAAATGAACAGAATTAGACATTTAGCCCAGAATCATAAACTTACCAAATGTTGACCCCCTACTGTATTTGCCAACCAAATAATTACTAGCCTTATAGAAAATTCTGGTTCACTAGAGCAGTAAACACCTAAGTAGCACAGTACAATGACTGCAGTATGAAAACTGTCCCAAATTGAAACCATATGAATCTTCACCCTTTATTAAATTCCCTTGGAGACATTTAAGTTCTAGCAATGTATTCTCCCTTTTTTTTTGTTGCCATGGAGAAAACAGAATCTCTCTTCCCTGGGGGAAATTAAAGTCCCAGAGAAATTAGAGGCCAGAGTCTCATTGTAATTTTCTAATACATCACAATCAGCTAGACACAGCCTCACTGTGTTCATTCTGTTTACTTCCCCGCACACACCCCCTCCTCCCACCCCTCACCTTTCTCAGATCCTTTTCTGCCCTTCTCTCTGCCCTGGGAGGCTGGTCCCTGGGAACTGCATCATTGGAGCTCCCTTGCTTGCTAGCTTCTCATCAGGTTCAGCCAATGAGAGCCATTGATTGGAGACTGGAGGGTGGGAAGAGAGGTCGGAATATTTCTTCCAGCTTCCTCCCCGCTTTGGGACATATTTCTGGCAGTGGCTGTGTACTTTAACAACTACAGATTCTGTCGAGAAACCCCTTCTACCCAGATCTAGCTCTCAGTGGGCTAAGATAACACTTTTTCCTCTCCTTTCTTATTTAAGGGTATTACCAGGTTCCTGCTGTTGCCAGCCTTGGTGACTCAACCACACTGTTGATTCCCTTAATTCTGTCCATACCTCTGACTGTCCTTTAATTACATCCTCTTCCTTTGACCCACTAGTGTTGCCTCCTGTTTCCTGATGTGACCTTGACTTCACACTTAAATACCTGGCACCAGGCAGTCTGGGTCCTTTTCCAATAGCAGGATTCCAGAATGTCTTCCACGAAAGTGGATGGAATCATTTCAGCACCTGCATTGTTGAATTAATTCCAACTTGAAGTCTCATCTGTTCCACTTTTCCAAAGTTCCAAAGGGTAACAGGACATAAGGATGTCATAGCACCAATCCTAGACCTATACCATTTAGTTACAATAGCATTCCCTAAACAAGAGTGATGTTTCCAGAACACAGTGCTTATTACGGTGTCTGGGCCCACATTGCTGTTGCCAGCTGTCGACACTAACACAGACGAAGTGCCATCTGGGGGAATTAAGGTAGACCAGAAAGCAAAGAGAGAAGAGAAAATCTGAATTTCAGCTTCACTGGATGCCAGAGCATTTGTCAATAATGCTGTTCACCAAACATTCACCCATCTTCCCCATTCCAAGCACAGAAAAGGACTGATTTCCAGGTTCCTTGTGGTTGGGTGGGGTGTTATGACTAGTTCAGCCAATGAATCTTGAGTAGAAATGACTGGAAGTGATGTGTGTCTGTCTGTGGCTGAGCATTTACTATCTGGTGTGAGACTTTCCAGGGAGCTCTTTGCTTCTGGCGTGATGACCCGCCAAGATCCAAATTTTGGATGCTTCACCAGCCTGGGTCCCTTAGTGACTATAATGAGAACCCCCAAGTTAATACATTATGAACATGAAGTATGAGAGAAAAATACATCTTTGAGCCACCAAACTGGAGGGACTGTGTGTTACTACACTACAACCTAGCTTACCCTGATTCAAATTATTTTTTAACGTTAGCAGAAGTCTAATGAACTCAATGACCTTGACCACTTGCTTCTTTCCAAGCCTTGCAGAAGCCCCACTTGAAGAGCTGTAGAGCCTGTCATTGCTTATGCTCCAAAAACAAAGTGCAATGCATCATGTCCTCTGTCTCACACTCTGTAATGTCTTTCTTTAGCCTTTGGATCCCCCAGGCCATGGCTGATTTTACTACTCCAAAGGCAGCACCAAGATCCCTCTTTTCCACCAGTTTCCCTGCAGCATCAGTTCCTCTGGAGAAGCAAAAAATGTCCTGAGTAGCATTTGAGAATGAGTTTCTTGAGATGAGGGAGGAGGAGTTGTGATAGCAGAAGACATTCTACCCACAAAGATTAAAGAGTTTGCCCTGAATTGCATTTGCTCTGGCCCAGCCGACAGCCCTTCCCTCTCCACGTGGGGTGAGGTTAGCTGGCAGAGACTCATTACACGTGCAGTCACTTCCACAGTTTAATGTACCAGAGTGTCTCCCCTGACCCTAGGAAAGACATTTCTAATGAAGGTCACGACAACACCCAAGCTCATTTAAGATCCTGAACCAGCCATACACCAGAGACCACAACCTTCTAATAATGTAGTGATTGGTTCCCAGATTCTGTGAATGTACCCACTTGATCTGCCATGATTTTCCAAGTGTTATAAGCAGAGGGGGAGGAGTTAAATAGCACTAGATGATATTTCCATGGGACTCTAGAATGTCAGTCATTTCTCCAGTTTACAATGTTCCTTAGAGAAGCACAAGGAACAGGAACTGAACTGAAAAGCAATTATTCCTTGACTGCCAGCTAGACTAGGGTCTCCTCCTTCTGATACTTACTCTTTTTTAAAATTTAATTAAATTTAATTAATTTATTTTTATACAGCAGGTTCTTACTGATACTTACACTTTGCAAAAGCTAGGTAGGAGGGCTAAGAAGCATGGTAGACAGCTTCCAGTACGGCCTGCAAAGAGTCCCATCTAGTGCTATCCAGACTCAATCTCCAGCAGTGATCCCCACGCCTAGAAATATCCACACTCTTATGCAGTCTACTCCCACCTTGTATCAGGATTGGTCTGTGTGATCAACACATGCAGCCGTAGCAATGGCATGACACCTCTAAATTTACGTTATAAAAGACATCGAAGCTTTGTTTTGGGTTCTCTCTCCCTTTTGGATCACTTGCTCTGGAAGAAGCCAGTTGCCATGTGTTTTGAACATTGAGGGAGCCCTATGGAGAGGCCCGTGTGGTCCTCCTTCCAACATCCTTGGGGGAACCAAGGCCACCCAATGCCCACGTGAGTGAGCTTGGGAGCAGATCCTCCAGCACCAGATGCCTGGTGCTCCAGTCAACAGCTTGACTGTAACCTCCTCAGCCAGAACTACCAAACTAAGCCATTCCTGGCCCTTGAGATTATGTGAGATAATGTTCTCTTAATCTGCTAAATTTTGCAGTATTTTTTTTTACGTAACAATAGATAATAAAAGGCCAATGGCTCTCTGAACCATGGGACCTTCCCAAACCTCTGGTGGCCAACAGCGTACCAGAACTTGAAGCAACATTCAGCCTCTTGGTTCTGCCTTCTGGTGTTGAGTGCCATGCCTCAACGACCCACCCATCAACTCTATCCTTTTGGGAGCAGAGGGGTAAGAGAATAGGGAAGGAATGGGTATACAAGTAGATCTGTGATGAAGAAAGGAGACAGTTTGAGATATATTTCCACTTTTACACATACCTAGGCTAACGCCTCTCTATTATCTGTGTAATGGTCTGTTGTTGGCCGAGCTGGGCCTTTCTCATTGTACAGCCAATGCCTCCACGTCTCTTCCAAGTGTACCTAAGTGCATGGATACCGGATGAGAGGTTTTGCTTTGGAAATTGGGGGAGCAGTTTTGGTTGGAGAGGAAAGTCTAGGAAGCAAGTGTAAACAAAGGTAGTGAGGGGTCTGAGCTCAACAGTCACAGTGACAGAGGCTGAACTTGCTCTTCAGGAGAGATTCATACGCAGAGTGAGGCTCTGGGCCCAGGAGAAACACTCTGGATCTGGGCAGGAAGCTTTTCTCCCTCTTGCTGCTGTAACCCAGGACGCATGCCCTTGGCAGTGGTGGGTCCCTGTCCCTCAGAGACAAGATCAAGTTAGATTAAATCACCAGAAGCAGAGCTGACACCAATCTGGAGTTACAGCCCTCCGTGGAAAATACCTAGAGTAGTTTCTGTTTTCCTAATTGGGCCTTTATTAATACAGGCCCCATCACCCAGGAAATCAGAAGAGGAGGAAGATGGGAGACTAAACATGGGCCTTTTTTTTTTTTTTTAGACCTATCCTGACACCAACTCGGTGTCTAAAAATTCCATTCTAAAGATAAAAAAAAAAAAATTCCATTCTGACCCGAGCAGCTGATGGAAGAGAAGCATAGGGCAAGGTCAGGATGTGGGGGTCGTCCAGAGCTCCTTCCTTCTCCAGGTGTGCCAGCCTGCCGGCACCTCAGTGTGCTCACCAGCTGGGAAGTTCCTTGAACCTCATCATTTAGGGGTTTTTATGGTTGTTTCATTGTGTAGGTAGGATTGATTAAACCGTTGGCCATTGGTGATTGAACTCAATCTCCAGCCCTTCTTCCTGCCCTGGAGGTTAAGGGGCGGGGCTGAAACCTTCAACCTTCTCTCATCATGTGGTTGGTTTGTGTGACAATCAGTCCCACCCTGAAGTTATCTAGTGATCTCTCCTCCAACCCATGAGTCATCTTCCTAGCACACAAAAGAGTAAATTCCAGGGGTTTCAGGAGCTCTGTGCCAGGAACCCAGGACAAAAATCAAATATTCTTTATTATACCACAGCAAGAGACTTTAGAATAAAGTGACAAAGTTGGGGCAATTTCTGAATCTCCCCAGGAGTACACAGAGGCCGTAGTGCTAGGACTCTGGGCCCCTGCCCTGAGTCTCCAAAATGGGCTGCTCCAGGTTGCAGGGGTGTGTCCCACAGGTGAGCTCTGTCATCACGCATCCTACGGGAGCGGTGAAACGGTACATATTTTCAGAAAGGAGCCACTTCAGGCAGAACTGAACTCTCAAAAAGGCCTTGCACTACCTGCTCAGGGATTCCTTCAAGCAATGTATCAGGTGACAGTTTCCTTTGCACTAGGCCAAACCTAAGGTATGGAAAGAACACAGACTATTACCTTGAATATTTAATATTTTTCCCTGGGAGTCTTGAATTATGAAGAAAAAATGAGAATGTTCAACATATGAAGAAAATGATTCTTGGCGCCAGGAAAAATCAGACTAAGCATATTTTGATTTCAGTATTATAAAGGCAATTAAATTACCTTTATAATATAGCAAATACTCCTATAGGAAAACTATAATTTTCTTTTTAAAGGTGGTTTTATTCTTTTTCCCCCTTCTTATTAATTTTTAAAAACCTTGAGTTGACAGCTCTGTTACTAATACCAAAACCCACGGATGGTCCCTTGGCACATTTGACTGGATGAAACTGATGGCCTTGGGTTTCCTATGCAGCCATGCTGCACATCTAGGGAACCAAGTTTGTATTGGCTATAGGAGACCAGAGGAAGGAGTTGGTCTCATCCTTCCCTGGGAGTGGGACTGTCTTCATTTAAAGATAAGGTGAGGTGCACCGTGAAGGGAAAGAACTGAAGTTATGTCACTTACTTTAGCAGTTTTCTGCAAAGCAAAATATCCTAGAAGCAAACAAAACAGTTCTTGAAGACTTGCCTTATGCTGTTTCCCTGCATATGAGCTTCTCAAAAAATAAAATGCACCAATAAACGAGTTACTTTTTCATTTCCATACGTGGGGAAATGTACAAAGCTCTGGTGTGTGTGTATATATATATATATATATATATATATATATATAAATACCTACTCACAAGTATTGCAGTTGGTAATGTTTTCATACACTTGCAAATGTTAAAAGTCAAATGTACTTCAATCTTGTACTCTTTGTAAATATGCAAAATTTTGTATATGATTCTTTTACTCATTAAAAGCCTGTAGTTTTTTTTTTTTTGCGGTACGCGGGCCTCTCACTGTTGTGGCCTCTCCCGTT
>NW_006785876.1:2055084-2066171 GCF_000442215.2 Lipotes vexillifer
CCTGCTGCCAGGGAACCAGGTGCCCTGAGTGGTCTATCTTGGGTCATGTGCCCTCTCATAAACTATGATTGACAACTTCCGGCTCAAACTGCAGAACTGGAGTAGAGGGGGAGAATTCTTCGAAAGAAAAGTGTTCTTACTAAATGAAAATGGTATTTGGGAGGGAGGAAGGATGCTGAGCAAGCAATAATGGATCTCTATGTCTCGACTCCCCAGGTACCCAAAGGACACATTCACAAAAAGTAGATTTAAACTCAAGTGCTCCTAGCTAGTGCTTCTAGCTATAGGTCAAGGACATGTAACCCTCAGAGCCCTGAATTATGCACAAGGCTTGGGTTTGAGGTTTAAATAGAACTTGCTCCCTACCCCGCCAACTCAAAAGTCATAGGTCAGTAATCAACGTGCTTGGGAAAAGAGAGCAGAGCTTCAAACTGCAAGGAAGAAGGAATTTGGCAAAGTTACCCACACAATAAAGATCACAAAGCTTGCAGAAGGGCTCTCTCATTCCAACTGACAGAATCAGTGCACCGAGTCAGGAACCCCCTAGGAGGCCTAGCTCTGCCCCAACTAGTAAATGAGACCCAATCAGCATCTCAGAGATCTGGGTAGATAACAAATTCTCCTGGGTGGTGAGTAGGATTAGGAAGGAGTGGATTGATTGGTGGAACTGTTGCCTCGGCATTTACCCACTTTGTGTTCTGTTGGCCCAGTGGGCTCAAGATTACGGTCCTCACATCTACAGTCAACCAGGAATGAGACAACCCCCTTTGGTAGGGGAGGCCAGGGGTCAGCAAGGGGAGCCTCTGAGGCTACCCCCTGACATTGACCACTAATTTTTATAAACTCCTAGAACCAGAGGAATGGGCAGTTCTGCTGTTGATTCTAGAAAATTCTCAAATGAACAGAATTAGACATTTAGCCCAGAATCATAAACTTACCAAATGTTGACCCCCTACTGTATTTGCCAACCAAATAATTACTAGCCTTATAGAAAATTCTGGTTCACTAGAGCAGTAAACACCTAAGTAGCACAGTACAATGACTGCAGTATGAAAACTGTCCCAAATTGAAACCATATGAATCTTCACCCTTTATTAAATTCCCTTGGAGACATTTAAGTTCTAGCAATGTATTCTCCCTTTTTTTTTGTTGCCATGGAGAAAACAGAATCTCTCTTCCCTGGGGGAAATTAAAGTCCCAGAGAAATTAGAGGCCAGAGTCTCATTGTAATTTTCTAATACATCACAATCAGCTAGACACAGCCTCACTGTGTTCATTCTGTTTACTTCCCCGCACACACCCCCTCCTCCCACCCCTCACCTTTCTCAGATCCTTTTCTGCCCTTCTCTCTGCCCTGGGAGGCTGGTCCCTGGGAACTGCATCATTGGAGCTCCCTTGCTTGCTAGCTTCTCATCAGGTTCAGCCAATGAGAGCCATTGATTGGAGACTGGAGGGTGGGAAGAGAGGTCGGAATATTTCTTCCAGCTTCCTCCCCGCTTTGGGACATATTTCTGGCAGTGGCTGTGTACTTTAACAACTACAGATTCTGTCGAGAAACCCCTTCTACCCAGATCTAGCTCTCAGTGGGCTAAGATAACACTTTTTCCTCTCCTTTCTTATTTAAGGGTATTACCAGGTTCCTGCTGTTGCCAGCCTTGGTGACTCAACCACACTGTTGATTCCCTTAATTCTGTCCATACCTCTGACTGTCCTTTAATTACATCCTCTTCCTTTGACCCACTAGTGTTGCCTCCTGTTTCCTGATGTGACCTTGACTTCACACTTAAATACCTGGCACCAGGCAGTCTGGGTCCTTTTCCAATAGCAGGATTCCAGAATGTCTTCCACGAAAGTGGATGGAATCATTTCAGCACCTGCATTGTTGAATTAATTCCAACTTGAAGTCTCATCTGTTCCACTTTTCCAAAGTTCCAAAGGGTAACAGGACATAAGGATGTCATAGCACCAATCCTAGACCTATACCATTTAGTTACAATAGCATTCCCTAAACAAGAGTGATGTTTCCAGAACACAGTGCTTATTACGGTGTCTGGGCCCACATTGCTGTTGCCAGCTGTCGACACTAACACAGACGAAGTGCCATCTGGGGGAATTAAGGTAGACCAGAAAGCAAAGAGAGAAGAGAAAATCTGAATTTCAGCTTCACTGGATGCCAGAGCATTTGTCAATAATGCTGTTCACCAAACATTCACCCATCTTCCCCATTCCAAGCACAGAAAAGGACTGATTTCCAGGTTCCTTGTGGTTGGGTGGGGTGTTATGACTAGTTCAGCCAATGAATCTTGAGTAGAAATGACTGGAAGTGATGTGTGTCTGTCTGTGGCTGAGCATTTACTATCTGGTGTGAGACTTTCCAGGGAGCTCTTTGCTTCTGGCGTGATGACCCGCCAAGATCCAAATTTTGGATGCTTCACCAGCCTGGGTCCCTTAGTGACTATAATGAGAACCCCCAAGTTAATACATTATGAACATGAAGTATGAGAGAAAAATACATCTTTGAGCCACCAAACTGGAGGGACTGTGTGTTACTACACTACAACCTAGCTTACCCTGATTCAAATTATTTTTTAACGTTAGCAGAAGTCTAATGAACTCAATGACCTTGACCACTTGCTTCTTTCCAAGCCTTGCAGAAGCCCCACTTGAAGAGCTGTAGAGCCTGTCATTGCTTATGCTCCAAAAACAAAGTGCAATGCATCATGTCCTCTGTCTCACACTCTGTAATGTCTTTCTTTAGCCTTTGGATCCCCCAGGCCATGGCTGATTTTACTACTCCAAAGGCAGCACCAAGATCCCTCTTTTCCACCAGTTTCCCTGCAGCATCAGTTCCTCTGGAGAAGCAAAAAATGTCCTGAGTAGCATTTGAGAATGAGTTTCTTGAGATGAGGGAGGAGGAGTTGTGATAGCAGAAGACATTCTACCCACAAAGATTAAAGAGTTTGCCCTGAATTGCATTTGCTCTGGCCCAGCCGACAGCCCTTCCCTCTCCACGTGGGGTGAGGTTAGCTGGCAGAGACTCATTACACGTGCAGTCACTTCCACAGTTTAATGTACCAGAGTGTCTCCCCTGACCCTAGGAAAGACATTTCTAATGAAGGTCACGACAACACCCAAGCTCATTTAAGATCCTGAACCAGCCATACACCAGAGACCACAACCTTCTAATAATGTAGTGATTGGTTCCCAGATTCTGTGAATGTACCCACTTGATCTGCCATGATTTTCCAAGTGTTATAAGCAGAGGGGGAGGAGTTAAATAGCACTAGATGATATTTCCATGGGACTCTAGAATGTCAGTCATTTCTCCAGTTTACAATGTTCCTTAGAGAAGCACAAGGAACAGGAACTGAACTGAAAAGCAATTATTCCTTGACTGCCAGCTAGACTAGGGTCTCCTCCTTCTGATACTTACTCTTTTTTAAAATTTAATTAAATTTAATTAATTTATTTTTATACAGCAGGTTCTTACTGATACTTACACTTTGCAAAAGCTAGGTAGGAGGGCTAAGAAGCATGGTAGACAGCTTCCAGTACGGCCTGCAAAGAGTCCCATCTAGTGCTATCCAGACTCAATCTCCAGCAGTGATCCCCACGCCTAGAAATATCCACACTCTTATGCAGTCTACTCCCACCTTGTATCAGGATTGGTCTGTGTGATCAACACATGCAGCCGTAGCAATGGCATGACACCTCTAAATTTACGTTATAAAAGACATCGAAGCTTTGTTTTGGGTTCTCTCTCCCTTTTGGATCACTTGCTCTGGAAGAAGCCAGTTGCCATGTGTTTTGAACATTGAGGGAGCCCTATGGAGAGGCCCGTGTGGTCCTCCTTCCAACATCCTTGGGGGAACCAAGGCCACCCAATGCCCACGTGAGTGAGCTTGGGAGCAGATCCTCCAGCACCAGATGCCTGGTGCTCCAGTCAACAGCTTGACTGTAACCTCCTCAGCCAGAACTACCAAACTAAGCCATTCCTGGCCCTTGAGATTATGTGAGATAATGTTCTCTTAATCTGCTAAATTTTGCAGTATTTTTTTTTACGTAACAATAGATAATAAAAGGCCAATGGCTCTCTGAACCATGGGACCTTCCCAAACCTCTGGTGGCCAACAGCGTACCAGAACTTGAAGCAACATTCAGCCTCTTGGTTCTGCCTTCTGGTGTTGAGTGCCATGCCTCAACGACCCACCCATCAACTCTATCCTTTTGGGAGCAGAGGGGTAAGAGAATAGGGAAGGAATGGGTATACAAGTAGATCTGTGATGAAGAAAGGAGACAGTTTGAGATATATTTCCACTTTTACACATACCTAGGCTAACGCCTCTCTATTATCTGTGTAATGGTCTGTTGTTGGCCGAGCTGGGCCTTTCTCATTGTACAGCCAATGCCTCCACGTCTCTTCCAAGTGTACCTAAGTGCATGGATACCGGATGAGAGGTTTTGCTTTGGAAATTGGGGGAGCAGTTTTGGTTGGAGAGGAAAGTCTAGGAAGCAAGTGTAAACAAAGGTAGTGAGGGGTCTGAGCTCAACAGTCACAGTGACAGAGGCTGAACTTGCTCTTCAGGAGAGATTCATACGCAGAGTGAGGCTCTGGGCCCAGGAGAAACACTCTGGATCTGGGCAGGAAGCTTTTCTCCCTCTTGCTGCTGTAACCCAGGACGCATGCCCTTGGCAGTGGTGGGTCCCTGTCCCTCAGAGACAAGATCAAGTTAGATTAAATCACCAGAAGCAGAGCTGACACCAATCTGGAGTTACAGCCCTCCGTGGAAAATACCTAGAGTAGTTTCTGTTTTCCTAATTGGGCCTTTATTAATACAGGCCCCATCACCCAGGAAATCAGAAGAGGAGGAAGATGGGAGACTAAACATGGGCCTTTTTTTTTTTTTTTAGACCTATCCTGACACCAACTCGGTGTCTAAAAATTCCATTCTAAAGATAAAAAAAAAAAAATTCCATTCTGACCCGAGCAGCTGATGGAAGAGAAGCATAGGGCAAGGTCAGGATGTGGGGGTCGTCCAGAGCTCCTTCCTTCTCCAGGTGTGCCAGCCTGCCGGCACCTCAGTGTGCTCACCAGCTGGGAAGTTCCTTGAACCTCATCATTTAGGGGTTTTTATGGTTGTTTCATTGTGTAGGTAGGATTGATTAAACCGTTGGCCATTGGTGATTGAACTCAATCTCCAGCCCTTCTTCCTGCCCTGGAGGTTAAGGGGCGGGGCTGAAACCTTCAACCTTCTCTCATCATGTGGTTGGTTTGTGTGACAATCAGTCCCACCCTGAAGTTATCTAGTGATCTCTCCTCCAACCCATGAGTCATCTTCCTAGCACACAAAAGAGTAAATTCCAGGGGTTTCAGGAGCTCTGTGCCAGGAACCCAGGACAAAAATCAAATATTCTTTATTATACCACAGCAAGAGACTTTAGAATAAAGTGACAAAGTTGGGGCAATTTCTGAATCTCCCCAGGAGTACACAGAGGCCGTAGTGCTAGGACTCTGGGCCCCTGCCCTGAGTCTCCAAAATGGGCTGCTCCAGGTTGCAGGGGTGTGTCCCACAGGTGAGCTCTGTCATCACGCATCCTACGGGAGCGGTGAAACGGTACATATTTTCAGAAAGGAGCCACTTCAGGCAGAACTGAACTCTCAAAAAGGCCTTGCACTACCTGCTCAGGGATTCCTTCAAGCAATGTATCAGGTGACAGTTTCCTTTGCACTAGGCCAAACCTAAGGTATGGAAAGAACACAGACTATTACCTTGAATATTTAATATTTTTCCCTGGGAGTCTTGAATTATGAAGAAAAAATGAGAATGTTCAACATATGAAGAAAATGATTCTTGGCGCCAGGAAAAATCAGACTAAGCATATTTTGATTTCAGTATTATAAAGGCAATTAAATTACCTTTATAATATAGCAAATACTCCTATAGGAAAACTATAATTTTCTTTTTAAAGGTGGTTTTATTCTTTTTCCCCCTTCTTATTAATTTTTAAAAACCTTGAGTTGACAGCTCTGTTACTAATACCAAAACCCACGGATGGTCCCTTGGCACATTTGACTGGATGAAACTGATGGCCTTGGGTTTCCTATGCAGCCATGCTGCACATCTAGGGAACCAAGTTTGTATTGGCTATAGGAGACCAGAGGAAGGAGTTGGTCTCATCCTTCCCTGGGAGTGGGACTGTCTTCATTTAAAGATAAGGTGAGGTGCACCGTGAAGGGAAAGAACTGAAGTTATGTCACTTACTTTAGCAGTTTTCTGCAAAGCAAAATATCCTAGAAGCAAACAAAACAGTTCTTGAAGACTTGCCTTATGCTGTTTCCCTGCATATGAGCTTCTCAAAAAATAAAATGCACCAATAAACGAGTTACTTTTTCATTTCCATACGTGGGGAAATGTACAAAGCTCTGGTGTGTGTGTATATATATATATATATATATATATATATATATAAATACCTACTCACAAGTATTGCAGTTGGTAATGTTTTCATACACTTGCAAATGTTAAAAGTCAAATGTACTTCAATCTTGTACTCTTTGTAAATATGCAAAATTTTGTATATGATTCTTTTACTCATTAAAAGCCTGTAGTTTTTTTTTTTTTGCGGTACGCGGGCCTCTCACTGTTGTGGCCTCTCCCGTTGCAGAGCACAGGCTCCGGACGCGCAGGCTCAGCGGCCATGGCTCACGGGCCCAGCTGCTCCGCGGCATGTGGGATCTTCCTGGACCGGGGCAGGAACCCGTGTCCCCTGCACCGGCAGGTGGACTCTCAACCACTGCGCCACCAGGGAAGCCCAGCTTTTATTGTTTTTAAGGAGGCTGGTCAGGACACTGAAATAACAAGATGCTTTTAGAAATTAAAGAAAAAAGAAAGTAAGGTCATAAAAAATTTTTTTAAGTCAGGCAGTGAGATGCCTGGTACATCTGGGTCACACACATCTGATTTCACATCAGACAATGGCTTATTAAACACTGCCTGGGTACAGACACTGAATATTTGAATATTCAAGAATGTTTATTGTATTGAGTGAAGAGAAAGAAGGCTAAATTCAGTCAGCTGTTTGGCTGCTGAATTTTTACATTTTAGGACTTAGTTTCCTCATCTGTAAATTGAGAGTGTTAGAT
This sequence comes from Lipotes vexillifer, assembly GCF_000442215.2. Classification (NCBI taxonomy): domain Eukaryota; kingdom Metazoa; phylum Chordata; class Mammalia; order Artiodactyla; family Lipotidae; genus Lipotes; species Lipotes vexillifer. The sequence goes on from NW_006785876.1 coordinate 2,062,229, forward strand.
AAGGCTTCTAAGGCCAGTTTTAAAAAATACTTTAAAGGCTACAGCTTCCAGCTTCTCAGTCAACTGTTTAATAGTATCATCTCTATTAGCTACAGGTCAGGTTCTCAAACTTGGCTGCACACTGCAATCACCTGGGGAGTTTTAAACCATCCCCAAACCCAGCCACTGCTCTTGGATTGACTAAATTGGTCTTGGGTGTGGCCTGAGCATTGGGAGCATGGGAGGTGGGTGGGGAACAGTGGTCAAGGGGGTTAGATGCTCCCCAGGTGATTCTAACGTGTCGCAATATTTGAGAACCACAGGTTTAGGTCGTGTATTAGAATCACCTAGGTTGCTTCTTAAAGGTGCAGGTACCCTGCTCTCAGGCTCAGATTCAGTAGGTAGAGGATGAAGCCTAAAAAGCTACTCTTTAAACAACTTCGTCCCGTGGTTGGTGCAGTGGTTCTCAGAGCCACGATTGAGAGGCACTGCTTTAGATAATAATTCTTGGGTGCTCACTTATGGTTTAGATAAATGGGACCAGCCTTAAGGAACAGCTCCTCCGAATTGGGTTCTATCTTTGGGAAACTGGGAGACAAATGGTCATTCCGTGCAATTATTATAGGTTGAGATTTACTTGGGAAAAGTTTGGGACGTTGTCAAGAGCAGGAAAATCCCTCCAGCCACGTGAAATCCCCTGTGAAAACAGAGACCCAGATCTGAACTGTTTAGACAGAGCCACAGGAGACCGTACCACAGGCCAGAGTGTCTGGGGCTCAACCAACCTCTTTCTTCTTTATAAAGACCCATCCGTGTCTTCTGAGTCCTTACAATCTTGGACATAAGCAAAGTGCTCAGTGACGTTCTGCAGTAAATGCTATGGCCCAATGTCACAGTCTTTGGGTGGGCCCATCATATCAGGACACCCAGTGGGCAGCACTTTCCTGATGGTCTGGTCCCATACAATCACCAGTGCCCTGCTCTGGCATCCAGGATGCCCATTTCATCTGGACTCTCTAAATAATGGTGGAGAGGAGCAAAGGTGTCTGGTTGGGTGTAGCAGAAGCTGTTGGGGCCCTGTCCAGACTCTTCCAAGCCCCTCTGTTTCAGTGCATGCTGGTCTGACTTCCATTTCCCAGCACCTGCTTCTCTGCCTGAAGACCTTTTGTTTTATCCTCAAACACAGTAATACACACACGAAGCCCTCAACTGATGACTGATGGGAGTTGGAGTGAGCTTCCTTGCCTCTTGGGTGGGATAACTCTGAGGTATATTTCCTGCAGTGGTTCCCAGAATTCCTCAATGGGATTAAACTTCAGAGCCCACAGTGGCAAGTAACACCCTTTATTGATACTCCCCTTCCTCTCACTTCCCCACTCCCCAGCCTGACCGATTCCATCCATGGATGAGGTTGGCCAGCCTGTCTTAGGAGGCTTCTGGATGGGAAAAAGAGGGAAAACTCTACTACATAAGAGCACTGAGACAGTGACCCTGCCCCACTAGTGAAGCATGGCCCATGAACGTCAGATTCTGACCCATTGCACTAGCCATTTCTCTCCCACAGAGGTACAAGGTGATGCTAAAAGGTAGTAGACATTCCTCTTTCTTCATGCTCCCTCATGGAGGGGGAAAGGAGGTCCCTTCTTTCACGGTCCATATCTGTAGTGCTGTTAAGCCCATTCCTCCACTGAGCACAAGTCTACTATGTAGGTTGACCTATTAAATCTCTTTCAAGTCATCTCATTTCTCTTTGTCTCCTGGATCATGCCCCTATCTCAGGCCACCAAAAAGCTGGGGTCAACACTACAGAGCCTCACGTGCAAACTTTTCTTCATTTGCCCCTCCATGTCCTTCTCTGTGCCCAGGAGGCTGACCCCCACAGACTGCATCACTGAGGTTTCCATGCCATCTGTCTTCTGCTTCAGTTAGGCTAGCGGGAAACATGGGCTGAGGTCACAGGGGAGGCTTCTCCTCTCTGTCTCCCTACCAGCTGGGCATGATCTTGACAATTGTTGCATTCTTTTACAGCCACAGCTTCTGTTAGGTGGCTCCTCTCCCATGGCTCCAACCCCCTCCCCTTGACCTTGTGGGATTGGTGTGGTAAAGGCTCTCACTGATGCTAGTCCCCAAGTGCTGCACCATCCTTTCTGGGCTTAATCTGTCCACACCTCTGTAAATGTCCTTCATTAACGTTTCTTCAGTAAAACCTTATAACTGTGTCATATGTTTCCCGTGGGAAGCCTGATACACTCTCTAAATCAGGGGTCCCCAACCCTGATTAGGCTCTCCCCTGTTAGGAACTGGGCTGCACAGCAGGAGGTGAGAGACGCACGGAGTGAGTGAAGCTTCATCTGCCGCTCCCCATCATTCCCCATCCCTCAAATTACCACCTGAACCATCCCCCCACCCCCCACTGTGGAAAAACTGTCTTCCATGAAACTGGTCCCTGGTGCCAAAATGGTTGGGGACCACTGCTCTAAATGATCCCCCTGTAGTATGCCCCTATAATCCATTCTGCACACAGCGGCACAGAGCCACTTTTCTAAAATGCAGATCTGCTACTGCTCCCCTGATTAGCATGCTCCCATGTGATTAACTGCCCTCAGGTTAATTTCCAAACTCCTACAAGTTCCCACATGATCTGTTCTCATGTTTCCTCTTGTCACCTTCCCTCTTGTTCTTTTCAGTACAGCCAGACCGAAATTTTTAGTTGCTCAAAACCTCCTTGTCTTGAATGTTTACAACATACAGCTGTACCACCTCATCCACAGTTTTGCTTTCCACAGTTTCAGTTACCCGTGGTCAACTGTGGTCTGAAAATACATGAGTGAAGAGTTCTGGAGATAAACAATGCATAAGTTTGGAATTGCAGCCGTTCTGAGTCATGTGATGAAACCATGTGCCAGCCTGCTCTGTCCTGATTGGCATGTCAATCATCCCCTTGGCCAGTGTATTCATGCTGTACACATTACCCACCCATTAGTCACTTAGCATCCATCCGGGATATGGGACCGACTGTCACAGTATCACATTCACATAACTTTTATTACAGTATATTGGTGTCACTATTCTATTATTGTTGTTAATTTCCTACTGTACCTAGTTTATAAATTAAATGAACATATGCACATATGTATAGGAAAAACATAGTGTATATGGGGTTTGGTACTCTAGTTTTAGGCATCCACTGCCTTGGAATGTATCTCCCGTGGATAAACGGGGACTACTGCATGGCTTTCTGCCTAAAACCTGCCCTCTTCCTCCTTTATCTCCTACCCCTGAGCCCTACTATCTCAATCCTTTATCTGGATAGATTCTACTTGTACATTAGGTCTTAGTTTCGATGTCACCTTTTCTCCCATCAACAGTCTGAATTAGGGACTTCAGTTTTTGTAGCACCCATTTATTTGCCCACGTGTCCCAGCAAACTATGATTTCTCTGCCTTCCAGAGCTCTCTCATCCTATTTCCAGTCTCAGGAACAATGCCTGGGAAAGGAACTGGGTGGTCAACAGCTCAGTAACTATGACATTTGTTCACTGGTTTTGTTTCCTGCAGAAATTATCTCCTGCCCAGCCTGCAACTGTGGTATACAACTAAGAACCTTGTAGCGAAAGGAATGTAATACAGGAACTCTCAGGCCTATTGGGATCCTATAAAAAGAAAAAAAAAATAGAATGATTCTCTGGCTTCAGATCACCCTAATCTCAGGGCTTAATGCTGACGGATGGTGCACATCCATATTTTAACTCAGCCTCTGGATGTTTGAGAATCCCTCCACATATATAGACCTTTTTTCAAAGATAATTACTATAGAACCAGTCTCATCATCATGTTTTTAAAAAAATCTCACATAGAATTGGATTATGGATTGGCTATAATCTTGTCTTATAAAGCATTCATCATGAACCCATGAACAACTCGACATTTAGCTATTTTTAATAATACTTATATTCTCCACCCCC
>NW_006785876.1:2066228-2073976 GCF_000442215.2 Lipotes vexillifer
CCCCCCCCCCAAATTAAGATCTTGACAATCACCTGCCTCTAACAACGCAGTTTCATCCGTCCCCTGCCCCTGCTTTTCCTGCCTCAGGTAACTACCATCCTGAATCCTGTGTTGATTACTTATCTGCTTCCCTTTTACTATAACTATAGGTATAAAGAGTATTCATTTGCATTTTAGTGTTTTTAATATTATAAAAAAGGCATCTGGATATAATTATATATACTACACATAAAAATAATCCTTTGGATTTATTTTTTCACTTTATTTACTTGGTTAAAGTTCACATGTATTGTTATATGTCACTGCAGTTATTTTGTTCTTTCTGCTGAATAATCGCTCACAGTAAATACATCATAATTTATTCATTCTCCTTCAGGGGACAGGCATTTGGATGGTTTCCAAGGCCACTGCAAATAATGGTGTTACAAACAGTCTATTACATGTCTCCTGTTGCATATATATTAGTCATAATAAGCTATTATACGCTACAGTAACAAACAACTTTTAAAAACTAAGCCTTAAAACTACAAAGGTTTATTTCTCACTCATGCTTATGTCTCCTCAAAGTCAAGAAGGAAGGCTCTGCTCATTATAATCACTTAAGGACTTAGGCTGACAAAATAGTCATCACTTCAAATGTTGACAGTAGGTATGCCAGAGGGGAAAAAAGGGAGCCCTGAAGGATCTGACATCAGCATTTCAGTGATCTGGCATGGAAGTGACACATCCCTTCCGCTTAGAATTCACTGGCCAAAACTAGACCTATGGACCCACCCAGTCACAAGGGACCAGGAGAACCAGATATTTTCAGAAAACAGTTTGAATATTGAGCAGAAGAGGGGAGAACCAGATATTTTCAGAAAACAGTTTGAATATTGAGCTTTAGGAGATAATGCCAAATACTTTACAACCCAGCCATTCCCCTCCTGTGTATACATGCAAAGAATTTTGCACACTGTTATTTATTAATGCTATCTTCCCGAATGATGGTACCAAATTATACTTCCACTTGCATGATAAGAAATCTTGTGGATGCACAGCTTTTCCAACTCTTGGTATTGCTAGATTTCAAGAATTTTCTTTTTTCCAATTGAATGGGTATAAAACGGTATCTCGCTGTGATCTTGATTTGTACTCTTTTGATCACTGATGGCTGTCTTGTTTTTTATATGTTTCACCTTCTGTGAAATGCCCACTTATGTCTTTGCCTATTTGCTATTTACTTGTAGGACTTCTTTCTGTATTCTGAATACTAGTATTTTATAATTAGTATGTATTACAGAAATCTCTCAGTTTGTAACTTGTCTTTTCACTTCCTGGATGAAAGACTCTTAATTTTAACATAATCGGGTTTATCAGTTTTCTGTCACGGTTAATGCTTTTCCTGTCTTAAGAAAAATTTCCAAACTCCAAGTTGCAAAAAATGAAACTTTAAAATTCTCAGTAGGAGATAAGTGAATTCTTTAATTCATATAAAGTTATTGGACGTGTGTGTGTTTGAGGGTTGTATAAGTTCAATTTGATTTTACTCCATATGGTTAAATTTTTACCAGGGATATCTGTAGAAAAATTGTTCCTTTAACTATAACATGACATACTGTCATGATATGTTTCTGGGGCTCCCTATTCTTTTTGTCAATTTGTCTATTTTTTTCAGTACCACCCAGTTTAAATTAATGTAGCATCATATTTAGTGATTGTATCTGATACAGAAAGACTCCCTTATACCTCTTTTTCTTTTTATGTAGATTACTCTTGGCCATTTGACATTCCATATAAGGTTTACAATCATCTTATTGAATTCTATAAAACCCAGCATTAAACTTTCAATCAAACATGCTATAATTCTCCATTTGTTTAAATCTTTAAAAATATGTCTGAAGGTTTATTTTCCCTATACAGGTGTTACATATTTTTTGTTGCATTTATTCTTAAATCCTTTATATTCTGATAGTGTTATAAATGATGTCTTCTTCTCTTCAACTACATTTTCCAATTGTTTGCTGCTGCTATCTAGACATACAACCAAATTTGAATATATATACTATTCTTACATCCAGGCTTCTTAATACATGTTGTTTCTGATTAAGTTTAAAAGAATCTATATACAAGTTACCTTCTATAGCCAACAGAAGTTTTATTTCCTCCTTCCCAGTCCTTATGCCTGTATTTTTCTTGTCTTATTACACTGGCTAAGACTGTCAATATAATGTCAATAAATTAGTGAAAATTCTTACTTCGTTTCTAGTTTTAAAATAAATGCTTTTAATGATTCCCTACTTAAAAATTTCTGTCATAAATGACTATAGAACATTACATGTCTTATCATGAGCTTTTTAGACAACTGTCATGAACTGTGAAGGGTCTGAGATTTTACCCTCCATGCAAGCTAGTAAATGAGACTACCATATCTTTATAGACTCTGGCAAAAGATACAAGGCTCTTGGGTAAGAGATAAGGGACTATTACCCATGGTGCAGCAGGAAGCATTATCTTCATGCTCATATCTGATCCCCTTGCCCCTCAAGCCCTATGAGAACAACACAGGGCTGCCAAGGTGGATGCTGCACATGCAGTGGATTTGTGCTATAGCTGAGAAAATCTGAATCTTTTAAAATAGGCTACAAGCAAATATGCCCAACATTCAGCTTGAAGTGAGACATTATCTTTATTATACGAGACAGTAAAAAAAAAAACAAAACCCTGTCATTTGCTTCAGAAAGACAATATATTTCAAGGCTATCTTCTAGGCAATGATCTTGAAGAGAGAGTCTGGAATAAAGGACATGGGAGCTTCTGCTCACAAAATATGCATAAATATAAGATCCATGGAGAATTGTCTCTCAATATTTTCTGTTAACCTGTTGATGTGGCAGGTTATACTTATGAGTTTTCTAATATTAAGTGAGGGTTTTCTCAGTTTCCTCTTTTGGTGTTTCCTGCTTTAGCTTTTCCAGTATCAGTCTTGGAGGAAGGGGTTAACATTGGCTAGTTCAGCACCTCGATAGTTCTGGTGGCTTCTCATCCTTCAGTATGGCTGCAAAGGCTCTCTGTACCTACCAAACCTTGTGTGAGGAGGTCAGGTATTCCCCATCCAACTCCAGATGGGAAATTAAGACTCACGGCATTCAGTGATCAGCCCAAAGGCCAGAATGATCTCCCCAGTCAAGCTGTCTCATTCGAGGTGTCGGCCAGTACGTCTGACCTTCCACCTGCATCTCCCTTCTCCTACTTTCCCACTCACCCCCAAGACAAAGAAACACACAGCTTGTCAGGGAACAATATTCCCATCAACGTCCTCTACTGCCAACCCATGGCTGTCAAGATCATGCCTCTTCTTAGGCAGTTTTACTTAAATTTCCCAATCAGGCTAAATGGAATACAGAATAACCATCACGGGGCTCTGCCCCAAGCAGATTTCCAATTGGGACATGTACTGGGCCCACCTGGATAAGAACGAAACCAAGACATGAATAGGAAAGTAACCAGTAGATGAATTCACGCCTATCGATCTCCACTGCATGATCCTGTCTGTCTATCCAGAACCCTGGAGCTGCAAAACCATCCCTAATCAGCATCCCACAGCCAAGCCTTTTTCACTTTCTTCTCCCTCCCCCCTTTCAAAGCTTGTCAGTCCCTTGTTCCATCTTAATAATTTAAAGAGCCATCTGTACAGTTAGGAATAATAGATGCTGGTAGACTTATGACCTTCCCCTCTAACATAGGCATTTTATCAGAGCTTGTTAAAGATGCTCGTAATTCCATAAGAGTGGTGAAAATATTTAGAGGTAATTAGGTAAGTAGGCGCCTTGGAGAAGCATATACTAGGGATTGGTATTTTTTTTCTTCCCTAGGATTGATTCCTAGATGCTATAAACTACTGGCATGGGAGATACAGCGTAAGAATGGGGATCATATAGGAAGGGCATTTGGGGGCTTTATCATCCCTGCAGGGACTGGGGATGGGAACTCACGCATCTAAGCACAGGCAAGAACTACAGAAAGGATGCGGTATCCCACCTCTAGATCTCCAAGCCTGCTCACTCTCCTCTTGTACAAACCGTCTGTCTTTTCATAGCTGACTATCCTTCTGGCTTGAGAGACCCCAGGAAGGAAGTGGGAGGAGGGCTGGAGAGGTCTAAATGGTAACCTGGAGCTGTTAACTCAGGCTTTTTAGGTTTGCCATCAGCTACATGGATGTGCAACCACCCAATAGCTTTACCAGTAACTCACCTCACCAAATACCCTGTTTCTCACTGAAGTGGGTAGGGAAGAGGGGGAGATCAGTTTTCGATGTGTACCATTGAATGAGTCAGCTTCTGCTTTCCTAAAACCTTTGTAACCATGTCAGAACTCCAGCCATTATCGAGATACGCCATGTAGCCAACCACTACTGGGTGTATCCAGACACTTCTCCCTCTCCCTAAATTCCCTTCCACACCTGATCTAGGTAATGCCTTTCTCCCTGTAAATTCAGTCTAGCTGTCATCTGTGAAGTTACCAGTAAAGTCCTCTCCTTTCTGACCGCCTTCCCAAGAGGGGGATTTGACTACCCTCCTTGCAATTTACTAGAAACATCTTCGAGGTGTCAGATGCGGAGGGCCATCGTGCTGTACCGCCTTTGGTAACTGCCTCCCTTTCTAAGCAGGGTTTCTTGGAAGCAAGGAATCCTTTTATCTCTCTCGCTGGTACTTAGCACGGTAGGATTCCTTAAATTTGTTCATAGGACACTTCCCCAGGCAGCCAACAGGATATGTCTCTTCTTTTCAGGGTTTCTCGCCTCATTCCATCAGGCTGAGGGGTGGCAACAGCTCCACTGTGACCACCATAGTGTCCTTTGCGAGTCCTTTCTACCTCACCCTCGCCTGGCGAAGGGCCCCCTCTCAAATCAACCTTCGTCCTAATAGGAGCTCTTCTAATGGGAGCCACCATCTGTTTCTGCTGGAACCTTGACTGATACTTATAACTTTATAAAATATGTTTACAAATACAGTTTATACAATGTCATTATAAATGTTTCTTAGGTTTTATAGTTTAACATTTGTTACTACATTGACACAGTATTTCTTCTGAAAAGTAACGTATTAGAGGGCCTGCCATCATACTATGGCATCTCAGAGAAAGTAGTGAGAGAGGATGAGAAGCCGCTTGGCCTTTTAGGGGGATGCTAGCAGGCTGCACAGGCAGCCCTGCTTTGTGGTTGGTGAGCCGTAGTGTGAGCATCTTGCTCTAGAAGCCACTAAGAACAGGAACGAGCTGTGTGCAGTCTCTGGTTTGACAGAGGAGCTGGGCACCCAGTGCCTGGCCAGCTGAGGGCAGGAAGACCCGCTCGGGCTCTGGGTGGCAAGGTTGCTGAACGCCAGCCCAGGCCAGGCCAGACGGTCCCCTGGGGCATGTGAGGGCGAGGAACAGGCCTGCTCTGTCCCAGTCACAGACTGTGCAGGCTGCAGGCAGTTTCCTTCCCTCTGAGGTCTCATCTGTGGGGGACCCACAGCTGCCAGAATGGTGCTGATATCCTTGTTAAATATTTAAATTTCATTTGCCGGAGCAGCAGGTAAGATGCAATTAGATGTTTCAGGAAAAGAGAGCTAGCTCGTTCTGTATCTGGGGACCCTGCACTCTCTCTTCCACTTCCTTCCTCAGGGCAGCATCATCAGGGAGCCTTTGATCCCCCTCAGGCTAGGCCAGCAGCTTGCTTGGGATGGGAGATTGGCTGCAGGAGACGCTGTAAGTCCTGATGGGGCTGGAAAGGGGTTGGAGAAGGGGAGGGCCGTGTGTTACAGAGGATGGGAAGAGGAAGAGTGTTGCAGGTGCAGGCCAAAGGCTGAGATGTGGGAAAATAGGCTCTCGCGTTTGGGATGATCCTATACAATTGGGGAAATACTAGCTGATAGTTACTAGAGTTTTAAAGTTCGCAAAACACTTTCACATTCATTCTTATTGAATTGTCAACAGACCTGTGAGGTCAGATTATCAGTGATAAATCAAATGGGCTTAGAGTTTGGGGACAATTTCCCCAGAGTCTCAGTCCCAACTCTGACGACACTTCTCTCCAGGCCGTGATATGGGACGCTGTGCCTCACATCCTCTAGGCCCACCTCTTACTCCAGTCACTGCTGTCATGTTCTGCCCAGAAGCTCCTCTCACTCCTGACCCCTGCTGACACAGCTGAAGCATGGGCACAGAGCAGCGGATATCCAAAGGGAAAACTGTCAACCAGTGGAAGAAGGGAGCCAGTAAATAAGTGCTCCGTAATTTTGCCCCTTGGATGGACATTTCTGGGGGCCCTGATACAGCACCTAGAGTCTCAGGGAGAGCACAGCTCCCTCGTCCACGTCTGTGACCAGCTTGATGGATAACACGTGCTTGTTTTGGCATCCCTTCCTGTCCTGTTGCACTTAGAAATCTGTTTCCTCACTTGATTTCCTGAACTCACTTCTCAAACTGAATTGCCTACACATAAGCCCCTCCTTTAGGCTTCGATTTGTGTCTTTCAAGCTAAGACCATCATGATTCCTTTTTCCATCAGTGCAGGTTGGAGGGATGGGAACAGGACTGATATAGATGGTTTGCTATTACTATCTGTACTAACAAGTTAACTGTTATAACAAGTTACCAAACTTGGTGGCTTAAAACAAATTTATTCTCATTAGTTCTGGAGGCCAGGAATTCAAAATCAAGGTGCCAGCCGGGCCACACTCCCTCTGAAGCTCTAGGGGAGAGTCTTTTCTTGCTTCTTCCAGCTCCTGGTGACTCCAGGTGTTCCTTGGCTTGTGGCTACATCACTCCAATCTCTCTCTCTGTCTTTACATGACCTTCTGTGTCACAGTTCCCTCTTGTTTCTCTCATAAGGACACCTGTCATTAGAGTTAGGGCCCACCCTAAATCCAGGATAATCTCATCTAAATATTCTCAGTTACATCTGCAAGGATCCTATTTTCAAATAAGGTCACATTCTCAGGTTCTGGGGCTTGGGACTTTGACATATTTTGGGGGGTGGGGAGCATTATTCAACCTGTTATACAACCCCTTTGCAGAAAATATGGAGATATATAGGCACCTTGAGCTGCGCATCTCAGGACATGAAAACCTAGAATAGAAGGCACGCAAAGAGAAGGTGTGAGCCCAGAGAAAGTGCTGGAGGGAGTAGAGCCAGGGGGTACAGTGGCCAAGAAGCAAGGCTGAGAAGAAGCCAGATGTAACCAGTGTGTGGGCACCTTGCATGGAATCTGGCCAGGCTCTGCAAGCGGGAGCAGGCCCCAACAAGCTGGACCTTAAAAAAAATTTCAAAGGTAACTAGATCTCATCCAGGTAACTTTGCACCTTCATGGAAGATGGAATGCACAGGTCTGGAGTATAGCAGCAGACTAGATCTGGTAAGAGACTCAAAGTTCATGTCCTAAAGGAAGTACAAAGGCACTCTCTTCTGGACTAAATTGCAGCCGTGTATTGATGAGATGGAAATAACAAGACTCCTGAGTTTGGTCCAGAAAGAAAAGTATAAGACTGATAGCCTGGATGTAAGGAAATGAACAACAGGCTCTGAGCATTGGCTGTCTAGGCACTAGACATTGTGGTGGGTGATATCCAAGTCTAATTAAAAATGCACAACAGGGGCTTCCCTGGTGGCACAGTGGTTGAGAGTCCGCCTGCCGATGCAGGGGACACGGGGTCGTGGCCCGGTCCGGGAAGATCTCACGTGCCGCGGAGCGGCTGGGGCCCCGGGTGTTGGCCGGCGACGCCGGGGG
>NW_006785876.1:2074031-2092124 GCF_000442215.2 Lipotes vexillifer
AAAAAAAAAAAAAAAAAAAAAAGCACAACAGCTAGGTATCTTTAAAGTAATAAACACTGATTATAGATACATCTGCTATATACTATATAGAACTTGGAAAAGCATAAATGTTGCCTGTAGTAAAACCAACCTGGAAAAGCCACTGTTGTATTTAATGCTTGCAAAAATGTGATTGCACTGTTTTTAATTACATTTTGTATTTTCACGTGTCAAAGTACATCAACATTTTTTCATGGTGGTAGAACATTCTATTGTATAGAGCTACCATAATATAATCACATTGCCAAGTATTTAAATTGTGTTTTTGTATATTTTCTCCTATTATAAACACTACAATGACTGCTTTTATACACTTGTCTAATGACAAATTCTCAAGAGTAGTATTTGCTAAGTTAAAAGGCTATGTGTATTTTTTTCCTTCAAGCCTAATTTTCTTTTATTGGTCAGATGAGATCTCAAGTGTACAACCCAATGAATTTGACAAAAGGTATCCACCTACTCAAAATATAAATCATTTCCACCACCTAAGAAAGTTCCCTCACATGCCCTTTTAGTAGTCAACCCCATCCCTACTTTTTATAGGCAAAATCTATTCTGATTTCTTTCACATTAGATTAATTTTGCCTGTCCTTGAATCTCATAAATATGGAATCATATGGTTTCTCTCTTTTGTGTCTGGTTTCTTTCAGTGAACCTAATGTTTTTCAGATTCACCCATATTGTCACATGTATCCACAGATCATTCTTGTTTTACTTTTATATTTTGTATTTATACATTTTAAGTTTTATTTCATTGTAGGAAAAATGCTATAATTTGGCTTCTGTTGATTTAATAATATTGTTATTTTTGTTGTACTGTATGAATATACAGTTGGTCCTCCATGTATTAATATGTGGGTTTTGCATCCACAGATTCAACCAACTATGGATTGAAAATATTTGGGGAAAAAAATCCCAGAAAGTCCTAAAACGCAAAACTTGCATTTGCTGAGTGCTGGCAACTATTTACATAGCAGTTACACTGTATTTACAACTATTTATATATATAGCACTTACATTGTGTTACTTATTATAAGTAACCTAGAGATGATTTAAAGTGGAGGGTGTGCGTAGGTTATATGAAAATACAACGCCATTTTATAGAAGGGACTTGAGCAACCACAGATGCTGGTATCTGTGGGGATCCTGGAATCAATCTCCCCAGATACCAAGGGATGACTGTATCACTGTCCCATAATCCTGATTTTACAGAGAGGGCACAGAAAAATGGTGCAGTCCTAGAATGTCAGGGTCTAAAAGATTCCCACATCTTTGCCCCCGAAAATGAGTTGGAGATGATCTAATGCAGAACATTCTAGATATAAAGCTTTAGTTCACAGAAAAAACTGTAAGGGGATGGGGATTTTCTCGGCACTGTTCTATAGGGTCTCTGAGAGCCTTTGGAAGCTTTGGGTCAGACATCACTCATTTACAACTTCATTCAGAGAAAGACAGGGAGTGGAAGAGAGATGTGGGAAGATGTAAGGGTTGGGCTTCTAGATAGCAGAATTTCTCCCTACCTGGTAATTTAACAACTCCAATACTCCCAGGGGCAGTAACTCTGGAGGAGGTCGGTTAATCACTGCCAGGCCACAGAATAAAATTTCCCCAAGACCCCCGTTTTCTGAGCTGCATTTCATACCAATTAAAAGTTTAATCCGGTGGGACTCTTTCTCGGCAAATTAACATCATGGACTTCGATGAACTGATGCCTTTAATAGACTATGGTATTTGGGCGGACTTAGTCACAGTTGTAACTCCTCTCCTTAATGAGGTCAGCTAGCCTAGACCCGGACATTCAGGTCATTGGCACCAGGTGGACCAGAGCGGTGAGGGTGGAGGAGAGAGAAGTTCAGTTAGGAAAAGCCCTTTCAGTGGGCTCATTCATTTTTGACCAACTGTATTTATGATCAGAGGCAACTGACAGGAAATCAATCAGTTATGCTGTAGGAGTTCACTCAATCACTGGAGTTCTCAGAATGCCAGGCACTGGGTACAGGAAGATAAATATTACTCTTTCTACCTCTAGGAGTGAGGAGTCCAGAGGGAAGAAGCTTCCAACATCCTCCCGTCCCCACAGACACACATTCACAGTTGTTCCTGTGAACTAAAGACTTATATCTAGAATGTTCTGGTTAATAACCTACTACAGTGGACACATCCTAAGTGTCACTCTGTTGTTGCCCTGTGAATTTTAACAAGTACTATGGTATACCCGCTCTACCAGCATTGTGGGGTGGAGGAGGGAATCCAGAAGCAAGGGGAACTCTGGTTAAGAGTCACTATCACTTTAGTCTGGAGGATGGTCTTATAAAACCTAGAATATTCGACTGCCTTAATTTCAGACTGAGCCCTATCTACAAATTATTTCAGGGCTCCTCTAAGTACAATCAGGTATCAGGAGATTGGGCTGATAATTAGATTGGAAGTACTCATGGAATTTTAGTTGTCAGACTTTAAATCATTTGAACAGCGGCCTCTATTTTCTGAACCAAAATCAGACTCGGGTCTAAAGTAATACGGTTCCTGCTGCTACAACTTCAACCCATTCCTTCCTAAGACAGGTGCAATAAAATGCAGCCATGGACACTACCTACCTCACTGGCGATAAGGTCATGGTGGAGACCTCTATCTAGCTGTCCCTCATGGAGGGGGTGTTGAGGGTTCTAAATCAGTCCTTAGAGAGGTCCAGTCAGCTCAGGGATCTAGTAAATTATCTAAGAGGACTTTGGAGGAAAATAATGGGAAATTCTCACCCTTACCGACAGAAAAATCAGGGGTTTGAGTGCCCTGAACTTTCTCAAGCTAGGCTCTCCATCTTTTCTGTAGCAGGTGGCAACATGGACACACAGGACAGGCTGGGCCCAAGAAGTGTGGAACAAATGACCATAAGTGCCCTTCATCCCCAAACCCTCACCTTGGGAATAAGCTCCATCATAAGGGAGTTTTTCCTTAAAATATCTTGCACACGCTTTCAAACGCACGGTGAATGTTCCTACTCTATCCTAGGCTGCTTTCCCCACCCACCCTGAATGTCTCATTTCTTGAATTCATGCAGACCTTTATTATTATTATTCTTTTTTTAACAGAACACTTTCCCCCTCTCTCTCCCATCCTTCTTTTCTTGGCTAATTGCTACTCATTCTTTAAGTCTTAAGTCTTCCAGACTTCCGGATAGTCTAATACGTCCCGTAGCAGAGAGTATGCAGCAGACATTACCACTATTCACTGATATCCTTAATGGCACTTTTACTTCCCCACTCCCTTGAAGTGTGCCCACGTGACATGATTTGGCCAATGAAATGTGATGTGTCACTTCTGGGTAGAAGCATTTAAGTACCTATGGCTGACAAACCACCTCTCTGGTTCCCCTGAAACCTCAGTAATAGTGGAAGCAAGTGTTGATGTGGCAGTACAATGTCACATGAGAGACACAGCTACTCTGGAGGGTCACCCCAGAGCAGATTTTACAGGAGCGAAAGATAAACTTTTGTTGTCTAGAGACCCTTTTAGAGATGTTTGTTACTGCAGCGTAACATAGCATATCCTGCCTACTACACGGTGTTAGACTCCAAATATTTTAGTTAGGTATCAATGACTCAATGTCGTACTTCCTGGGGCTGCTGTTGTCTCTACCTTGAGTTGCCCATTCCCAAAGCACTGCAAGCCTATTGAAATCGTCACAAAATGTGAAAGCTGTCACTTAATACATTAACATTTTAACTGTTGCTCAATGACGTAGTGTAGATTGGGACAGCACTCTAAATCTTACCGCTATGCCATCTGAAACTCTTGGTCTTCAAGATTACCATGGCAGGAGAAGAGAATGAGAGGAAAAAACATCAGAATACATGTTATGCCCACTCATATTCCATTGGCCAGAAATAGCCCCAACCTAATTGCAAGGGAGGCTGGGAATATGAGGTGCACATGAAGTATTTGGTGGAAACCAACTGTCTTTAATTCAGCTATTATCCACCCTTTGCTGAAAGGTTGGGGGTACAGGATGTGGGATTACACCCCTGCAAAGCCGGAAACAAAATGAATGATAAAATCCTTCTTGAAATCCTCAGCCAGCCCCATCCCAGGAATTTCTTCACTTCTCTTAGAACCCATCTGCTAACCTCTCCTGTTAAGTATCCTCCTCTCCTTCCCAGTGAAATTCAATGGATGCTCACCCTTCACCCCACGTGGTACCTCTTTTGCCTTTCCAATGAAGGGAGGTACTGGTGGTCTGAGCCATCTGCCACAGTCCCACCTGGGCGCAAAAGCCCTTCCATGTCCTCCATTTCTTGTTTGTAGGGAATAAAGCTTTCTGCCTCCTAGACCTTGCCTGAGTTCCAAAGGGCAAATTCCAGCAGTTACTAATTAGGGGAGTGAGGAAATGCAGCAAGAACAATAGTGCAGGATGAGGCCTGGTTCTGGTTTCTCCACAGGGGATATGCATAACAATCTGATACAGATCTTGAGTTCTTCCCGCCCACGTGGAGGATGGCAACTTCAGGCTGGTTGAAACCAGAAGGCTAATGATTGAGATTCTCGGAATGCCACCCTGTTATCTCACCAACCAATCAGAGGAGGGTTACACACGCTGCAGGCCTCTCCGCAGGTTTTGCCTATAAACACTTCTTTCCTGAAACCCCTCGGGTCTTTTGAGCGTGAGCCACTGGCTGTCCTCATTTATTGGCCCCGCAATAAACCTTTCTCTGCTCCAAAGTCAACATTTGGGTTTGTTTGGCCTCACTGTACTTGGGGCACAGGAACTTGAGTTCAACAACACACTCTCAGATTAATGACTCACAGAAGCTTTAAAACTCATTTTTCCAAACTGAGATTAGATAAAATTCTCCAGCCGAGTACCCTCTTCCTAGTTGTTTCTAAATCACAGGGGATTGATAGAGCGTTTGTTCTTCCTTTCTTTAGATCAGGTGTTAATAAACTCTGGTTCTCAGTTTGAATGCAGTCACTACTGCTACATGCTTATGTAAAGTTTTATTAGGACATGGCCACAGCCATGTATTGCTATGGATGTCTTTTATGTATTGCTATGGCTGCATTTGGGCTACAATGACATGATGACTATTTGTGACAGAGACCAACTGTCTGGCCCTTTAAGAAAAAATTCGTTGACCTCTGGTTTAGAACAAACTCATGGGAGGGTTTTTTCTTCTTTGTATACATTTGACTTTCTCTTGAAACTCTCTAAACCATCCCCTTCACCCCCCCACCCCAGTGTAGCCCCCCTGTAGCTCCCTTTTCACTGTCTTTCCCATTATACTGTGACTGCCAGTTCACTTGCTATGAGGGCCCGGAAGATTCCATCTGCTCCATCGGTTCATCTCCCTTCACAGCACCTTGCTCATTAAAGGCGCCCAATACATTTGTTGAATGACTCAGCTCTGACGTCATCTCATCAAGGTACGGCCTGGGAAAGTGGTTGCCTTCGTCGCCCTGTTTTTTTTCATGGGAGTGGAGGCATTGTGGGAACCACTGGAGATGAAGACTGCTTAGACGGATGCTTTCAGATGGAGGCCGGGAATGAGTTACAGGGAGCTAAATAGAGCTTGGGACAGCAGCCAGAGCGCCCAGGCCAGTGGTCTTCAGTGACCTCAGTACGATGATCATTTTCTCTGAGTTCTTTGATGCGTAAACGGATGGGAAGCACTGACTTAGAACTGAACACAGGGGCCAGGGACGTGCCAGCACCCTGATCTGTCCAACTAGGGGACCCTGACGACCCCAAAGCCACTGTGAGCTGAAAGCTCCTTTCACAAATGAGGCAGCTCTGGATGGATAAGAACCAAAAGAGTTGCACATCTTATGGATGGGAAGGCTGGGAGAGAAAGGGGCATGAACAGGGAGATGAAAGAGACCCATTCCTCTTTGCCATCAAACTGGGTTGCCCACTCCACCTGGTATCTTCCAAAGGAGTTCACTGAGCCAGGCCTTTCCGTGAGCTCTGCCTAATGCTCCAAATATCAGGACTGTCATTACTTCTCTCCTCCATGGACCGTGACATTTACAGAGCCCAGCTTTCTAAGCTTGCCTCTGACAGCCCAGCTAGCCCCCAGGAGCTCCTTTACTTGTTCAAACGTGCATTTTCTAAGCACAAACATGTATCACATTTATCAAAACATCTTGCTTGTCACCAGGGAATAAGGATGAATAAGACAGCCCTGCCTTCGAGGAAGCTTACAGTCTTACTCTGAACTTTTCAACTTGGTCCAGCTTCCTGGTGCTTGATGATTTGGTCACCTCTGGATACACTCCACAGAGCTTTACTATAGGCCCACTCAAATGGACCACACGAGGGAACGGATGCTAAAGACTCATCATGTGACCCTGGTCACATATACCTGGTCCATATAGCTTTCTGGGAACAAACGGTAAAGTCCTTGTCATTCTGCACAACTTACTCTCAGGTCCTGAGATGTATATACCCTTAGCAAAGGTAATCTTTCCCCTCCTTCAATCCCCACAACAAGTCTTGCTCTGGAGTTTTTAAATTGGGGAGGAATTTAAAAAAAACACCCACAAACCAAATAATAGAAGTCACAGGAGCCTGGTTATCCAGGTGGGGAAATCAGAAGACTTAAAGAATCTAAACTGATGGAAGCCTGGTACACACTCACCATCCTCTGTGCTCGTCCACTTTGTCCCCTTCCTCTCTGTAATGCCACCCGAAGTGCCACCTATTAGGAGTCCCCTAGATGCCAAGCAAGGAAGGTGGAGGGGCACTTCCCAGTACCTGGGAAAGCAGAAAACAAAACCAAGGAACTGATCAGTATATCTGGTGCCACTGGATATAAATTGATATACTGGTAGCAAGTTATTTACAAATGATGTTTACCTGTAAGGGACTGGACATCATTTCCAAGTGGACAATTCAGTTTCCCGTGAAGATCACTTGCTCCTCCTCTGCTCCTTCTCCCCAGTTCAGCATCACTACGTCACTGAACCCTACGCCAGTGGTTCCACACAGAGGGACAGAAGGAGCTTGCAAGAAACAGGTCTGTTACACCGTCTAGGAGATCACCACATTCTCCCCCTCAAAAAAAAAAAAAAAAAAAGAAAGAAATTCTAAATGCTCCAGGCGACATGCAGCGTATCCATGGATGGATGTGGGAGAGACAAGAGAAGTAAAGAGAATCCACTGACACTTTGAAATCCCAGCCCGAGTACTGTGAGGCATCCCAGGATCTCCTACCTGAACTCCCACCTCACCCCAACCCAGCAGAAACGGACTTTGCTACAGACTGCGTTTTACTTCTGTTGAGTTGGGGCAGCCAATGTGCTTTCTGGGATTTGTACCAAGAGGCTTAATTATTCCCTTTGTCGACAGCAATGACCACAATAAGCAGACTCACTATTAACGTTAGAAGGAAGTAGGCTCAAGAAGTGGACGCCTTATATATGAAAAGGTCAGTAGAAATTAAGTATTTTGATAAGAACTTCCATGTCCTTGTTCCGTGCAGCTGCCTCAGTTTCCCTCAACTCTCCCCAATAGTCTGTGACCTTCTTTGGGAGAAACAGTGCATTTAAGGTTAGGCATAACTTTGCCAACCCTTCAAGCAACAAGAAAAAGAAGTCCCTTCCACCCCCCAATTTTGTGGGCCTAGGGAGAGGCAGGACTGTCTGGAAACCAGAAGGAAGCTCCCCTGAAGGATGCACTGGCAGACACCCACACAGCAGCTCCCCTCAAATGGACTACACAAGGGCACAGATGCTAAAGACTCACCTTAAGAACCCAGAATAATCCTTATACCTTTCTGGCACTGATTAACAGCTATTTTTCAGGGTAAGGGGACAGAGAATTAAGACCTTATCCCCTGCACCAAGAGGTGAGCCTTCGGGGTGGCGCAGTGGTTGAGAGTCCACCTGCCGATGCAGGGGACACGGGTTCGTGCCCCGGTCCGAGAAGATCCCACATGCCGCGGAGCAGCTGGGCCTGTGAGCCATGGCGGGTGAGCCTGCACGTCCGGAGCCTGTGCTCTGCAATGGGAGAGGCCACAACAGTGAGAGGCCCGTGTACCGCAAAAAAAAAAAAAAAAAAAAAAAGTGAGCCTTCGGCAAAGAGCCAGAGTGCAGCTCTCTGGCCCTTCCAGACGGACGCAGCTCTCATGCCACTACCGTGTGTGGTTTGCGGCTGGGCTGTGAGAGAGCCCTGCTGCACTGCTCCTCTTCCTGAACTCTGGAGCTGGAGAAAATGTGTGTGTGCAGGTAGTGCGAACACTCATGCAGACCTGATGTTCAGTAACCCCATATATGGCTGGTAAGGAATTTACAAAGCTCGTCTTATATTCCCCCAGAAACTGGCCCTAAGACAAGGAAGGATTCACTGCAAGTTGTTTAAGGGGTGCATAGGAACTGGTAAGGGATTGAGGAAGTAACGGAGGGAAAGGAAGGAAGCCAATAAAGTCACAGAGGGCAACTAGAACTTAATTCCACTTGGAGACCTTGGGTAATAGTGCTAAACAAATGCTGCAGAATTATCCCACTCCAGCCCAGTGTGTGTGTGTGTGTGTGTGTGTGTGTGTGTGTGTGTGTGTGTGTGTGTGTGTGTGTGTGTGTGTGTGTGT
Organism: Lipotes vexillifer; assembly: GCF_000442215.2. Lineage (NCBI taxonomy): Eukaryota > Metazoa > Chordata > Mammalia > Artiodactyla > Lipotidae > Lipotes > Lipotes vexillifer. The sequence goes on from NW_006785876.1 coordinate 2,082,650, forward strand.
GTGTGTGTGTGTGTGTGTGTGTGTGTGCGCGTGTGTGCGCGCGTATGTGACTTGGGGTATTTATACACCTCTCAGTCAATGGCTGACGGCAGCTCTTAGGGAATGTTAATTGCCTAGTGCTTTGGGCCTGATGTCAGTTGCCCTGTAATTTCAGAAAAAGCTATCAGGCACAGAGATGCCGATTCTGACAGTTGGAAGTCAAGTCCTGATACTCTAAAGGTTGAAGGCAAGTAGGAGGGTTCCCAGATCCTGCCTCAGCTATAACATATCAAATATGCACAACCAGACGACACCCAAAGGGAGAGCTAATGAAGGCACAGGAAAGAATTTCTAAGTCAACGTCAGGATCTACATGGCTGGTGTTTGTCCTTTCCTAATAATCCCAGAAATCCCCCCTGCCCACAAGAGCACAATCTCACTTTACAATAAGTAATTGGAAAATGGTTTTCACTAGTCATTTTACATCCAGTATATACAAATCCAGCCATCTTGTTATGAATCCTTTTCCACGAGAACCAACCTCCAATGTGAGTTAGACAGCAAACTCTCTCCCGGTTCATTTAAATGATTAAATTTGCACAGGTTCAAGGACATGTCTAAGGTGGGTAGGACTACCCACAGAATCTCAATTTGTAATAAAATGAAATTACATTCCAGCAAATATCTTAGATTTAAAGGCGGTCAGAACATTTCATACCTATTACCTACCTCACTTTCTCTAATGAAAATCCTTGATCAGGCAACAGGGCTTAAACAGGAAAGATTTAGAAACAAAATTGTTTTCAGAGCTCTTGGTTAGAGCGGGGTCCCCTCCATGTCTCTGAAAAATAAGCATTAGTGCACATGGCTCAGTTTGAAGCCACCTCAGAATCTACTTATTTGACCACCACCCATCTAAGATGGTCTCAAAACCCTTTATAGCAATCCAGCCAAGGACTGAGCCTGCAGCTGCTCAAATAATGGAGGCGGACCCCCTGACTTCCAGGGGATCCGCTCTTTATCCACACAGCCCTGAAAGCCAGGGAATTTCTTCTAAAGCCAAACAAGTCTGCCTCCCTATAATTTCTGCTGTCAGGGCTGCACAGAAAAACCCACCCATCTTCCTCAGGTCAGCCTTCACGTGTGGAATGATAACGGCAGCGACCACCACTTGTTGACCATTTGCTATGCACCAGGCACCATGCTGGATAGTCTACCCATGTTGGCTGCTGTAATCCTCCTAACACCCTTAGGAGGTAGTTATGGATTCCTACTTTATACGTTAAAAACTGATGACTGGAGTGGAAATCATGAAAATTGTCCAAGCTCTCTCAGCTTGTAAGCGGTTGTAAGCCAGATTCAAACCCAAGACTGATTTGAAAGCCACATGACTTCCTTGACCATCCAATCATCTCTTCCAAAGTCTTTCTGAGGTTCTTGAACCCTTCGTCATAAGCCCTTTGGCCATATTCCTATTTCTGCCAGCATGCCTTTCTCTGTTCCATCCCTCTCTCTCAGCCTTGACATTTTTCTCCTCCAGAAACCCTTCTTGGACTATGTACTATTCAGAATTCTCATCTGGACTGTTACTTTATCCATCCACCTTTGAAGGTACTATCCTGCCTCCATAGTTAGCTCTGACATCTCCTACTGTGGAAGGCCATTATCTCCCCCCGCCTTTCCCCTGTAGCCCTCACCCTAGCCCCAGGGATGGGATGTTAACCTTAGTGCCAAGACGACCTTATGTGGTTCTACCCAATAGACTTCAAGTCATGGAGCAGTGCCAGATCAGCACCCAGCAGAATAAAATTAGTTTAAATTTAGTAATTTATTTAGTATTTAGTAATAATAATAATTCAGTAATAATTTAGTATAAATTTAGTATAATTTAGTATAAAATTAGTATGTATTGTGGACTAGCTGACACACTGAAATTAATATCCCTACAATTCAATAATTCAGTCACGGTATATTAGATTCTAGACTTACCAGATACCTGTAAGCCAGTGGCACAGGAAGTCTCTCTCTACTGTGTTCTAAAATTCCCTGAGTGTCCTCCCCTTTTCTTTCTCCTAAGGAAGAATACCAGGAGATTTGGCATCATCATACATGGAATAGTGGTGGTAGATTGGGCAGGTGGGGTTGCCCCGAGGCTTGGGCACCCAAAGAACCTTTCTCGAGCCTATTGGTATTTGAATCCAAGCGGAGCACCATATGCCTGCTGGTTCCAGCTACCTGACCTAGGAGAAGTAGGAAAGCATAGGGCTTAGGCTCCTCTGGAAGGAGCAGACACTCGGGGGCTATTTTCTCATCATTGTCCTCTCTTGCCAGACCTACTTGGTACCTGCAGGTCAGCACTCTTGACCGCAGCACTGAGAGCAGAAGGCAAAGTGGTGGTAGTAGGATTGGGTTCAGAGCAGGGACAAAGGCAAAGGACTCCATGTAGGGGCCCAGGCTTGAGGGATTCATATCAGAAGAACTCTTGGGGAATTCTGACTAGTCGGATTAGTCTGTCAATTGAGATTTCTGGATGTGGTATTCCTATTTCATAGATGAAAACTGGGCAAACCATTCTACTTTCAAACCAAAGTCACAACAACTAAGTGGCAAAATCAGACATTGGAATCAGCTGTCCGAGCCAAGTCTAAGACTCTTTCAGGCCACCTCGAGTCGATGCCCAGCGTCTTAGGTTGGGTTCTGTCAGAAGAAGCCCCAAGATAAAGATGAGAGGAAGTTGTTTGGGAGGTGAGCCCAGGAAAACACAGACAAGAGAGGGCAGAAGTGAGACAAAGAGGGGAAGGCAGTCGGTGAATGATAATGTTACCAAGCTCATCACCACTGCGGGGCATTCGGAGAGCACACACACCTCAGGCAGCCGGGGGTTCACACATCACCTCCTATTAGTCACTGGCTGAGGGCTGCTCCCTGTGGTGTTAATTCCCTGCCCCTTCAAGGCTGCCATTTGCCAGATTTCAACAGCCAGTGGGAGCCCTCAGATGAGGAATCGTAGGCGCAGCTGAAGTCGAACTTGAATACACTGAAGTGCTGAAAGCCAGGGGATGAGGGCAGGGCACCAACACAATCTGACCTAAATGAGTTCTCACACATCATGCCAAGTTCAGTAACATCTGTTTAAAGTGCACTGTAGCATGTATTTAAGAACCAGGCTGCAGAGCCTTGAAATCCCGAGCCAGGTGATATCCTGAGACTCAGAGCCCGGCCTTTAGTACCTGTGCGAATGGGCTTAGCTCGGTCCTGAGGGGCATTTGGGGGTGTCGAGTCACCCAGGCACATTGCCTGCTACAAATGTGGGGGTTGAACTTCGTGTCTCCTCTGGAGTTGATTCTCACCACAGACCTATGTCAAGGGTTGACAAGTTTTCTGCAAAGCACTAAACATTTTAGGATTTGAGGGCCATCTGTTCTGTTTGAACTAGCCGACTCTTCCAGTGTAGAAAGCCATAGCAGCCATAGCCAATATATAAAGAGTCCCGGGAACACCAGAATGAGTTGGTCACCCTCACCAGAAATGTGTGCCAGCCACCCTGGGAGTGGATCCCCCAGCTCCAGTCAAGTTTTCAGGTGACCGCAGCCTCCTGAGCTGCCCTGAGCCAGAATCGCCCAGCTTAGCTGCCTCGGATTCCTGATCTGCAGAACCTGGTATAATGTTAAGCTAACTTTTAGGATAATTTTTCGCACAGCAATAGATAACAAATACATACACATAGTAAAGAACCAGGCTTTCTGCCAATTCTTGGGAGTGAAATTTGATGCCGGCACATACAAAGTGAAGAGAAAATTAGGAGACCTTGGTCCTAGATGTGTTCCTAGAGATACCTTCATTATCCCCTAGCCCCTCTGCCGTGGGAGGCTGAGCTACACAAACAGGCTTCATCGCTGCTGTCTGAAGGAGTTTAGTCCATAAGAAGCCTGGGCAGGATATCGGAGTAGGGGAGGGAGGTCACTTCTGCCTGGCTGTGCTCTTGACCAAAGGGCACCGTTAAGAAGAGCTGTGACTTTTCCTTGGGACTCATCCTCCCTTCCCAACCCCAACCTCAGGGCCCAAGGGTGCTAACAGCAGTGTGGCTTATTACCGACCACTCCTGTGGTTCCCCTACTCCCAACCCCCAGCTCTGAAATGAGCTCTTCTGGAAATAAGTCCTCACTGAAGGATCCAAACTTGAGTGAGACACCTGTTCCCTATTGGGACCCCACTGACAGATCCAGAGGGGCGAGCCACTGCTGGGCTCTGACCTCAGCATCAGTGGCATCACCTGGCAGGCAGCTCCCCTGTGACAGTGCAGGGGGACCTGGGGGTTGATCCAAACTCTGCTGACAGGTGCTTCTGGGAGTGAAACAGGAACAGCCTTTAATATTTGTCAGCAGAATGTCACCACCCCATTCTGATAAGCAATATTTTAAGCCATGCAAGAAGCCCCTGACAGTGGGACATGCCCTGAGAGGTGGTGTATGGCGCAGCCAGCAGCATGTCCTGGGAAAGAGGGGATCTCGGGGCAAAGCCCAGACAATGTCCAGGCCACAGAGCCTTGAGGTCCCCAGCCAAGTAGGATCCTGAGACTCTGGGGAGTCCCCCTGTTGGGGATGCTCTTATCTCAGTCCGGAGGGTCATCTGGGGATTCCTAATCACCCATGCACTCCCCTAGTTGCCTTCCTGACTGAGCTAGGCAGAAGAAGCAGGCAATGTGGCCTCACCTGTCCAGTCTTCATCTCAAGGAGACAAAGAATAGGACAGTCTAGTGGCTACAATAGGAGCCAGGTGGGAACTGAAGCAAATGGGCCTGGGGTCTAGTCCTGCCACACAGCCCAGCCTCCAGTCCAGCACCACAGCTGAAGGAAGGCAGGGCATGTCTACAGGAATCCTGACCACCCCTGCTCCTGACCTCAGCCTGGCCATTCCTCGGCCTCTGGGTCAGACAGCAGGGCAAGCGCCTCTGCTCTCAACACTCAGACAAAAACAGGAATCCACAGGAGCTGGGAACCGGTCATAAGCACTCGTGGGTGAAGGACAGACAAAGTTCTCCGGCTCTTCCAGCTCCAGTTCTAGGTGATCATAAAGGAGAAAAGCAACCATGAGAAGGGAAGCATTCTCCCCTCCGGGAAGTGCTGCAGTTCTGCTCTCAATTAATTACTGGTGTTTATCTAATTGTCTAGTTCCTTAATGCATTTACTGCTCTGTAATCACTAGCTCTCTGTCCAAGGAGCATTCCCAAGGGCCTCAGTCCTGCTGTCTCAGTCTGAGTCTGGCTGTTTCGGGAAGGAGAGAAGAGAAGGCAGCAGAGGAGGCTATGAGTTTGATTCTGGCCCATCCTTTCAAGGCCAGTGCAAGTAGCACCTTGACTCAGACCTAGGTCTAGAGGAACTAAAGTGACCCATGACAAAACTGCACTGTCTCCTGTGCAAGCCACAGGGACCCCCACCTGTACCCTCCCCGGGGATTCAGGGGTTGTCATCCTTGGCTTCCACAGCCTGGAGCCAGAACAGAATCGGCAAAGAGCAGCCTCATGCAGCGGGGAAAGTCTTAGAGGGGGGAATCTGGGTGGTACATCTCCACATCAAGGAGGGACTTGATGCCATGCCTTTTGGGGGGAGTTCGTGCCCAGTGACAGGGGGTCTGGGTATAAAGGCCTGGTCATTCTGGCCCAAAACTGATGGGCTCCAGTGGCTGCAGGGCTCCCTGCAGGGTTGCTACAGGCTTTGTTAAGTTGGCTTCACCGTTCTTCCTCTGCCCCATCCTGCTGCTGCTTCTTTTTGTAGGTGCTGTTCCCTAACCAGCTTGCACGTGTGACAGAGAAACTTGACATACAGAGGAAATGTTCATCCTTAAAAAAAGCTCTGTGTATGATAGATGGGATCAGAGGGTTTTAAAAGCTATTTAAATGTAAGAAAATCTAGGGCTTCCCTGGTGGCGCAGTGGTTGAGAGTCTGCCTGCCGATGCAGGGGACACGGGTTCGTGCCCCGGTCCGGGAAGATCCCACATGCCGAGGAGCGGCTGGGCCCGTGGGCCATGCCTGCTGAGCCTGTGCGTCCGGAGCCTGTGCTCCGCAATGGGAGGGGCCACAACAGTGAGAGGCCCGTGTACCGCAAAAAAAAAAAAAAGTAAGAAAATCTAGATGAAATGCAGAATCACTCAAACGAGCCATAGGGGGCTTGGAACCAATGGAGGAGCAGCGAAAATTGTGACTTTGCCTTAAGTTCCCTTCAATCTAACAGTTCCCCATCTCTAGCCTGAGGTACACAGGGGATCCCCACCACCCCTCCAGTCTGAGCACAGCCTGCCCACTGCCAAGAGTAAGCCAGGTTGCCGTGCTCCCAAGGACAAAGGACATTTGCCGCTTCTGTGGGCCGTCAGCCAGCTCCCTTCACTGGGACCCCATTCCAACTCACTCAGACATGTCCTCAGAAGCCTCCTCCTCTCCCTGGGAGGATGCTGTCACTGAACTGCTTAATCACCTCACCCAGAGCTGCATCATTTAGCATCACTGTGGAGTTTTCCTTGACAACACACAGCGGGGTTGTACACAAGGCTGACATGCACGCATGCCCCTGGAGACGTGTCAACTGTGCACAGACAGATTCTCATGCACCTGGTGGGGAGCGTATGACGGGCATGGGATGTGTGGGTAAGCCCGCCTTCAGATCCCTACACACGTCCCCAGGCTGCCTGGGCTCCCTCAGATCAAAGGGCCCCAAGTGCAATTTAACTCTACACTTTAAGGGAAGGGATAAAGCACTAAGAACACAGGAATGGGAGATAAGTGTTGATTATTGGTCATTTATGGGTTATTCTGTGTTTACCCCTCAGTGCTACTCTGTCTTGCTTTGCACGTAGGTGGCTGGCCTGTGGGGATTGCAGCACCCAACTATCTTGCTGTCACAGGTTGATTTCTCTAGAAAGAAACACTGAAATGGAGTCTGGGATGCAAGGTGTTCACTAGGTATCAACACCTGTGAGAGGGAGGTAAGGAAGCTGGATGAAACAGAGAGAAATCAAACCGTAATGCAGGCCCAATGAACTTTAGCCAGCCTGGTGGGGACTTCTGAAGTCTACTCAGCTATGTCATCCCCACAGATGACACTGTAAAGGACCTGTATACCTCTACCTTGCTCAGTCACGGGCTAGGAGGTGCTACAGGTCAGACATGACCTTGAATGAATGGCTGTATGCACCTGGGCAACAAGGTGGTCCTTGAAAGGGGGCACATCTGTATCTTCCACCCTTTCCTTCTGACTTTTAGTGCATTCAGCCAATGGAAGGCACTTACAGAAGGTCAGACAGCGGGAGGAATGAGGTTGCAGTGTTTATTCCCCATGCTTCCTAACAGGCCATCTCTGGCAGCGATCAAGTCCCTCTACCAAAAGCCACAACTCTTATTGGGCTACCTCTCTTCCATGGCTACAACTTGGACTAGGTTCCAGTAAAAACCTCCTCTCCATACCCCTCCAGGTGCTGGCGGTGTTAACCGTTCTCCTGTCTATACTCCCTTGGTGCTTTGCTATTCTTTGTTAGTTTCCTTAACCGTATTTCTACCTCTTTAAGAGTCCCCTTATTAACCATTCTTTAGTGAAATCCATGACGTATGCCATCTCTTTCCTGCCAGGATCTGATTGGACCAGTAATCCAGGGATTCTCTCCATGCTGGTCCTCTTGTCCCACATCCCTTTTAACATCTAAGATCCTCTTTAAATTACACAGGCATTTAGGGAAAACCTGCTTTTTAAGACTATAAGGTGAGGAGTTTAATGTATAGTAGTGTACAGTTGGTTTTGAGGTAGGAGATACATGGGCCTCAGGCTGAGCAGCTGCAACCGGACTCCTGCTGACACTTTGAGATAAGATACTAGCAGGAGCATTGGGCCCTGACTGGGTAAAAGACAAAGTGACCAAATTTTTCTCATGCTTGTGGTCAGGGGGATTTCCCAGCCTGCACATGTGCAGAGAAGGTCCTCAGTCTAGGGAAGGGGTCAAAGGGAGAAAGAGTCGCCAGCCAACCTCCCAGAAACCTTCGTGCTGGAATCTGTCTTGGCTGAGAGATGTGCGTGACTGTCAGGAAGGACCCTGAGTCAGGCCAAATATGGCCACAAGCAAGAAGATTGGCCAGAGACAACCCGGAAGACTGCCCCACCCATATAAGCGATCTAAGCCACCCCCATTGGGCACAACTCACTCCAAGTTTGCCTGTGTGCTCTTCCACATGTATTTTGCTTCTAGTAAATGCTTTATCTATTTCACAACCTTGGTCCCTTTGCTGAATTCTTTCTTCAAAGAAGACAAGGACCGAGGTCCTGCTTCCAGCTGTCTTGTCCCTCGAAACCAGTTTCTTAATCTCAATAAGCTACAAGCTGCTGTTTGTAGAGTGAGAAATGCAATATTACACTTTGGATCTCAGTTATGTTTCCTAGAAACAGACCGTAAAATGAAGATATGTACAAGTGATTCATTAAGGAAGGGTTGCAAGGAATATTGAAGGGAGTCTGGGAGGCAGGAAAGAGAAGAAATCAAAGCACATGTATGATTCAGGCAAAGGTCCCACAAAGGGGAGCAGCAGCCTGATCCCATAGGGAGCTCCAACAGCTGCGCCTCCCAGTTTGATGGGTGTGGATCACCTTTGCCCCAGGTGTGGACAGTCACTGACTAAGGACCGCCCTAGGGAAACAAACTCCCAGACTGTTCCGGCTTTCTGTCTGCAGATGAGATAGTTCCAAGCTTGAAGGCAGTTCTCCAAAAAAGAGGAAGTGTAGGTACAGCTCTATTGGATTCAAAAGCTCAAAGCCAGGGAGAGGCGAACAGAAACGGTAAAAAGGAGTTGGGGTGACACAAGCAAGATGGCAGAATAGAAAGTACCAGGTTTGCATTCCCTGTGGAAACACTGAAAGATACATAGGCTAAAGAAGCTTTGCAAAGACTCTAGAACCAAGTTCAACTGTAACAACCAGCCTAACCAAGAAACAGCTGCACTCGAAACAGTAGAAAACGATCTGGCATTTCTGTTTGCCATTATTCCAGCCCCTTGGGGGTCAGTTGGGAGGAAGCTGCCAATTCCTGGGCCATCCCTCAGGAGGGAAGGAAAAGAATGGAACTTGCTTGCAATGTTCTGGCTTATCCGAGGGCTGCTTGAAGGACTGGCTTCTGTCTCACTCGACTTGGAACACTGATGGAAAGAGCAGCATAGTTTGGATGTCACGTTAGAGGCCCCTGAAAGCAGTGGCAGTTACCGCAGTGTGAGAGCTGCAGGGTGGCTGCAGACACATGGGCTCCTGGGGGCAAAGAGATTATGGGCAAAGGAATACAAGAGAACATTAGGAGTCCCTTTAGGGGGTGAGACTCTCAGGGACATTAAGACATTTAAAGGTAACTGGGCATACAGAGAATTGGAGTAAGAGCACACGGAGGACCAGGGAAGATGCATCACCAAATTAGGTTTGAGAGAACATTAAACCTTTATGCTGGGCTGATTAGCAAAGGTTTTTTCCCTAC
>NW_006785876.1:2092134-2159071 GCF_000442215.2 Lipotes vexillifer
GACTGGGAGATGTGCCTGTTTTCAAATGCCCAGTTTTCAAGAAGCAATTATAATGCATATGAAAAACAGGGAAACATGGCCCATTTAAAGGAACACAATAAATCTCTAAAACTTGACCCTAAAGAAATACAGTCCTCTGGCTGGAGGAAGACTTCAAAACAATCATCTTCTCTCTTTTTTTTTTTTTTTTTTTAAATTCCCTCATTTATACACAATGTATTTATTTATTTATTTATTTATGGCTGTGTTGGGTCTTCATTTCTGCGCATGGGCTTTCTCTAGTTGTGGCAAGTGGGGGTCACTCTTCATCGCGGTGCGCAGGCCTCTCACTATCGCGGCCTCTGTTGCTGCGGAGCACAGGCTCCAGACGCGCAGGCTCAGTAATTGTGGCTCACGGGCCCAGTTGCTCCATGGCATGTGGGATCTTCCCAGACCAGGGCTCGAACCTGTGTCGTCTGCATTGGCAGGCAGATTCTCAACCACCGCGCCACCAGGGAAGCCCCAAAACAATCATCTTAAGTACGCTAATGAGCTAAGTAATACACAACTAAACTAAACCATGAAAATGATATAGGAACAAAATTAGAATAGCAACCGAGATAGAAATTATAGAACAACCAAACAAGTTCTGGAGCTGAATTATAATAACTGAGGTGAAAAATTTACTAGAGATTCAACAGCATACTGAACAGACAGAAGAATCAGTGAACTTGAGTGATCTGAAGTTATTCTTTCTGCTCCTCGGAGTCAATAAAGAAAAGTGAACAGAGCTTGAGGGTCTTATGGAACAATATCAAATGGGCCAATATATACATTACGGAAGTCCCAGAAAAAAAAAGAGAAAAGGGTCAGAGAGCTTATGTGTAGTACTAATGGCCTAAAACTTGCCAAATTTGAGGAAAGAAATGGATGTACAAAAACAGGAAGTTCAAACTCCCAGTAGAATAAAGGGACACACGCTGAGATGTTATCAAACTGCCTAAAGACAAAGAATCTTGAAAGCGGCAAGAGAGAAATGACTCATCACATAAAGAGAGCCCCCTATAAGACTATCAGCAAGTTTTTCGGCAGAAACTTTATAGACCAGAAAGCAACAAGATGACATAATCAAAGTGCTGAAAGAAAAAACTGTCAGAGAATACTGCATCTGAAAAATCTGTCCTCAACAATGAGGAATAAATACTTTTCAGATAAAGAGCTGAGGGAGTTCATGATCACTAGAGTTGCCCTATAGAGAAACAGTAAAAGGAGTCTTTTAGGTTTAAAAGAAAGTATCTAAACAGTAACTCAAAGCCATATGAAAAGATAGAGTCCTCTGATAAAGGTTAATATATGGACAAATATAAAAGCCTGTATTATAAATTTCATAGCTCTTAAGATTTAAAAGAAAAGCATGAGAATTAAATTTATGTTTGGTACACAATATATAATGATGTCATTGTGATATAAGATCAAGTAAGGGATACTCATGAACCTATGGTCAATTAATCTATGACAAAGGAGGCAAGAATATACCATGGAGAAAAGACAGTCCCTTCAATAAGTGATGCTGGGAAAACTGGACAGCTACATGTAAAAGAATGAAATTAGAACGTTTCCTCATACCTTATAAATCAAAGTGGATTAAAGATCTAAATGTAAGACCTGAAACCATAAAACTAGGACAGAACACAGAACACTCTGACATAAATAACAGCAATATTTTTTTGGATCTGTCTCCTAAGGCAAAGGAATAAAAGCCAAAATAAACAAATGGGACCTAATTAAACTTAAAAGCTTTTGCATAGCAAAGGAAACCACTGACAAAAAGACAACCTACTGCATGGGAGAAAATATTTGCAAATGATGTGAACAACAAGGGGTTACTATCCAAATATACCAATGGCTCGTACAATATCAAAAACTTGATTAATAAATGGGCAGAAGACCTGAATAGACATTTTTCCAAAGAAAATATACAGATGGCCAACAGGCACATGAAAAAGATGTTCAATATCACTAATCAGAAATGTAGATCAAAACCATAATGAGATATCACCTCACACCTGTCACAATGGCTATCATCAAAAAGTCTACAAATAACAAATGTTGGTAAGGATGTGGAGGAAAGGGAACTCTAGTGCACTGCTGGTGGGACTGTAAATTGACGTAGTCTCTATGGAAAACAGTATGGCGGTTCCTCAAAGAAAACTAAAAATAGAACCACCATATGATCCAGCAATTCCACTCCTGGGTATATAACCAAAGAAAAGTAAAATACTAATTCAAAAAGATACATTCAACTCAATGTTCATAGCAGCATTATTTATAATACCCAAGATATGGAAGCAACCTAAGTGCCCAACAACAGATGAATGAATACAGAAGATGTGATATATATCTATATCTGGGTAGATATATACGCACACATACAATGGAATATCTCAGCCATAAATAATGAAATTCTGCCATTTGCAACAATGCAGATGGACCTAGAGTATTATGCTTAGTGAAATAAGTCAGAGAAAGACAAATTCTCTGTATTATCACTTACATGTGGAATCTAAAAAAATAAAACAAGTGAATATATATATATAATAAAACAGAAATAGATTCAGATATAAAGAACAAACTAGTGGTTACCAGTGAGGAGAGAAAAGGGGGAAGGGACAAGATGGAGTAAGGGATTAGGAGATACGAACAACCACGTAAAAAATAGATCAACAAGGATATACTGTACAGCACGGGTGAATACAGCCATTGTTTTGTAACAATTTTAAAGGGAGTATCATCTATAAAAATACTGAATCACTATGTTGTACACCTCACACTAGTATATTGTAAATCATCTATACTTCAATAAAATATGCAACAAACAACAAAGAAGACCAAGTGTGGGAGGTAAAACTATAAAGGAGTAGTTTGTATTTAATTGAAGTTATCAGTTTAAAATAAATTGTGAGAGTTTAGGATATCTGATGTAATTCCCCTAGTAGCCACAAAAAATATTTATAGAATATACATAAAAAGAAATGAGAAGGGAATCAGAACATGTCACTACAGAAGTAAATTCAACTAAACACAAAGGCAGGGAGTAAGAAGAAAATGGAGGACAAAAAGCTATAAGACATACAGGAAACAAAGGAATGTCAAGAGTAAGTCCTTCCCTATCAGTAATTTAAATGTAATGGATTAAACTACTTGATCAAGAGACAGATTGGAAGAATAAAAACATAGGATGCAACTATATGTGGTCTACAAAAGACTCAATTTTACCTTCACTTACTCCTTCTTTGGTGCTCTTCCCTTTCTATGCAGATTCGAATTTCTGACCTATGTTTTTCTTCTCTAGTTACAATTTTATATGTGAGATATACCTTAATAAAGCTGAAAAAACTTAGGAACTCTTATCTTTTTGAAGTTAAGGAGAAAAGTTTTTAATGACGGCCCTGCTTCCAATCTGCCGGAGCTGATTCCTCTCCTACGGAGGTCTTGTTACGGGTCTGTGGAGAAGAGCCAGCCTCCCCGCTCCCTGCCATTTCCACAGCTCAGTGAACTACAGGGAGCCTGGTCTTGCCCAGGTCAGCCTCAGAGCTGTGATACAGCCTCTGGCAGAGGTTATGTCACCTGCCATTGGGGCGATGTGGACACAGTCCTCACCTCTGCCCAGCCAGTACTCATCATCTAGCTGGCCTGGACTCCAGTTTTTTGTTTTTTTGTTTTTGGTGGTACGCGGGCCTCTCACCGTTGTGGCCCCTCCCGTTGCAGAACACAGGCTCCAGACACGCAGGCTCAGCGGCCATGGCTCATGGGCCCAGCCACTCCGCGGCATGGGGGATCTTCCCGTACCGGGGCACGAACCCGTGTCCCCTGCATCGGCAGGCGGACTCTCAACCACTGCGCCACCAGGGAAGCCCCTGGACTCCAGTTCTTAAATTTGGTCTCCTAGTGTGTCCCATCCACCTATTTTCGGAATCCATCAATATTACTGAGGGTCATCCAGGGGTATCAGAAGTCTATATGTTCCTGGACAAAATTCTGGAATGAAAGAATGTCATGATTGCATCGGCAGGCGGACTCTCAACCACTGCGCCACCAGGGAAGCCCAGGATTTTCTTCTTTATCTTTGATTTTCTGTGGTTTGCAAATACTATGCCTAGGTGTAGGTTTTTAGGGGGAGCATTCACCCTGCTTGTTCTGAGCTTCCCGGATCTGTGGTTTGGTGTCTGACATTAACTTGGGGGATGTTCTCAGTCACTACTGCTTCAAACATTTCATCTGTTCCTTTTTCTTCTAATACTCTCATTATACGTACACTACAGTTTTTGTATTTGTCCCACAGTTGTTGAATATATATATTTTTTAGTCTATGTTTTTACTTTTTTGGCTTGAGAATTCTACTGGGATATTCTCTAGTGCAGAGATTCTTTCCTTTGCCATGTCTATCTAGTCTATTAAACCCAAAGACATTCTTCATTTCTATTAGTGTTTTGATTTTTATGTCTAGCATTTTTGTTTTCTTAGGATTTCTATCTCTAACTACATTGCCATTTGTTCTTACATGCTGTCTACTTTATCCTAATGGAACACTTAACATATTAATCGTAGTTGTTTTAAATTTCCAGTCTGATATTTCCAACATCACTGCCATGTCTGGTTCTAATACTTTGTCTCTTCAAATTATGTTCTTTTGCCTTTGGTATGCCTTTTTTTGAGTTATAATTGACATAACATTGTTAGTTTCACATGTACAAAATAATGGTTCAATATTTATATGTATTGCGAAATCACTTTTTTCTTGATAACCAGATATGATAGTGTACTAGGTAAAAGGCACTGCTGTACATAGGTCTTTAGTAATGTGGTGGTGAGATATGGGGGCAGAGAGTGGTGACATTCTGTAATCCTATGATCAGGTCTCCATCTTTTAGCAAACCTCTTGACTGAATTTCCCAAATGTTTCAGAGTTTTTCTCCACCTGGAAGTGGACAAGGTTGGCTAGAGTGGGCTGGGGTTGGGTATTTCCCTTCCTCAGGTCAGTTAGGCTCTGATAATACACCAGCAGGCTGGGTTCTAGTTAACTAGTCTCCTATCATCAAAATGTCTACAAACGGTAAATGCTGGAGAGGATGTGGAGAAAAGAGAACCCTCTAGCACTGGTGGCGGGAATGTAAACTCGTGCAACCACTATGGAAAACAGTATAGAGGTTCCTTAAAAAACTAAATATAGAACTACCATATGAACCAGCAGTCGCACTCCTGGGCATGTATCCGGAGAAAACCAGTCTGAAAGAATACATGAACCCCAGTGTTCACTGCAGCACTATTTACAATAACAAAACATGGAAGCAACCTAAATGTCCGTCGACAGAGGAATGGATAAAGAAGATGTGGTTCATATAGACAATGGAATATGACTCAGCCATAAAAAAGAATGAAATAATGCCATTTGCAGCAACATGGATGGGCCGAGAGATTAACATACTAAGTGAAGTGAGACAGAGAAAGAGAAATATAATATCACTCACATGTAGAATCTAATTAAAAAAAAAAAGGACTTCCTTACAAAACAGAAACAGACTTACAGATATTGAAAACAAACTTATGGTTACCAGAGGAGAAAGGTGGTGGGTGGGGGAGGGATAACTCAGAAGCTTGGGCTAAGTACACACTCACTACTATATATAAGATAGATAATCAACAAGGACCTACTTGTATAGCACAGGGAATTCTACTCAATGTTCTGTGATAACCTATGAGAAAATAATCTGAAAAAGAATGAATATACGTACAACTGAATCACTTTGCTGTACACCTGCAACTAACAACACTGTAGACCAACTACACTCCAACAAAAATTTTAAAAAAAACAACGACAAAAACACTAGTTTTCCCCGAGGGCAGGCCTTGTTAAGAATAGAGGGATCTGGTATATTTCAAAATGGTGGCTCTCCTCCTTCCCTCTGTGAGAATTCAGTACTTACCGTGGAACCTGGTCGAACACCTAGAGGTAAATCTCAATACTGTGTACCCTGAAGTTTTTAATGGAGTTATCCACATTAAGCCTCTAGCAATTTGTCAATCATAGTTCAGGCTTTCCTACCCTGCGCCGGTTTCCCACAGTTTTTGCTTCAGAGTCTTGGCCCCTGGTAAACCATGACTACCTGTTTTCTCCTTTCTGTCTCTCCCATCTTGGGGGTAGCAGTGTGCCCTGTGTCTTACCCTCTCTTATGGATTCTGGAAGGACTGTTGATTTTTCATTCTGCTCAGTTTTTCACTTGTTAAGACAGAATGGTAACTTCCAAGCTCCTGATATATGGAACCTCAGACTCACTTTAGATCTAAGGACACGTGTAATGTAAAAAGTAACAAACAAAAAAACTCAATTAAAATAGAGTTTTGAGGCCAAAAGGGGGAGCTCTTGTGCTCTATGACAACTGAACCTGACAGGAAAACTTAAGACTTCTTGCCTGGCAACAAGATCTCAGCCAATGAGAGACCATCACAATTTGATCAATGAAAAGCCACTCTACTTTCAACTCTCAGTTCCTCCAATGGACTCTGTTTACTATAGCCCTTCTAAACTTCCTTTTCCCCCTCTATAAAAGGGTTCTCTCCTTGTGCTGGACTTGCACATAGCATGCCATGGTCACAGATCCCAAACCGCAATTCTCTGCTGATCCCAAGTAAACCCATTTTTTTTTTGCTGGAGAAATAACTTGCAGACTATTTAAGGTGAGTGGGTTCAAAGTGAAAGGATGAAAAAAGATATTCCACGCACATAGCAACAAAAGAGCAGAGATGGCTATAGCAATATTAGACAAAATAAACTAAGTGAAAGCCTGTTACAAGAAACAAAGGACATATTATATAATGATAAAAGGTCAATTCACTAAAAATTATCAATATATGCATCAAACATCAGCTCTTAAATGTGAAGTAAATGTTGACAGAACTGAAGGGAGAAATACAGCTCTAAAATAATATAAGACTTCAGTACCTCACTTTCAGTAATATGGAAAGACAACCAATAAGGAAATAGAACTTGAACAGTATAGCCCAATTGTTCTTAACAGACATATATACAAAACACTCCACCCAACAAAAGAACACACATTTTTCTCAAGTTCACATGAAACATCCATGTTAGACTGTAAGACCACAAAACAATGATTAATAAAAAGGGTTGAAATCAAAGTATCTTTTCTTATCCAATGGAATGAAACTAGAAAACCGCAAAAGGAAAACTTGAAAATCCACAGATACATGGAAATTAGACAACATGATCTTAATGGATCAAAGAAGAAATCACAAGGGAAGTTAGAAAATATCTTGAGGCAAATGAAAATACAAAATTCCAAAACTTATGAGGTGCAGTGAAAGGAATACTATGAGGATAATTTATAGCTATAAACACTTAAAAGATTTTAAAACAACCTAAATTTTTCACCTTAAGAAACTATAAAAAATAGTAAAAACTAAACCTAAAGTTAGCACAAGGAAGGAAATATTAGAGATAAATGAAATAGAACAAGCAAAACTAAGAGTTGGTTCTTTAAAACAATCAAGATCAACGAATGTTTAACTAGATTGACTAAGCAAAGGAGAAGACTTAAAATCATAAATGAAAGAGGAAACATTCTAATTTTTATTCTGTAAAATTAGTTGTAAGATTATGAACAATTAGGTTATTCCACTTTTTTTTTTTTTTTTTTTTTTTTTTTTGCGGTACACGGGCCTCTCACTGTTGTGGCCTCTCCCGCTGCGGAACACAGGCTCTGGACGCGCAGGCCCAGCGGCCATGGCTCACGGGCCCAGCTGCTCCGCAGCATGTAGGATCCTCCCGGACCGGGGCACGAACCTGTGTCTCCTGCAACGGCAGGCAGACTCTCAACCACTGCACCACCAGGGAAGCCCAGTTATTCCACTTTTGATACATAAATGAAACAGATAAATTCCTGGAAATAACCACCAAAACCAAATAATGAATAGAAAATCTGAACAGACCTACAACTTGTAAGCAGATTGAATCAGTAATCAAAAAACTCCCAAAGCAAAGCCCAGGATCAGACAGCTTCACTTGTGAGTTCTAATGGACACTTAAAGTATTAACAGCAATACTTCTCAAAGTCTCCCAAAAACTGAAGAGGAGGAAATATGTTCAAACTCATTCTATGAGGCCAGCATTACCCTGACACCAAAAACATATAAAGACACTATAAGAAAACAAAACTACAGACCAATATTAATGACAAATATTGATATAAGAATTCTTAACAAAATACTAGCAAACAATTCAACAGCACATTAAAGGATTACACACCATGACCAAGTGGAAGTTATTCATGCAGTTCAAAGATGGTTCAGTATATGAAAATATGGTACATTAACAGAATGAAAAGGGGCACAGGAAATCACATGAACTTTTCAATTGATGCAGAACTTGACAAAATTCAATACCCTTTCATGAATAAAACACTAAGAAACCAGAAATAAAAGGAAACTTAAAATAATAAAGGCCACATATGAGAGTTTACAACTAGCATCATAATTGTGAAAGACTAAATGCTTTTCCTTTAAGATCAGGACTACCACAAGGATGCTTTCTTTTGCCACTTCCATTTAACAGTGTGCTGGAAATCCTAGAGCAATTAGGGAAGAAAAATAAATAAAAGGTATCCAGATTGGAAGTAGTAAATTTATACTAGCAAACATTATCTCATATGTAGAAAACCCTAAAGATTCCACACAAACATATTAGAACAAATGAGTTTAGTAAAGTTACAGGATACAAACCCCCCAAATCAGTTGTATTTCTATACACTAAACAATGATCTGAAAAAGGAAGTTAATTCCATTTACAGTAGCATCAAAAATAAAATATGTAGCAATAAATCAATATACTGAGAAGATGCTGCTAAAAGATATTAAGGACACCAATATGCAGAAAGGCATCCCATGTTCATGGATTGGACTTTAATACTGTAACATTAATATTACCCAAATTGATGTACAGATTTCATGCAATCCCTATCAAAATCTCAATGCTATTTTTTGTAGAGGTAGAAAAAAATCCAACATAAAATTCATATGGAATATTGAGGGACCCTGAACAGCCAAAACAATCTTGAAAAGCAAAGTTGGAGGTCTCATGTTTCCTGATTTCAAAGCTTATTACAAAGCCACGGTAATCAAAACAGTGAGATACTGGCATAAAGATAGACTTATAGACCAAGGAAATAGAGAGCCCAGAAATAAACCTTCACATATATGGTCAAGTAATTTTTTTTTTTTTTTTTTTGTGGTACCCGGGCCTCTCACTGTTGTGGCCTCTCCCGTTGCGGAGCACAGGCTCCGGACGCACAGGCTCAGCGGCCATGGCTCACGGGCCCAGCCGCTCCACAACATGTGGGATCTTCCCGGACTGGGGCACGAACCCGTGTCCCCTGCATCGGCAGGCAGACTCTCAACCACTGCACCACCAGGGAAGCCCGTCAAGTAATTTTTGATAAGGGTGTCAGAACCATTTGATGGAGAAAGAACAGTCTCAACACATAGTGATGGGAAAACTGGATATCCACATGCAAATGAATGAAGTTAGAAACTTACCTTACACTACACCATAAACAAGTAACTCAAAATGGATCAAAGATCTAAACATCCTAAGAGCTTAAACTGCAAAACTCTTAGAAGAAAATGTAAGGGAAAATTTTTGTAATGTGGGATTTATTAATGATTTTTTGGCTATAATGAAAGCAAAAATGAATTAAGTCAAAATTTAGAATTCAAAGGACACAATAAAGAGTGAAGAGGTGACCCATGGGCTGAGAGAAAATATTTGCAGATCATTTCTAATACTTTAGTACCCAGAATAAATGAAGAACTCCAACCTCCCCAAACAGATAATCCAATTAAGAAGTGGGCGGGCTTCCCTGGTGGCGCAGTGGTTGAGAGTCCGCCTGCCGATGCAGGGGACACAGGTTCGTGCCCCGGTCCAGGAAGATCCCACATGCCGTGGAGCGGCTGGGCCCGTGAGCCATGGCCGCTGAGCCTGTGCGTCCGGAGTCTGTGCTCCGCAACGGAAGAGGCCACAGCGGTGAGACGCCTGCGTACCGCAAAAAAAAAAAAATCTAACCTATAATGGAAAAGAATTTGAAAAAGAATATATATACACAAATGTATAACTGAATCACTTTGCTGTATACTTGAAACTAACACAACATTGTAAATTAACTATACTTTGATAAAAGAGAAAAAACTACATGTTGCAGTTAACCCAGTTTTCTATAGGCTGACGAATCCAATGATGCTATTTCCTTTTAAAAAAAAAAAAAAAAAAAAAAAAAAAAGAAGTGGGCAAAGGACTTGAAAAGATATTTCTCCAAAGATATACAAATGGCTAACAAGCCCATAAAATGCTTAACATCATTCATCATTAGGGAAATGCAAATTAAAACTATAATGAATACAATCTCATTAGGATAGCTACTATAAAAAAAAAAACAAAAAAAACAAGTGAGAGTGAGGATGTGGAGAAATTTGAGAGACTGTGCATGGCTGGGGGGGATGCAAACGGTGTAGTCACTATGGAAAACAGTATGGTGGTTCCTCAGAAAACTAAGGATAGAATTACCATGTGATTCAGCAATTGACTTTTCAGCATATACCCAAAAAAGTTGAAAGCAGGATCTTGAAAAGATTTGCATACCCATATTCACAGCAGCATTATTTGCAATAGCCAAAAGGTACAAGCAACCCAAGTGTCCATCAACAGATGAATGGATAACCAAAATGTGGTACATGTATACAATGGAATATTGTTCATCCTTAAAGGAAATCTGACACATGGCAGATTCACAAGCTTCAACATGGTTGAACCTTGAGGACATTTATATTAAATGCGATAAGCCAGCCATGAAAGGATAAATACTGTGATTCTACTTAAGAGGTACCTAGAAGAGTCAAATTCAGAGACAGAAAGAATGATGGTTGCCAGGGAGAAGGGGAGAAAGGGAATGGAGAGTTGTTGTTTAATGGGTATAGTCCAGTTTCAGTTTTCCAAAATGAAAAGAATTCTGGAGATTGGTTGCACAGCGATGTGAATATACAGTTGACCCTTGAACAACATAAGGATTAGAGATGCCAACCCTTTCAACTTATAGTTGGCTCTCTGTATCCCTGGTTCCACAACTGTGCATTCAACCAACCTTGGATTGTGTAGTATTCACTATTGAGAAAAATGCGTGTATAAGTGGACCCGCACACTGTGCTATTCAAGGGTCAACTCTACTTAATATTGAACACTTTAAAATGGTTAAGATGATAAGGTTTATGTTATGTATATTTGTCACAGTTAACAAAAGGAAGCTGAGTCTTGATGGGGCACTGAGTGTCTGCTATACTTAAGAATTTTTTCCTGTGAAAGGCATTTTGTAATTATGAACTTAGGCTCTTCAACTGTTGCCCTGGGATACATCTGTAACACGACCTTTTGCAATATGACTTAAAGGGCCACTACCTCTTACCTCGGTGTGCAGAGCTGAGAGATAAGGGTGAGGAGATCTCTTTGGAAGTCCCCGGGCTCCTCACAGTATGTCACTACTGATGCTTCCCTAGGTTAAAAGGAGGGTCACCTGAACCTCAGAATTCTTATCTGAAAACCTGCCTCAGAGCTGTAGAGAAATGAAGGAATCCAAACCTCAGGTGGTTACAGCACAGCCCCAAAGACAACCCAGGTCCTGGCGGAGCCTGGGGTCCCTTCAAAGGAACGGAGTCCAAACAGTCATGAGACGTACTTTGCTCTCTTAAAACTGAGTAAAATCTCAGTAAACTGAAGTCTTTTGTGCAGTGAGACAACTTAAACCTTCTCTGCAGTGATGCCCCTCACCAACCCCACAGGGAACAGCTCCTCCCTAAACTCTGTTTAGCCTCCAAACAGACTCACACCCACTGATCCCAGTATTTTTTTTTCCGTTTAAACTTCTGCAATAATTTCTCTTCTGGCAGTAAAGTCATTATTATAAACACAACTTCCCTGATTCTCATGTTTTCCTGATTACTTGGATCTGAACGAGGACGAGGAGCTTGAGGGATGGTAGAGATAAGGGAGGAAGAGCAGGCGGCATAGAACACTCATACATTAATCACTTGACCATATCACATTAATGACTATTTGCTAGAAGTTAGCCATGTGTCCTGTAATATGCTGCCAGGATTGTGGGTTAGGAAGAATGTATGCCTGGTTAATCAGAACTTTCCCTTAAACTCATTCCTCAGGAAAGATGGAGTCCAATTATGAGACTTTAAGAAGGACTGAGCTTTATAATGACTGAGTTTACAGTGACTCACATTTTGGCGCAGTCGTAGCTGTTTATATTTTAAATACAAAGTGCCATGTGAGGAAGACACATGAACCAGAAAAGATCCCAATTCATGCTGGTTCAGGACCGCTAGAGGTCACCTGACAGAATTGGCAAAGGCAGTGAGCAGTGTGTATGCACAAACACACATGAGCACACACAGTAACACCAGATCATTAATTACCACTTGGGGTATGTCCTGTGTCCTCAACCAAATTTTAGGTGTCACTATGAAGCCTTTGAGGGATCACTTTAAAAAGCAGAGTAAGTTACACCATAGGAAACAAATATATGATCATAGAAAGAATAAGGGTGTTACATTATGTGAATGGATCCCCATGGCTTGGGATCAAGTTTCTTGCAGTTGTGCCTGATTTAAATATTGCCTGTTACATGACTAAGCACGTGAGCTCTGAAAAACTTAGATGACTCGGTGTGTCACTAGTGCCGACACAAATGTTCAAGCTACGTGTGAAGAGTGAATTGTTATGTGACCAGAAAAAGCAGTATTTCAAGAATGTCTGATGATTTTAAATGTATATCTAACCCAACTGGTAGACATTTGACAGTTTTCGGCACTAAGAGTGTATATTCAAGTGTCCAGAAAACATTTACATCTTCTCATTGGAAGGTGGAAGTGCCTTGTATTTGTTATCCTGTATTTGGGCATTTAGGGCACTCATAGCTATATGAAGCCCAGAGCCTTACTCTGCAAGGTCTTTTGGTTACAGGATCCCTGGGCTACTCCAACTGCAGCTCTCTCATAAACCAGTTAGTTCTTTGAGGAAGGAGAAGATAACTATCCTGTAACTAAGAAACTGACTTGTACCCTTCATTAGCGCTCATTATATATGGCAGCTATTGCAACTTGGTTTCTTCCACAAACAATTTATTGCCCCTTTCTCTCAGCACAAGTCCTCACCCCCGGCTCCTTCAGCTCCCTACCCTCATCACGAACGAACGTTACTTAGGATCTTCCACCACCCCCCTCAACTTATCAGCAAGCGGCTTCTTCTGAGGTAGGTTAACCCTTCCATGTTTCCTAAATCCCAGGTTTTCCCTTTCTCTGATATACTCTATTGATTATCCGTCCATCCTCCTGCACCTTCAACTTCTCTTCCAGAGGTTCCTTCCCCATAGCTTAATACTCCTGTCTCCCTCATCTAGTTTAAAAACCTCCCAATGTTTTCTAATTATTACTGATTTCCTCACAGATCAGGTCCTTGAAGTGCTTATTCATTATACCAGCAGGTCCCAAATTGAGGTGGATGTACCCTCAATCTACCCCAGTAAAATCTCTTGGGGTGTATAGACTCACATTAATGTTGGTGAATTCTGGTAAGGACCCTGGACACACATGTTGACCCCCGTTCATTTGTGCATTGGATGGTCAGGGGGCACCTGGGACACAAGAGACATGAGCAAAGAGTGAGCTCTCCAGCCTGGAGGTGCCACAGGGCTCCCTCAGGCATGGCTCTGCCTTCACTCCACAATGTGTTGCCCTAAGTGGATTGGGGGATATTATTTTAACTAAACTAATCCTCAACACAGGTGGTGTATGATTTAGACTGCTACAGTGAAATTACAGATTGAAGAAACTAATGCAAGCCCCTGAGAATAAGAGAAGCTGATCATTTCTACTCCTAGTGTGTTTCTTCAATAGCCACGTTAAGAGAGATAATAGTTCAATAAATCTACCAAAAGATTTAATTGAAAATTAAGACAGTTAAGGTAGTGTTTGTCATCAGTAGAAAAATCCCTTTTCTTAAATGTATACAGTGACTCGACAGGTTAAATTTATACTAAGTATTCAGAATATAGAGAAGCTAACTGTCAGCGCTCTGTAAAGTTATGCAATTATTCCAATACTCCACAAGATTTCACTAAATTTAGCCATAAATGTTTAGGACTGAAAGATAAAAAATCCATGTACCATTGGGGAAAACGTTTGGCTCTTTCTACCATGATGGAAATTGCTAGAACACACTGGAAATAAAACCAAATATATTCCTTTATCACAAAATACTATTGGCAGAGACATGGAAAATACATCTTTTTTTATTTTAAATACAAAGTGCCATGTGAGGAAGACACATGAACCAAGATGATCTGAAGAAATAAGTTTAGAACAAATTATATAGTTTGGAAGGTTGCTATACAGTTGGATGAAAGTGCAAATGTTTTGAACATGTCTTAGATTATGGTATCTGTCAGATTCTATTTCAAAAATGACATACACCTAAAATTACTTTCGTGAGCCACCTTCAACATGAAATGACCCCTTCATGGAAAATATAAGTGTAACCACAGTTGATATCAGTAGGTTTATGGATATCACACCACACGTGCAATTCATCCATCACATCATTCACAAACAGGGAGTTACCAGGAGGAAGTTGAAAATAGTGTATACAGTGTTAAGTTGTCATTGGTGGAACTAATTTCATGAAAGCAAGACTCTCAAACCATAGTTGACTCTTTGATACTTTGCAATAAGAACCAAATGTCCATGGTATGAAAAATTCATCATTCCCTATTACAAAAAGAGAAAATATTTAAAGATGAGTTATGCGTTTGTCTTTCCAAAATTTCAAATGTTCCACATTTGCTGACTTTGATAGTAGGATACTCTCTTGGAGAGGTACAAGTGAACTTGTAGCAACGATAGGACAAACTGCTTTTGAAGAAATTCATGCTATGAGAACAGAGTATTGTAAAAGCACATTTTGACATGATTCCAATGTTGAGATTTTTGTTCTGAAAAAATTGTCTAAAATCTCTTGTGTCTGCATACTAAAATCTGGAAGAGTTTTCAAACAGATTAGAAGATTCTGTTTTCAAACAATTTCATCAGGTTTGGGTTAACTGGTTAAAGACGTAGAAATACTATACCTTCCAATGAGTTGCAACAACTGATTGACAGAAGACGTGAGTTTTCCAGAAGAATCTCAAAAACAGAATTTTGTGTAACTGGTAGATGGAACTAAACAGTAGGTTTCACAATTTAATAAGCGCCAACAGTGTAGTTCATTTGGAGCTACCCATCTTTGCATAAGATATTTCTCAGCTATGACAACCCTTAAAACCAAGAATCAAAACAAACTAAACTTAGATCTCCAAAATACTGAATCAGAGGGTTAAAAACAAACCTTAGAAAATAGAGCACTTTTATTCACATCATTGACAAATTAATGTTTTCATTTTTAGTGAAGAAAGGTTTTGTATTAAAGAAGGTATTTTATGATATTTGAGAATAAAAATATATACTACATTAATACAGCAGTGTATACATATGACATAAGTATGCAGACATACCAATGTCACTTGTCTACCCAGATCGTAATCCATTTACTGGTTAGTATGTTATGGCCTTGATTTATTTATTTTTTCACTCTGGGAAGTAGACTTGAACTAATGACTTCTCAATTTTATCCACTGAATTTACTGTTTGATTTGATACAATTTTTCTAATTCCTCCTCCTGAAAACTCCTCTCTCTCGGTTTTTGTGGCAACTTTTCTTCTCTCTTTTACTATTCTTGAAGTTTTCCTCCAGGCACCTCACTCCACCTGTCCCTTCAAAGTTGGTGCCATCATCTCACCCACCTGGTACCCTGTCCTAGAGCTTCTGACACTGCCACATAGATGCCTGTGGGAATCTGCTCCATGCAGATGTAACCTAGAAAACCATGGAGTTACACTCGGCAAAACTTGATCAAAACGGGCAATGAAGTCTCTTGAATAAATGCCTCCCTGTTTCTTCTGAGACCTTTCCTAAAGGTTCC
Source organism: Lipotes vexillifer (assembly GCF_000442215.2). Classification (NCBI taxonomy): domain Eukaryota; kingdom Metazoa; phylum Chordata; class Mammalia; order Artiodactyla; family Lipotidae; genus Lipotes; species Lipotes vexillifer. Next base: position 2,108,256 of record NW_006785876.1, read on the forward strand.
CATGGGATGGAGCAGTCAATCACCTGAAGTGGTGACCAACTCAATAAATCCTTGTATTGTCTCATTTCCCTACTATTGAAACAGCATGTAAGACATTGACCAGCTTAAACTAGTTTTGCTTCCTTAAGCAGATTGTTGATTAATCAAACTTTGAGTTATTTTACAAGAACAGCACTGTGCTTGTGCAAGATGGGAACCCATGTCCCCAGGATGATCCTGGAACCAAGAATCTTAAGTCTACAGAACCCAAGTAATAGTGATGTTGCCACCAGAGCCCTTTACAAAGCAAGACGTTCTTCAATAAGAAAAATTCAGCTTCGAGCAGCTCAAGTAGCTTTGTTACCATAAAAGGATTGATTTGAGACTAGCCTATAAGCCAAGTTTGAAATTCCCCTAACCCCTTAAATTTTGCCCCCAACCCTGGGTTGGGGAGGCAGGTTTGAGCCCTGCCTCTTGTCTCTTGCCAGTGACCTTGCGGTAAAGCTTCCTTTTCTCAGAAGCTGGTACCACAGTATTGCTTTCTATGTGCATTGGGCAGTGAGCCTTTGCTCGGTATCACTACCTCTCACTCATGCTATGTCCCCAATAAACTACCAGCGCTTCAGTCTCCACTTGAGTCCTCTCAAAACAGAATCTGCAACAAAGGCGTGAATCAATCACCAACCACATGTACTCTGCATCTGCAGGTCTCCTGGGCTTCCATCCAGCCTCTAATTGCCAACGTCCGTTTCCCCCTGAATGACCTGTAGGAATCTCAAGGCCCAAGAGAATAGAACTTATTTCCTATGTTGCCCCTTATTTAGTAAGGGGTGCAACCATTTGAACTGATCACTTCTGAGGACCTTGGAGTCATTCTTGAGATCTCCGTTTTCTCACACCTTCAACAGCTCACAATTCTGAATGCTGTACCTCTTGCCAATTCTGTATATTCCCCCAACTACTGAAGCCTTAGTTAGGATCCTCCTCCTGATTAAAAACCCAATTGCTGTCCCAACCAATTTTGTTCACCCCCATTTTTGACCTGCTCTAATCATTTCTTGTTCTATGAATATTTATGACATAAAGACTAATTAAGTAAACATCTATGTGTATAAACCATTCACCAAGAAATGGAGTTTTGCCAATACCTTTGAAGGCTCTATTTTCAATTAGGATCCAAATTCAAGCCCATCCAAGTTTCTTTTAACTAATATTTCCTTGAAATTGGAACCACTTACAAGACAGATGATACAGAATCTAGATTTGCAGATTTTATTCCCATGATGTCATCTGTCGTGTTCTTCTGTCCCTATCTTCTATAAATTGAAAGTTAGATCTAGACATTTTTTGGATTCAAGCCTGCATTATTTTGGCAAGAACAGTTAATAGGGGAGTGTTTTAGGCCAGGTGTTCTGGGGCATAGCAAATCTTTTTGCCACAGGTTCTGACACTTTATTGTAATAAAGTAAAATAGCAAGAAAAATGGGAAAAGTGAAGGAGGGATGGCAAACATGACAAGAGTACTTTCGAGTTGGCCAAAGTTCTCTGACAAACTGATTTCTCAGTCTGCCTGGAAGTCTTTAGAGAGGGCAAGGAAGTTATTTCCCCCCAAATCCCTCCAACTGAGAAGGAATAGTTTCTCCATCAGTTCCTTTCTCCCGCTGCCAGAGCTGCCCCAGGGACTATAGACTACCACACACATCTGATGTGCATTCAGAGGGTCTCCAATGGTCTCATGTTTTCAGAGGGAGGCGCCATTAGGCAAGACTCTGAGCCACCTGAACCCGTCACAGATCCCTTGCTCTGCAGCAGTGGCTGAGGCAGCAGCAACTTTCCTCTCAAGACTACAGAAAAAGTGCTAACCAGCATTTGAGGCACTGGAACCAAACTCAGGCCAGGTGAGTGAGTCCAGAATGGTGCACATCTGAATCTAGAACTGCTGTGCGGTAAACTTTGATCAGAAGGCACATAACGTTTCATCTCATTTTGACAAGAGAATACACGGATGGTTTTCTAGAAACACCATTTTCTGTGATACAAGATTCAGGTAAATCCTTCATTGTAAGTTTTATCCATGTTGTTGACTATGCTTGTGATTCATTTTCAGTGTTTAGTTCAGCCTCCCCAGACATCAGGGTGCCTGAGTTGATAGCTGCTCAACTTGGATCTGCTTTTCTGAATCCCACCATCTCCAGGGACGCCAGGGAGTCCAGCTCTATACATTCACTGCTGTCCACCCTGGCTTACAGAGGACCTCCCCCACAAATTTCTCAGAGGCTGGTGTCCTCACTGGTGCTCTCCTTTGCATCTAGAGAAAAAGGCAATCTCTGGGGCATCCTGGGGCACAGACAGCACAAGTCTTCTCTGGCCCAATATTCAAACCATCCAGACCACCTACTTAACATGCTTTTCAACTTAGTCTCCAGAATAGGAAAAAATATGAGGGCTTTTCCAAGCATATCTTTATATTTAGGGATCAAGGGCTAGGGAAATAACTGCAGAGCAGTGCCAGAAGGCTCGTTGGACTAGTTGACTGAGGACTTTGTTAACTGGCTTCATGCATCCTTAGTCCAGTAGGAAACTCATAAGCAATTTTCCATCCTTCCTATTAACATGTCTAACCCTTTGTCCAACAACTCCTGAAATATAGTTACTTAAGTAAGTGACCATAGGTTCCTTTTGGGATGAACTTTGGGAAATCACTACTGTATGTAGTTGCTATAGTATTACATAGCAACACAGTTCTTTCTTCAAGGGGAGTTAACTAGCACTGGTTCAGGTGAGAACTGAGTAAGGGATAGTGGTTTCCCATTGGAGCAGCTGGTGTAAGTCTTCTCACCCACTCCTGCTCTTTCGTTAGACAGGTCAATACCTGTGTGGCCACCGATCTTTCGCACCAGACACACAGTCTAATTGCCTTGTGGATCAGGGCCTTCTCCTTGCTGTTCTGGCTTTATGGCAATGTGGATGTGACCAACTGTTATTGCCTGACCTCTGCTATTTCCAGATCCTACTATCCCTATGGACACCAGTGAGTCCAGTTCAACATAAACCTCTACCCCTCTCAACCCTGGCCGGTAGATGGCAGCCACCCCCATTTCTCAGTGAGGCTGGTTCCTTCCATCATTAGTACCTTCCTTGTTTTAGGGAAAGGACAGACCTCAGGAGCATCCTGGGGACCATCCTGGCTTCTCTGGTGATGTATAATAAAGGTTTTTAAAAAGCCCACTCTGAACCCTTTCTTAAGACTTTCCCGAGGTAACTGCTATCTCCTCCTCATTTGCTGCATGTCAGTGGCTCTCAAACTTGACTGAAGTTAAAATCATCTGGGGAGTTCTAAAAATACTGATGCTTGGGCCTTGTCTCCTGAAATTTGTAGATTATGGGAAGTTTAAGGGTCAGGATTTTAAAAAAATCTTTACATGATGTGAATACACAGCCATGTTTAGGACTGGTGCTATAGGCCAGCTTTCTATACCCCCTCCCTTGCCCGAAGCTTCTGATAGCTATACCAGAAGCATATTAAGACTGGTTCCATATGTCTTTGCCAGGACATTAGTCCTGTGAGAGCACCCTATAAACTCTCCATCATCCAGCCTAGTGTTCTGTACCCCCTGCTCCAGCACCTTTAAGTCATTCCTAAGTCTTAAGTTCCTACTGACAGAGTCACCAGGTCGTATAGGTCCTTTGGCGAATAATCCCTTTTGTCACAAGGACAGACTGCCCCACTGGGGCCATGCTGGACTTGACACCAATAATTGTCCTAGAAGCTGTGAGGGATACGGGGCATCACTTACAAGGAGCAACCATCAGCTTGTGAGAGATGTGCCTCAGGTGAGGCCCCTGCATTATCCTTAAGCAAAAGGAGGGGCCCAGAGGATTCTGGGAAACTGGGTGGTTCAAGGATCTGAAGTGCATCTGTCCAGATGTCCCTGGACCAGGATCCTAATTTATCAGGGCCCAATGTTAGTGTACGAGGCTTGCCAGGGTGAGAATTAACATCCCTGTAACTCTATTGTCCTGATCATATACTGGGCCTGATTCTCAGCTACACATGCACTTTGGCGTCATTTAGAGAATTCTCATCCTTTACAGCCATAATCGGTATTTAGCTGAACTGAGCTCCCATTTTTCTTCAGTGCTACTCTGGCCAGTAGCCACCTACTTCTCAATCCCCGTGAGAGCTACTGCCTCCCCGTCTCTCAAATGCTAGAGAAACTGTATGTGCGAGTACATCCCCTCCGACCTCCATCATCCCCATTCACCACAGTAATTATGATGCTATAATACAGAGGTTCCCAAACTCAGCATCAGAATCCCCTGGAATGCCAGTCAAGCGCAGAGGTCCAGGCTCATTGAAGCAGGAAAGTGTCTGGACTTCGTATTTTCACCAAGTTCCCCAGGTGATTCTGATCCTCACCAAAATGTGAGAATCATTGGTACAGCATGCCACGAGTTATCACCACTCCACTGACACCTGCAATACAGTCTCCTTGTCATAAAGCGGATGAGAACGATTTAATTCCAGAATTCTAAATTACCAGTAGAGGTACCCACTCGCCGAAGACAGAATAATCTGGACATTAATAAATATAACCATAATAGGTCGTGACACCTTAAATGTGTAAAGTCGTCTAGGTAGAGAGCTAAAGTACTGATCATTAGCCTTAGTGCATATTGTAACTTTTAACATTACCACTAGTAACACAGAAAGAATATAACCTCATTAGCAGAAGGAAATAATGGGACAAAAGTGTAATCAGTTTAAAAGAAGGAGTAGGGGGACTTCCCTGATGGCACAGTGGTTAAGAATCCGCCTGCCAATGCAGGGGACACGGGTTCGAGCCCTGGTCTGGGAAGATCCCACATGCCGCAACTAAGCCCGTGTGCCACAACTACTGAGCCCACGTGCCACAGCTGCTGAAGCCCGTGTGACTGGAGCCTGTGCTTCGCAACAAGAGAAGCCACCACAATGAGAAGCCCGCGCACCGCAATGAAGAGTAGCCCCCGCTCGCCACAGCCAGAGAAAGCCCGCGTGCAGTAAGGGACACCCAATGCAGCCAAAAATAAAATAAATACATGTACAAAAAAGGAGTAGGAAGAGAAGAATCAGACCATGTGGAATAAATCTTAAATCCAAATATTAGTAATAACAAAGGGCTAAATGCTTCAGTTCTCAGGCCTCATAGAAAATCTAGCTCTATATACACATAAGAGATCCAAAGCTTAGGAATGCAAGAAAGTCGAAGAGGTAGAAAGATACCAGTTAAACAAAGCCGAAAGCTATGTTAACATGTCAGACAAAACATACTGGATACACATACTAACTTGATCCCAAACTGACTATCATTTTAAAGTGACTCATGGTTTTGGGCCTCAGAATGTATCAACCAAAATTTGTAGTTCTCTCTAGGTAAAAGACAAATGCATAAACTTAGTGGGATATTAATATAGTTCTCTCAGTTGATTAAGTAGGCAAATCAGTAAGGATATGAAAGATCTGACCACCATGACAAGCTGGAACACAATACACTGCACACCTAGTAAATGCGAACACATTTAAGCATGTGCAGAGCTTTTGCAAAGAAAAAGCAAATCAAACCTCAAAAGGCAAGTTATACTGAATGAGCACCAATTAAAGGCAAATAGGCCGAAAATCATTCACAAAAGTGACTGAAAAAATCATCCTATTATTTGGGAATTAAGAGTCTCACCTGTAGAATAATCCATAGGTCAGAGAAAAACTCATAGTGCAAATTAGAGATCTGGGGATGAGGTACTACTTATTTAGAATGTAGAAATCCTCAAGAGAACACTCTTCCCTTAAGAGAAAGCCAGATGATGCACAAAATTTTAAATTTTGATCCCAGAGAGCTGAGGTTGCAAGGCAGTCAAGGAGTTAAATTCCAGCACGCTAATCCCCTCTGAGGAGCAGAGCACAGGAAGATGGGATGGAAGCCCCTGCATACAGGTGGGTAAGGAAAATCAGGTAGAATATTAAGGACTTCTTTGAGGCCAAGCGTGGGCTAAAGTTTGGAATACCCTGAGCTCTGAAACACACAAGAAGTTCACGCTCTCAGGCTCTTTGCCTAGGATCCCCGCCAGCTATTCATGAGAAAGACCGGGACGGAGACCAGAGCCCTGCTTGGTGGGACAGGCTTGCGGGATAGGACTGGCTGATGCTGGAGGCCAGGTACAAGCACCTCTTCATTCCCTGAACCTTCTCTCAGAAGGAACTAAAGTCTTATGCCACCGGGAGAGGGGTGGGAAATGCTCTCCCCTCCCCGAGCCTGGCCAAGACCCAAAACCCATCCACCTTTGTAGGAGGGAAGGTATTCCCTCTCTCCCATTGCCAGGACTACAAGTAAGAGCCACAGCTTCTGGGAGAGGGAAGAGCAGGAAACCCCAGAGCCTGCCCCCGTTCCTACACCAATGGATGTGCGTCGCTGCTGGGGAAGGGGCAGAATGTACTTTCCCGCTAAGACCAGAGGGCATGTGGCTGCCATGAGGATGGGGCAGAGCTGCCCAGAAACCCCCATTCCAGATGTCCAGGAACACAGCCAGAGTGGGATGAAGGCTGGACAAGGAGAACAGAGGACCACTCTGCCCTACCCCCGCCCACCCCCCATCCCGAGCCTAGCACTGGCAACAAGCACATAAGTCTACTGCTGGGACAGGGCAAGGTCATGGAGAGAGACCCTTCCTGTGGCACAGGAACAGCTGAAAGCCAGGGTTGGGTGGGAACACTGAGGAAAAGCCTCTGGCACCGTAAACATAAGGCAAAAGCAGGCTCCACTGGAGAAATGGGAACCGGTGAAAGTTACAACAGTACCAAGAAAACCCAAAACCCACCTCCACATCTGACCAGATTCACTGCCCCTTCCCTCCACACATACAGCCAACAGCCTAACAGCCAGGTGTAAAATTTACCTGTACTCTTCATAAAAGCGAGCATGCCGACATGTTGAGAATGGAAAGAAGGTAACCCATCGCAGAGGGATGACGTAGTCAACAAAGCCAATTCGGGGATGCCTCAGATGTTAGAGCATCACACGGGGATTTTAACTAGGATTCTATGATAAAAGATTTAGTGGAAAGGGTAGACAACAGGCAAGGGCCAGATAGGCTCGAGTACCCAGAAGGTTAAAATGACACAGGGGTTGGCTGGAGCAGGAAGGAGTGCTTCGATACATGAGTCTAAGACGGAGGTTTTCATATGGGGCAAAGAACTCGAGTATGAACCCTATCATGGGCCAAAAGTCTATCAATTGCAGATACAAAGACCTGTAGATGTAAAAGGCAGCTTATTTTACATTGTCTTCTAAAGTTATTTTATGACTTGGGGTAAGGTAGAAGGAATCCTTTGGTGTGTAAAAAGCACACAAGAATGTCAAATGATTTACTGTAAAGAATTAAGTGTTAAGGAGGTATCCGAGGGAAAAGACTAAATTGGGAGAAAACATTTGCACCATACAAATTAAAAGAGACTAGTATTTTTTTTTTTTTTTTTTTTGCAGTACGCGGGCGTCTCACTGTTGTGGCCTCTCCCGTTTTGCGGAGCACAGGCTTCGGATGCGCAGGCTCAGCGGCCATGGCTCACGGGCCCAGCTGCTCCGCGGCATGTGGGATCTTCCTGGACCGGGGCAGGAACCCGTGTCCCCTGCACCGGCAGGCGGACTCTCAACCACTGCGCCACCAGGGAAGCCCAAAGATACTAGTATTTTGATTATATAATGAACTCCCATAAATCAGTAAGAAAAAGTCCTCAATAGCAAGTTGTGAACAGAGTTCACATAAACAGAAATAACCAGTTAACGGGAAGGTGGCTGGTAACACTAAGAATCATGGAACAGAAGTTAAACAAGATTACAGAAGTGCCAGGTGGGCAGCCATTATGATAAATACTACCTGGCTATATACCAGTTGGAGTCCCGACTGGGGAGACAAATGGCTCCCTCAGTTTAGAACATGAGGAGAGTTTATTTGCAGGGGGATTCCTCACAGGGGTGTTGGTGGTGTGTGGGGGAAGCTCAATGGTTAGTGCAGTAACCAAGGGGAGAAGCTATTATTCTCCCCCAGAGGGGTTCACAGGAGGAGTAGTCACCTTCTTTTAGCTCTCTCACCAGTGCTCCCTACTGGTGAGCCCCAGCCAGAGACCAGAGGGCCTGGGAGATGAAGTCCATTCAGGTCAGCCTCTGGGAACATAAGAGGTGGAGAAAGGAGTTCAGGGGAGCCAATGGAAGATCCTTGAAAATCTACATTGTTCGGGACCCAGAGTCATGACAATTTTCAACGTAACTGGGAATGGGAAACATACAGGAGCTTTAGCGGTTTCCGGTAAAATGTAAGGTCCACACACCCAATGGCTCCTGGATATACACCATAGAGAATCTTAAACCTGTGTACTGGGACACACAGTCAAGAATGCTCGTAGCAGCACTGCTTAGACAGCAAAACCCTGGAACGAATCCCAGCGTTTGACGTTTGCTCCCAGTTTCGGTCTTTGTCCTTCTGTTCCACTCAGGGTGCTGCAGGGGGCTGATCCTTGAACTTGCAGGCTGCGTTTCCCAGGGTCCTCATTCAGCTGGCTTTTAGCTGCTTTTGGCCAGCAAAAGCCCTGGTGAGGGGTTGAAGGATGGAAGAGTCCAGGGTATTTTCCTTTTCCTCTTTGTCTCAGGCAGCTCCTCCGACTCAGGTAGGCCCACCTTGGTTTCCGCCTCTCCAGCTGCCCGCATCCCAGGCTCCCTAAGGCCGTTTTCCCCTACTCTGTCTCCCCAACCCAGCGGCAGTAGTGCATCCCTGAAGCTGTTCATTTGTTTTCTCACCATCTCATTCCCTGTTTCCCAGCACTTCCATCTTCAGATTAACTCATTACCTGGATTAGATTCCCTCTGTAGTAAATACTTGGAATGCTTTGTTTTCCAGGTTTAGACCCTGACTGATAAGAGTTTGAGGATATGCTGCAGTAAAAAAAATGCCAAAGATGAAGACTGCCTAATTCACTGTATGAAGCTAGCATAGTTTTGATACCACAGACAGAAGCAGAAGAGCAAGCTATATGTCAACATAATTAACAGACGCAAGGAGTCTAAAAATATTGGAAAATCAAATATAGCAGTGTATTAAAATATATAGGGACCAAGTAGAATTTGTCTCAGAAATGCAAGGATAGATCAGTATTGGAGGGGATCTCAATAACTTCATTAACATGTTAGAGAAAAACCGCATTATCTCAAGTTTCAAAAAATCATTTTCAAACTTTATGAATGAGTGAATTTTGTCAAGCTAGGAACAAAAGGAAACATCATAGCTTGATAGAGGATCTTCCAAAGGCTTAGAGCAAACATCACATTTAATGAGCCATGAGAAGCATTCAGTTTATTTAGATGGTATTACTACTCTTGCTATTGACGCTGCACTGGGAAATTAAATACTGCCAGTATTAGGAAGGGAGAAATATTTGTAGCTATGATCATATTTCAAGTTCAAGATGAAAATTCAAGTTCAGACTGAGCACACGCTGAAACTATACTTATTATTCCTCACCTCACATGTCAATGTTTCAGAAAGTTCAGGAAAGAAAACACAGCCATGCTTAAAATGGGGAGGGAGGTTGAAAGGGGTGCTAGACCCAAGACAGTGCTCCATGCAGGACCCCAGGATGAAAACTCTAGTTGTGATGGGTGACGTGACTTTCTTCTGCTTAAGACTACGCTGCCCATGGACACCTACCTCCATCCCCCTGGGGAAGGTACAAAGATAACTTCCTGTGGCTCATGCTCAAAACTGGGGAGTGGGGGAGGCATTGATACCAACCAAGGTAAACCCAGTCACTCAGGCCTCTTGACATCCATGAGCTCAAATACACCAGCTCATTCCCTTCAAAGTCAAAACTACTGATAGTATTTTCTTAAGCTTTATTGTAGTCAAATCTTCCCCTCCCTGTTTCCAATCTCATATTAGCTTAGAGATGGTAAGCTTCAACTGAGGAAACAGTCTGTCAAAAGCTAAGTGACCAGTTAATGGTCAAGTCTCCCTAAGCCCCATCATTTATCATCTAATAGGTCTACTCCATAACCAAAAAGGAAAAAAAAAAAACAATTCCCTATCCATCCCAGTACCTAGAAGGGCCAGCTCTTGGATTTATCAGTTCTGTTTTAATACATTAGTTTCAGCTTTTGTTACTTTTGGTGATCGCACTTAAACAGAAAACTTGTTTACGGAATTGGGCTAAAGCTACAGTTACACTTGAATGTTCTGTAATGTCTTTAAAAACATGTGTTTTTAAAAATTAAGGTTATGAGTTTACCTCTGGGTATTTGATTTATTCTTTGAACTGGTAGTTATGAAGCAGAGCATTTTAAATTGGAAGAGAGCATGGGAATTTTTTTTCTATTGCATAAATTATATTCCCTTGTGACAATGTAATTTCTGCCTTTTGAAATGTAAGATTCCCTGGCCTAGTATAGAATCTATTTTTGTTAGCCTTTCATGGATGCTTAGGAAATTCACACTCTTAATAGGGTACAAAGTTCAATGTCTAATTGTCAGTTTAGCAAAGAGCTCCATTTTTTTCTAAGAAAATCAGATAGGAGATGAAGAAATGTAACCCAACAGTCACATTCTTGGATATATCCCAGAGTATTCTCAGATTCATAAATATTCTAGAATATTCATTTTGGTGTTAAGGAAAGTTGCCAAAGAACCTAGATGTTCATTACAGGAAATGAAAAATAAAATTACAGAAGTTAGAAACCATGAACTCCATGTAGTGTAACAACCAATTCTGGTGTTAAATGAAAATGAAAGATCTATAGCACAATATCAGTTATGTAAATGAAAAATACATGCAACGTTTTATATTACCCAAGGATAAAGGCATATTTTCAGACATTTAACACACTCTAGAGTGATTAGCTATGGGAGAGGTTGAAATTGGAGTGAAAAATCAAGGATAAGGAGAGAAGAGGAAATAAAGGCTACAATTGTTCTGGTTTAGATCATTTGATATTTGGTACCTAAGACATCAGGCTCGTGCAAGTCAGTTGATTTGTACTCAGATCCTTTGCCTCCCTCCCCCTGAAAACTACTATTTGCAGGTTCCCCTGCTGTGATGGGCAACTTCTAAGACAGCCTTCATGACCCCTGCTTCCTGGAATTCACACCATTCCATAACAGCCTCCCCTTCGGGGAGGCTGTTTCTAACTAGTAGGACATAGCAAGGGTGTCACTTCCATGCTTATGTTTTATAAGACATCATCTGCATAAGATGAAGGTCACAATTTCCCTTTTGGCTTTAATGAAGCAGCCATCTGTGTTAGGGAAACCCATATGGTAAGGAAATTAGGGAAACCCATATGGTAAGGAAATTAGGGAAACCCATATGGTAAGGAAATTAGGGAAACCCATATGGTAAGGAAATTAGGGAAACCTCTAGAAACTGAGGACTGCTTCTGGCCAGAAGCCAGCCAGAAACTGACTCCCTCAGTCCAAAACAAGGAACTGAATTTTACTGACCATCTGAGTTTGGAAATAGATCCTTCCCCAGTCAGGCCTCTATATGAGAATGTAGCCCAGCCAACACCTGAATTGCAGCTTTGAGAAACTCTGAAGCAGTCAAACAGGACCAGTTAAACTGTGCCCGACGCGTGATCCTTAGGAATTGTGGTAACTGTGTATTGATTTCAGCTGCCAAGTTCAGTCATATTCTTGTGCAGCAATACGTAAACAAATCTCTCAACTTCTAGCTAGGTTCAGAAAATGGCACACTGACAGAATGTTGGGCAGAGGATAGACAAGCTCAAGTATTTACCTTCTCTTTCAGCTCTGAGTATCATCTCAGTGACTCTCTGTTACGTGCTCCTGCCAGATAGCCTCACGTGACACTGGTTCCTAGGCTCTGGGAACACCAGACCCTCACTTTGTCTCACTAGCCCGCTGTTGCCAATTCTCTGGGTTACTGCCCTCATCCCTTTTTGCTTTATTTTTATGGTAGCTATGTAATGAATTCTTTTGAAGTCTTTCCAATAAGGAAAAACAAAAGGGCTGATCTTCAATGGATTTGTTCTCGATTTCTTAACAAAGTTTCATAAATATATGTAAAATATTGAGAAACAAGATCTAAGTAGAGTGATATGTCATTTATAGATTGGATATATTGTTAAGATGCCCATTCTCCCCCATTGATCTATATAATCAACACAACACCAAAGGAAAATAATTTTCTATAGTAACTGACATTATTCAAAAATTCATCTGGAAGTGGAAGTCGAAAGCCCAAGTCATTTTAATATAGAAGAAAGCAATTTTATTACCTGATTTCAAGACTTAATAGAGCTACAGTAATCAAGGCAGTCTGGTATTTGTATAACGTAGACATACATCACTTGTCATGTCAGGCTTTCTGGGAGGCAGATACTGAGAGAGTTAGGGATGCAAACATCTTGAAAGAGAAATGCCTTTGAAAGGGAAGGAGGAGGAAAGGTGGGTCAGGAGAATCCACCAGGTTGCAGTATAGACCTGACGAAGTCTCTGCAATGTAGAAAATTTGGTCCTGAGGGGAGGTCCAAAATGGATAGAAATAGCTAGGTCTTTGATGAAGGTAGTGGTGGATAAGGGCAAGTTCTCCTCTGGGCAGCCTCCAGCCAATGACTGAACAAGGTGGTGGTACAGTAATCGGTTGGGGCAACCCTGAAAAGCACGTGACCTCACGTCAAAAGCTAAGGCAGACCCTGAAGAGCTAACAGCTGAAAGATATCAGATAACCGTTTTTCTTGTACCTGGGCAGGGAGTCCTTTCCTGAATACATCAACAGAATAGGAAATCCAGAAATAAAGATCCATTGGGACATAGGAAACCTAACAAAGGCACCCCCATAATTCAGTGGAGACTATGTTTTCATATTATGACTAAAACTAGATGTTTCACATGGAAGAGAGTTAACTACAAGTCTTACCTCATACCTCAGTCTACACATAAAGGTTAAGTTAGGTCTGTGATTCATTTCAAATTAAGTGCTAAAGCTACAAAAGTTTCTGAACTTACATAGGACTGCTACTGACCTGTTTATCCTCCCTCCTGGGGGGATCTATAGCTGCTTTCGCACTACAGCGGCAGAGCTGAATTTGCAACAGAGACCATAAAGAGAGACCAAAGCCTAAGTTATTTAGTACCTTAGCTTCTTCAGAAAAGGTTTGCTCAGCCATCCTATAGGATGTGCTAGGTTATCTGGTCCAAGCAGCATAGGCTGGACCGACCGAAGAGCCTGTTTCTTCTATGGGCCCCACCTGGAGTTTGTAGACTTTCTTTACACTCAATGTTTGCACGGCAGTAATCCTAACCTTACAGACAGCCCCACGAGGTGTTGTGCTTTATTCATGATGGAAGGTGTCATAATTCGTCTTTTACTTTGTGCAGAATGTCCCAACATACCCTTGGTCACTGGTCTTGTAAAAGTTTGACTGATGTGGCAGGTCCCTGAATCTTTGGTTTGTCTTCAACCCCATGAAGCACATTGCTTTACCAATACCTCCAATGTGTTAGCCCCTTACTGCTCATCTAGACCAATTAGTATGTCATCAATAGAATGAATCAGTATGCCCTTCGGTGCATTCAGATGGACCTGATCTCAAACTTCAACGGAATATGAAAGTTGATTAAGCTCTGGAGCAAAATCAGATTTATGAGGTCTATTCCTTGTAGATGTGAGCCACTTCTGATTCTCCGAAAAGAAGATATTAACCATATTAATGGCTACATACCATGTATCTGAGGCCAGGTTAATCAGTTCTAACAAAGGTAGACATCACTGCAGCTGCTAACATCACTGCAGCTGTGATGGGGGCTACTACTAGTAGACCCAGCAAACTCTCTCCAGACTGTGGATTTTTCAGCCACCAGACTGGTGAATTAGATGGATATAATGGGCACCATTATCCCTGTCTCCTTTCGATATTTTTTAAGTGGCATAAATCTTCACCACTTCCTCCTGGGATGTAATATTGTCTTGATTTTGGCTGGAAGAGAGCAGTTTTAGAAGCTCTCATTTGCCTAATCGGGTAAAGCTACCATGGCCAAGGGCTCCATATGGGAAGTGCGCCAACCACCAAGTCAATTTATAATTACAGAAGTTGTCAATTTTATCGAGTACAGAACTGGGCAGGATGGGCGAACAGACCAATAGAACAGAATTTAGACACAAGCCCATGCATACATGGCAATTTAACACTGACTTAGATATATTGCTGGTCAGTGGGGAAAGAATGTACTATTTTATAGGTCATCCATAAGGAAAGAGAATTAGATATTTAATTCATCTGTAATTGATTTGTAAATGGTGTGAGGCTAATACCGAGGTGTGAGGCAGTGCTTTAAGAAAATGAAGGATACTTTACGACTTTAAGGATGCGTCTCTTCATCTAAATCTAAATACTTTTCCAATGAATTTCTTTCTTATGAACTTGATTTTTAATTTGCATGATTTAATTTTAGGTATGCAACCTAGTATGGGAAAAAATGAACAATTTTTCCCTTAAGATTAGGTTTGATGAGGTCATTAATTCTTCTAAGCTGCAACTTCCTTATTAATATGAAATGAGAGTAGCCAACTCACAGGAATGCTGAGTTTCATTTTGTTGTCATTGTATAATTGTTACTTTTTTATTTTTTACTATGTAAAATTTCAAATCTACATACAGATAGAATAGTAAAATGAACCCCAAGTATCCCTCATTCAGCCCCACAATCAGCAACCCAAGGCCAGTTCTGATGCATCCACCACCCACCTAACTCCCCATTATTTTGAAGCAAATGCAAAAAATCATGTCATCATGTCGTTCTATCAGTAAATATTTTCATATGCCTCTATAAAAGACACTCCTGGGCTTCCCTGGTGGCGCAGTGGTTGCGAGTCCGCCTGCCGATGCAGGGGACGCGGGTTCGTGCCCCGGTCCGGGAAGATCCCACATGCCGCGGAGCGGCTGGGCCCGTGAGCCATGGCCGCTGAGCCTGCGCGTCGGAGCCTGTGCTCCGCAACGGGAGGGGCCACAACAGTGAGAGGCCCCCGTAACCCCCCCCCCCCCAAAAAAAAGACACTCCTTTTAAAAATAATCACAATCCTATTTTCACATCTTAATTTAGCAACTGACAATATTAATTTTCCAATTAAAAAAGGAATGGGTTTCTTAAGTATGCTAAGTATCATCTATAAGAAGATATTAATTTCTGTTCTAAGAACATAAGGAAATAAAAAGTGTAATTGGGGAGATATGAGATATAACCATATAGGATTAGTACCCAGAATATGTCAAGAACTCTTAGAAATCAGAACCTAAAAATGAAATGGTTAAAAAGATATGATGAATGAAACCTTGCAAGAAAAAAACTGTTGAACACATTTTTATGTATGTAATCAAGGAAGTGATAATTGGGCTTCCCTGGTGGCACAGTGGTTAAGAATCCTCCTGCCAGAGCAGGAGGCACTGGTTCAAGCCCTGGTTCGGGAAGATCCCACATGCCGCGGAGCAACTAAGCCCATTTGCCACAACTACGGAGCCCGCATGCCTAGAGCCCGTGCTCCGCAGCAAGAGAAGCCACCACAATGAGAAGCCCGCGCACCGCAACAAAGAGTAGCCCCCGCTCGCCACAACTAGAGAAAGCCTGCATGCAGCAATGAAGACCCAGAGTAGCCAAAAATAAAAAAATAAAATAAATGTATACAAAAAAAAGGAAGTGATGATTATAATGCCTGTATTATTATATTGGGTTGGCCAAAAAGTGCCTTCGGTTTTTAAGTAAAAATAAAAGACATTTTTCATTTTCACCAAGAACTTTATTGAGCAACGTATTCACCCTTTTGTTCCACTACCTTCTGCCATTTTTCAGGTCAGGCAACTTCATAATTCCATCTTCCCAAAACTTTTTATCTTTTTGAGCAAAGAACTGTTCCGGGTGCCTTTTCCTGTCTTCCAGGGAATTGAAATTTTTTAACATTAAGAGAATTCTGTAACGACTGAAGTAAATGGAAATTTGAAGGTGCAGTGTCTGGTGAATATGGTGTAAATGGTGTGATTTGTGAATCAGAACTTCTCGGCTAAGCTGTAACAGTTTTTGCCTGGTCATCAAAAGAAACGTGCGGTCTTGCATTACCGTGATGGAAGATTATGCGTTTTCTGCTGACTAATTCTGCACGCTTTTCGTCGAGTGCCGCTTTCAGTTGGTCTAATTGGGAGCAGTACCTGTTGGAATTAATCGTTTGGCTTTCCAGAAGGAGCTCATAATGGAGGACTCCTTTCCAATCCCACCATATACACAACATCACCTTCTTTGGATGAAGACCAGCCTTTGGTATGGTTGGTGGTGGTTCATTTCACTTGCCCCATGATTTCTTCTGTTCCACATTGTTGTATCCACTTTTCATTGCCCGTCACAATTTGTTCTAAAAACAGAACGTTTTCATTATGTTTTAGGAGAGAATCGCACGTGGAAATATGGTCAAGAAGGTATTTTTCGCTTAACTTATGTGGAACCCAAACATCAAAGCGATTCATATAACCAAGCTGGAGCAAATGATTTTCAACACTTGATTTGGATATTTTGAGTATGTCGGCCATCTCCTGCATGGTATAACATTGATTGTTCTCAATTATTGTTTCAATTTGATCACTGTCAACCTCAGCTGGTCTACCCGACCACGGAGCATCGTCCAGTGAGAAATCTCCAGTGCGAAACTTCCCAAACCACTTCTGACATGTTTGATCAGTCACAGCACCTTCTCCATACACTGCACAAATCTTCTTTTGCATTTCAGTTGTGTTTTTACTTTTCTTGAAATAATAAAGCATAATATGCTGAAAATGTTGTTTTTCTTCCATCTTCAATATTAAAATGGCTATACAAAAATTCACAAATGTTGATGTCTTTTTTTTAAATGCATGCTGATATGACAGCTATCACATACAACCTAACAAAATTGTTTCGAATGAAGTTAAAGACAACTAAGCACTACTACAGCCATCTTACAGAAAACAACAACAACAACAACATTTTGGCCAAACCAATACCATTGTAGTTTTGTCTGCTTTAACATTTTTTTCTTTTTGCCAGTACCAAGAGCTGATAAGGAGGTGGAACAAAGGGAAATCTATATTATACTGGTAAGTATTTTTTGGTGCTGTAACCTCAAAAATATTTACCAAGATTAAAAATATGCATACTCAAACCCACTCCCAGGTATATACCCTAGGAAATATTGTATACCTCTACAAGAAGTGTCCAAGAATGTTCAAAAAACATTAGCCATAAAATTTTATGAACCTGAAGTCCACTAACAGGAAAAAGTATGAAGCGGTCACGATTTACCCATTGGAATAATTTGGTGATGAAAAATGAGTAAACTACAACAATATGCATGTCTCACAGAGAGTAAGTAAATTACAGAAGAATTATACTAGTTCGTTTAGATAAAGGCTTGCAACACTACCACAAATGCATAGATTCATATTATATTGTCCAAAGATAAGAAATAAATTGATGAGCGATTCAAGAGGCTGCCTGTGAGTGAGCTATTGCAGTTTCAATGAAGTGAATTGGTGGGTACATTATGACTGGTATTTTGTTTTTATTTCATTCTCCAACTAAAGATATGTTATTTAAGTCTTCATTGAGATAAAATATATACATTGTATATACCTTCTAAGTGTACCGAGTTTTCTATCTACCTAACCACTTTCCCAGGCAATATATAGAATATTTTTATCCCTGAGAGTTTCCTCTTACCCCAGGAAACAATTGATCCAAGTTCTCTCATAGATTAGTTGGCTGTTCTAGAACTCCATATAAACAGGGTCCTAAGATACATACCCTTGTTAATCGGCATTGTTTCATCTTCCCTATTTAGCTTCTCTGGTCTTCTATCACCCCTGCAAAAATCAGTTGTATTAGAAACCACTCTGGATATTTCAAGCAAAGGGATTTTTCCTGATTGGACCTTGACTGCCAACTTAATCAAACTTACATTCCTGTAAATGAATATGTTAGTGGTTTTATATCTGTACATATTGCTAGGTCAGTAGCTAGTCTTAAGATTATGAACACCAGCTTCACAAATTTCTTGTGCTGTCCTGATTTAGTTTCATAACCAAGGTTATTTGGGCTTTGAAATGAGCTGAGAAAAATGTCCCTTTTTCTTTCTCTGGTAGACTTTGTAAGATTGGAATTAACTGAGAGTGCTTGCTTATGAAATAACTCTGGGCCTGATTTTATTCTTCACTGGAATAGAGCTATGAGTCATTTCTTGATTTCATTATGGTTAAGTTCTATTTTTCTAGGAGTGTGTTCATGTCATACAAATTTAAGATTGGCTGGTTGCTCTGTGGCATGTGGGATTTTCCCGGACCAGGGATCGAACCCGTGTCCCCTGCATTGGCAGGCGGATTTTTTTTTTTTTTTTTTTTTTTAATTAATTAATTAATTTGGCTGCGCTGGGCCTCAGTTGCAGCATGCAGGATCTAGTTCCCTGACCAGGGATCAAACCCAGGCCCCCTGCACTGGGAGCGTGGAGTTTTAACCACTGGGCCACCAGGGAAGTCCCGGCAGGCAGATCCTTAGCCACTGCGCCACCAGGCAAGTCCCTCCCTTGACTGTTTTTCTTGTCACACTCCTCACTCCTGTTCCCAGGAATCACCTTCCAAGTAAGTCACCTGTCCCTGAGTTCTCTCAGGCTTCAATATCTGGGAAAACCACACCAAGACAGGATGGTATTCTGGGGTTCACTGAAATTTGCTTTGAGCCCTAAAGTGGCTCATAGCATTCTTATTTGTCTGTAATTACATTCCATTTCGTAAGTCCACATATTGTTTACTCGGGACATCCTTTTGACCAGTTATTTTAGTTTGAGTTTTCCCAAAAGCAGATCCTAACACAGGTTGAGGGCAAGTAGATTTGGGAAATGCCAGTAGTTGGAGAGTGGAGAAGTGAGACGAGAAGGCATCCAGTATGTCTTGCGTTATTAAGACTTAACGTTGGGAATGACTGAAGCCTAGTGTCATGGAGAAACTAAAGGTATCCCACATGAAGGGCAAGAGTATGGGGCATTTACAACCTAATTCCGATCAGGAATTGGTTAAGGCCTGCTCCAGAGATATGTTAATTCCCTAGCACTTGGGGCCTGTCCTGTACAAAGACAAAGGGGCCTTCTGCGGCTTTGGGCAGAGCCCTCAGAGATGCAACACTGGCAGTTATATGCCAGCCTGTGCCCACTGGTATGTTAAGATCTGAGGGCTATGGGTGGGCACCTGAGCCCACCACACCAGTCTTACCAGGTCCGTCTACCTCCTTGGCCTCTCCAGGTAGTCGATGTCTGGCCTTGTCCCTACGGCATCACATTTCATTTCATTAGGTTCTGCTATCATATATATGATATAATATAACATATATATATAGAATCCAAAAGGTAGGAAAAAACAGTAAGTTTGATGTTTGTTCATCAATATAAAATGTTAAAAATGGTTTAAGTTTCTCTTTAAACTTTACTTTCCATATTTTACAAGTTTTGATTTATGGTATCGATCATCATTCATTTCTAGTAACTTATTTGTTCTGAGAGCAAGAATTTCAGTATTTCCTAAATTTAAGCTGAAGTCAAAGATAACACAATTGTATTTCGGTCAGAGGAGGTGATCTACATGCAGCAGAGTTCTGGTGGCCCAGCTCCACGCCCTCGGCACACCTGATTTCAGCGTAGCTGTGAAAGACAGTGTCCTATCTCAAAGGCTCACCAAGCGTTTTCTTCCTCGGGGCTTTCTCTGAAACGCAGGAGCTCATTCAGCCTGCAGTCAGGGCAGCTCAGAAGTGGCGGTGGTGGGGGT
This sequence comes from Lipotes vexillifer, assembly GCF_000442215.2. NCBI lineage: Eukaryota > Metazoa > Chordata > Mammalia > Artiodactyla > Lipotidae > Lipotes > Lipotes vexillifer. The sequence continues at coordinate 2,128,100 of NW_006785876.1, forward strand.
GGCGTTGATGGTTGATACTCCTGGAGGCAATTCTCCATTAACAGGGGATGAGAGGTAAGGGGCATGTGCTCTGGCCTCCCATCTTGCAGACGCGCACCTGCAGCACGTTCTCCAGGGCTCTCTGGAGGGTCAAGCCCAGCTGCCTGCGGCAGTAACTGGCTCAAGACTGCTTTTCCTTTTTCTCCTTTTTCTTTTTTTTGCGGTACGCGGGCCTCTCACTGTTGTGGTCTCTCCCGGTGCGGAGCACAGGCTCTGGACGCGCAGGCCCAGCGGCCATGGCTCACGGGCCCAGCCGCTCCGCGGCATGCGGGATCTTCCCGAAACGGGGCACGAACCCGCGTCTCCTGCATCGGCAGGCGGACTCTCAAGCACTGCACCACCAGGGAAGCCCTCCGTGAATGATTTTTAAACCTGTAACCAGTTGACTAAAGAAGTGGTCAGGTACCTATGATACCACATCAAGTATATCCCTGGTTCTTCTCCAAAGACACTAACTGGGGAGTTGGTTAGTAATTTCCAGACATTAAACTTTACTTGGAAACAAGGTCCAAGCTGATATCAATACCTGGAGACCAGCAGACCAAAGTCAAAGCCTCGTCACGACTTTGAGTGTGAGCCTGAGGGGTCCAAATAATAAATGGAGTTATGGTCAGAGTATGAGGTTCAGTGGGTCTGCTGGGTCCATACACTTAGAGGTCATTCTTTGTCTTTGAATGCGTAGTTGACGTGGCCATAAGAGTTGAAATATCCCATACATGGGCTTCTTGGACGGAAAAGTAACTTCTCTCAGAGCAGGAAATGCCAAGTGAAAGCTTCTGAAGCAAGCCAACCCCTGGCCAAGGGTGAACAAAATATCCCATTTTGAAGTGGTGGGGATGGCACACGTTAGTACCACCCTTAAGGATTAAGGTTGCAGGGCTGGTGCTTTCTATCACAGCCTCATTTAACTCAGTCTGGCCTGTGTAGAGATTGGATGGATTGGTCGACTATAAACTCAACTTAGTAGCAGTCCCAGTTGCTGCTGTCATTCCAGACGAGATGTCTTTGGTAGGGCAGATTAATTAGACCTCCGATATATGGTATGTGGTCAGTTTTAAGGTGAAAGTTCTTTTCTACCACAGTCATGAGAGAGGATCAGAAATTGTTTGAATTCACGTGGAATTGTTAGTATACAATTAGAGATTTGCCCCAAGCCTATGTTACCTTTCAGGCTCTGTCATAATCTATTCAGAAGACTTGGGCCATTTGGACACCTCAGAACACTGATCTATTATAGAGGGAGTCATACTGATTGCACAGGATGAGCAAAAAATGGCTAATACACTGGACGCCTTGGTAAGATACATGCACTTTAGAGGATGGAAGTTATTATACCGCATGAAGATTCAGGGACCTGCCCCTTCAGGAAGTTGAGGTCCAGGGTTGGGAATAGTGTGATAACCTTCTAAAGTAAGACAAGCTGTGTTAGATTTAATATGTGCTTCCTTCACTGCTACAATGCCAGGTAGGATATTTTTAGGTTCAAGAAAGAATATATACCAAATGTAGGAATATTGCTTTAGTCCACACAACAGGCTATTATCTCTGAGATGAAGCCAGGACAGGAAAAGATGCTGTAGTATATACAGGCAGATACAATCACCTCTGCCTACTGGGCCATACAATCCAGTGAGGTGATGGGTAAGTCTATCACCTTAATTGTGGTTACATTTTTCACAAGTGTTTGTATATGTCTAAACTCAAGTCGTACAGACATACAAGTAATTGCATATCAGTTTCACAGTTTTTAATAGGGGGTTATGAACCAAATTGTCAGTATGGGAATTTGACAGTATAAAATTTAAGTCAAGCCCCAGAGGGAAAAACACAAAGCAGTCCCCTGGGGCTGAGGAGCTTAGTCATGCCATCTGAAGCAGACAACTATATGCTTTAAGAAGTGGTTGATGTGCTACTAGGCTCTGATAGAGAGGAAACTTTAACCATGTGATACCAAGCAGGCACACATCTGGGGTCAGTTAGACCAACTAGATCAAATTTGGCCAGGCTCAGCAACAACCCATTAAAAGATGAAAATGGTACACCCAGGACTGAATTCAATACCAGAGGGCACAAGGTGCAAAAGCAAATGGCCCAGAACCCCCATGTCACCCATACCAGTTGTCCTAGGATCCCTCCTTGAGTTCACACCTACGGATGTACTGAGGTTTACTGTCACCAGCTGAAAGAAGATGAAAGAATTTAAGTTTGATCAGTGGAAAACTAATCAAACTTGGTCCCACTGCAAGCTGAAGTGGATGGCAGCTACATTATGGACACACTCAGGATGGCTTTGAAATGCAGGGGTACACAGAAGACCCTGAAAAGCCACAGCAATCCTGAGAAATAACAAAGTGGGAAGCACCACACTTCGATTTCAAGCTATACTATAAAGCTGTAGTAATCAAGACAGTATGGTGGGCTTCCCTGGTGGCACAGTAGTTGGGAGTCTGCTGCCAATGCAGGGGACATGGGTTCAAGCCCTGGTCTAGGAGGATCCTGCATGCCATGGAGCAACTGAGCCTGTGTGCCGCGACTACTGAGCCTGCGCTCTAGAGCCCGCGAGCCACAACTACTGAGCCCACGTGCCACGGCTACTGAGGCCCATGTGCCTAGGGTCCATGCTCCGCAACGGGGGAGAGGCCCGCGCACCATGGCTAGGAGCGGCCCCTGCTCACTGCAGCTAGAGGGAGCCCACGCACAGCAGCGAAGACCCAATGCACCCAAAAATAAATAAATAAAATAAATAAATTACAAAAAAAAAAATACGGTACTGGCATAAAAGGCACAGACCAATGTAAAAAAATCAAGGGCCAAGAAATAAAACCATGCATTTATGATTAAGAATACTCAATGGAGAAAAGACAGTCTCTTCAATACGGATGCTGGGAAAGTTAAATATTCATGTGTAAAAGGATAAAATTTGACTATCTCACACCATTCACAAAAATCAAAATTGAAGAATTAAGTGTAAAACCAGAAGCCAAAAAATTCCAAGAAAAGAGGAATTAAAGCTCCTTGCCATGGGTCTTGGCAATGGCTTTTTGGATAAGATACCTAAGGTACAAGGAATAAGCAAACAAGTGAGACTACAAACTAAAAGCCTTGGCACAGCGAAAGAAATGATGGAAGAGAAAAGAAGCTACAGAATGGGGAGAAAAGTACTTGCAAGGGGTTAATATCCAAAATATATTAAGAACTCATACAAATTAAAAGTAATTCAATTTTAAAACGGGCAAAGGATGTGAACATTTTTCCAAGTAAGATATGTGAATCGCTAACAGGTACATAAAAAGTACTCACTATTGCTAATCACTAAGGAAATGCAAGTTAAAACCACTGGGAGATATCATCTCACATCTGTTAGAATGGCTATCAAAGAGATAATACAACAAATGCTAGCAAGGATGTGGAGATACTGTGCACTGCTGGTGGGATTATAAGTTGGCACACCCACTGTGGAAGACAGTAAGGAGGTTCCCTCAAAAAATCAGGGCTAGGGCTTCCCTGGTGGCGCAGTGGTTGAGAGTCCACCTGCCGTTGCAGGGGACACGGGTTCGTGCCCCGGTCTGGGAAGATCCCACATGCCGTGGAGCGGCTGGGCCCGTGAGCCATGGCCGCTGAGCCTGTGCATCCAGAGCTTGTTGCTCCACAACGGGAGAGGCCACAACAGTGAGAGGCCCATATACCGAAAAAAAAAAAAGACTTATGGCACGTGTTACTGCCTACCAGAATGCATTCACCATGGGATAAGCACTTAACTGAGTAGACAAAATAATTTGACCAGTGATGTTAGCCAGCCTCATTGGTCATCTAACTGCCATCATGGTCAAATACATACATTGGGCGCAGCAGCAGAGATGGCAGCTATGGAAGAACCCAAAAGCATGGGTTCCCATGCCCCGAGGCCGATTTAGATACCACCACCTATGAATGTCTGATCTACCAGCAATAGAGGCCAATAAGGCCTCTTATAAGGCACCATTCAAGGAGACCTAACAACCACTTGGTAGAAAGTTAATTCCATTCGGTGCCTTCCATCCCAGAAGAGCCAGCAATGAATTCTTTGAGGTTGATGCCAACTTTGGATATGGGATTGCCGGTTTTGCTCAGAGCCTCAGCCAACATTCATCCTCTAGGGACTTACAGTGCCTGATCCCCAATCGTGGAATCCCAGACAACATGGCATCTGACCAGAGGATCTCCTATATAGTGAAGGTGTGGGAGACAGCCCATGACAACGTGACCCACTGGTTGTAATCACATAACACCATCTGGAGGCTGCCTGCCGGACAGAGTACTGGGACAACCAGCTGAAGGGCACAGACAACGAGCCAGGTCAGAGACATTACTCTGCCACAATGGCAAGGCATCACCAAGTATGCTTTTCAAGTCAGAGCTTTGTGCCCCAAGAGAAGATATCATGGGCCTGGGAACCAAGGGTGCCAAGCAAAAGTGGTCCCCCTTTACTTTAACTACCAGTGACCCACCGGTGACTTTGTCTCTCCACAGTCTTGTCTCTGCAATGTTAGAGGCCCTAGCCCCAAAGGGGGTACACTTTTTCCAGGGGGTATAGCTAGGGTCCCAATGAGGCACAAGCTACAGATGCTTCTAGGACACTTTGGACTCCCTGTGTCTAGGCACTAGCAGGTGAAAAGAGAAGACACTCAACTCACGGGGAGGCGGTTATGGCCCTGGTTATGTAGTGGGGGCAGGGAGGAAAGTGTGGAACTCACGTGGTCCATTTGGGCACCTCTTGGTCCTGCCTTGACCAACTGTGACTGAATAAGAACAGCCACTCAGTCTGAGAAGTACATGATCAAGGGCTCAGACTTCTCAGGAATTAGGGTTTGGGTCATACCACTAGGCAAACCATGAAGACCAGCAGAGGTGACATCTGAGGGCAGAGAGAATTAGAGTACAGCAAGTGAGGGAATGAACACTAGTTGTGGCTCCAAGGGCCACTGCAGCAATGGGCTATCATTCATCCCACTAGTATTTCTATGTCCTCTTCCAGTAGGATAGGCACACTGGAGCCCTGGAAGACCTGCTCCTTGAACATCCATGGCGCACTACATTCACATGGCACAAGGGGTGGACTGCAACAGCCATAGAGGCATGCCATTCAAATTTCCCTTCAGGAAGGGACTTGATACCTGTGAGGAGGGAAATTAACTGACAGTTTCCAGCTCCACCACCTTTGGGATCCACCAGAGCATTTGAGCTGAAGCCACCCTCCAGGTAATCCATCAGAGTGGCAGGGGTCCTAGGGCTCAGCCATCTCTGCTCAGTGGGGGAAACTCTTCCCATGGAACATTTGACCTGCTGCTCCTTCATAGACTGAGTTGTGGTCTGAGCCTATACAGTCCTTCCTTTTTCTTTAAGTATCAGACTTGAATTTGTAGCCTGAAGGCTTCCCCTGCATATTTCTGTCTCCCTTTAACTTTAACATTAGTCCAGTAAGTCTCTTGTACTTCCAATTCCAGAGGATTCAACCAATACATCCTGTGTATACCCAGTACTCTTGGACAGTGCCTGGCATGTGGTAGGTATTCAAATATTTAAATGGTACTTGGTGCTAAGATAGAAAGGCAGAGGACTTCTCCAGCTCTCACTTTGTAAGATGTTTTGGAAAGGGTAAGTAGAAGGCTACTCAAGTTGTCAAGGCTGGATGCAAATATTGAGTAAAGAGTGTTTGTGCTGAATACTGTAGAAACTGGAAGATGAGTTGGACCTGCATGAGTATTACTGGAAACTCATTTTGCCTTGATAAGACCCTAAAAGGGGGAAATAAGGAACATAGAAATAACAGATTCTCAGTGACCACTAGACCATCTTCAATCCCTGGAATCTTAAAGGGACATTGGCCAAGAGAACCATTTTGAAAGTTCTGCCTCCAAACTCAAGGATGCCTATTTTTGTCATAATCTGAAGCTACGGAAACCCTAGCTATAGGCACAGGTATCTATTCCATCACTGGACTCTTCTCATCCAGCCAGACTACTTAATCCATTGGCACATGCCAGCACCTAGATGTGACACCTCTCAAGTTCTACTTCTAATCCCTCTGGACACAGATTTCCCAGTCAGACAGCTGCAGCAGCTGAGCTCTACTTTACCATATGGTTCCTACTTGTCTCTGTGGTTCTGACCTATTTCCTCTAGAGGGCCCTCTCCTGCCCTTGCTTCGCCCAAACCAAGTCACTGTAAATTAAACTAGCACCTGGCTAAGCCGGTCTGACCCCCAAGGAAAGGAAAATGGAGATGTAATTTTTTTTTTTTTTTTTTAAGATGTTGGGGGCAGGAGTTTATTTATTTATTTATTTATTTATTTATGCTGTGTTGGGTCTTCGTTTCTGTGCGAGGGTTTTCTCTAGTTGTGGCAAGCGGGGGCCACTCTTCATCGCGGTGTGCAGGCCTCTCACTATCGCGGCTTCTCTTGTTGCGGAGCACAGGGTCCAGACGTGCAGGCTCAGTGGTTGTGGCTCACGGGCCTAGTTGCTCTGCGGCATGTGGGATCCTCGCAGACCAGGGCTCGAACCCGAGTCCCCTGCATTAGCAGGCAGATTCTCAACCACTGCGCCACCAGGGAAGCCCTGGAGATGTAATTTAAGGGGGCCCTTGAGAAGCAGGAGACAGTTGTTGGTCCATCACTTAAGACACTGAAGTATTACTGTATACATGGAGGCTCAGTAGTGCCTCAGCTTTGTTTCAGAAAGTTCTCTGGAACCTGGATACTCAGTCCCATTAGTTCAAGTTCATGCCAAGCAGGGGATTTCAGCAGAACCAAGATGTACTTTCTCTAGGAGATTTTGCTCTTGCTAACAGAACTTTCTTTTAAGGCAGAAGAGATTCAGGGCGTTTCATCTCTTAGGTCTGTCCTGTACTTCTGTCCATAACTTGTACCACCACTACTATGTTTGCTCTTCTCTGTCACTGCCAATCAAGATCAACACCCAGCCCTGATTGTGGGAACCACACTAACTACCTAGAACCTCAAAGTTCTGATATATCAGGGCTGTGCTATCAACTACAAGTTGATGACAGAGAACACGCTGTTCAATTCTATTTCACTTCCCAAGTATCTGCTTCAGCTCGGTGTCGGGGCTGGAAGAGATGATCTGGAGCTGTAGCAGGGCACTACTCAATTAGGCCTGCCCTTCGACTCCTAGGCTGTGGGAGAGACAAGTATGACACAGGTAGCAGAGTTCCATGACAGCCGTGAGAATGCATCTCAGCTCTGACTGCAGGGAGAGTGATTGATCACAATCCCTCCCTGCTGTGCTCTAAGATCTTTCACTGACTTTTTATGAAGGCCAAGCTTCTCATGATTACTCCTAGACAGTGACTGATTGTCACAGAGATACTAAGGCAGGTCTATTCCTGGGAGATGTGGGACCCCTGACAAGCAGCTTTGGCTTGACTCTCCTTTGAGTTGCATTGCAGGCTGATACAATTCTACTCAACCTTCATTCTGCCTTTCATTCCTTTACTTGAGGTCAGATCAGCATTGCAGTCTGACAGCTCTTCAGCCTCTTTGGACCGCTCCCCATTTTCTCACAGGTGTTTCTTGCATATTTAATCTAGTCTTGCCATCTTTCTTGCAGGACCTGGGCTATCACATTTGAGATGTAATTTAAGGGGGCCCTTGAGAAGCAGGAGACAGTTGTTGGTCCATCACTTAAGACACTGAAGTATTACTGTATACATGGAGGCTCAGTAGTGCCTCAGCTTTGTTTCAGAAAGTTCTCTGGAACCTGGATACTCAGTCCCATTAGTTCAAGTTCATGCCAAGCAGGGGATTTCAGCAGAACCAAGATGTACTTTCTCTAGGAGATTTTGCTCTTGCTAACAGAACTTTCTTTTAAGGCAGAAGAGATTCAGGGCGTTTCATCTCTTAGGTCTGTCCTGTACTTCTGTCCATAACTTGTACCACCACTACTATGTTTGCTCTTCTCTGTCACTGCCAATCAAGATCAACACCCAGCCCTGATTGTGGGAACCACACTAACTACCTAGAACCTCAAAGTTCTGATATATCAGGGCTGTGCTATCAACTACAAGTTGATGACAGAGAACACGCTGTTCAATTCTATTTCACTTCCCAAGTATCTGCTTCAGCTCGGTGTCGGGGCTGGAAGAGATGATCTGGAGCTGTAGCAGGGCACTACTCAATTAGGCCTGCCCTTCGACTCCTAGGCTGTGGGAGAGACAAGTATGACACAGGTAGCAGAGTTCCATGACAGCCGTGAGAATGCATCTCAGCTCTGACTGCAGGGAGAGTGATTGATCACAATCCCTCCCTGCTGTGCTCTAAGATCTTTCACTGACTTTTTATGAAGGCCAAGCTTCTCATGATTACTCCTAGACAGTGACTGATTGTCACAGAGATACTAAGGCAGGTCTATTCCTGGGAGATGTGGGACCCCTGACAAGCAGCTTTGGCTTGACTCTCCTTTGAGTTGCATTGCAGGCTGATACAATTCTACTCAACCTTCATTCTGCCTTTCATTCCTTTACTTGAGGTCAGATCAGCATTGCAGTCTGACAGCTCTTCAGCCTCTTTGGACCGCTCCCCATTTTCTCACAGGTGTTTCTTGCATATTTAATCTAGTCTTGCCATCTTTCTTGCAGGACCTGGGCTATCACATTTCTTCAGTTTATAGGATTCACTATATATCAGACACTTGAAGTGAGCCTACATAAACTGAGAACACTTTCCAACTTGCTGAGGCCAGAATAACCTTGATACTAACTTAAAAGAATGTTGCTAGAAAATAAAACTATCGGCCAACATGCCTCATAAGTATTGCAAAGATCCTTAAGCTAACCAAATCAAATCTAGCAAATACAAAAATATATCATGACCATGTGAACCTATCCTAGGAATGCCAGGTTAGTTTAAGTCAGTAATTCACCACACTAATAGATCATCTTGGGAAATGCAGGAAAAGCATGTCAATTTAATAGCCACTAATTATAACAGTTCAGCAAACTGGGAATAAAAGACAATTTTCTCATGAAAGGATGTTCATGAAAAACCTAGAACTTGCACAATCCTTAATTCTGAAATATTATTGCCTTCCAATCTTGTGGGAAAACGTTTAATGTCTACTTCTAATCAATACCATGTTATAGGTCATAGCCAGTGCAATAAGGCAAGAAGTTTATAATATTTATGTTTACATGTGTGAAAGTGTTTATTTACCCTATGGAAGTGGGCAGTCAGGTAGACAACAGGCAGTGGGCTAGGCCTGAGTTCCAGCACTGACAGCCTCAGCCCCTGTGGACTAAGGAAGGAATGAAGTTGGAGGTGTAAGGTGCTTCCCTCCACCTCCCATCCCAGAACCTGGGCACTGGGGCACCTCAATTGTAGTGCCTTTCCATAAGCTCCCAAGGAATACCTCAAGTCCCTGACAGCAAGCAGCAAGTGCCGAGGCGAGAAGTGTGACTCAGATAAGCATATGGACCTCGGCCAGTTGACTAGGGCTTATTCTAGGACAGCCCTTCCACCAAGACCTTAGCCACCCTGCCTGTGAATGAGCAAGGATCAGAACAGGTAGGCAGAGCCTGGAGCAGAAATTTGCTACTAGGTGAGAACCAGAGGATCTACTTCTAGCCTCCTGGCCTCTTCTTAGCCTACTGCTCTCCTTCCCCACCCCGGGTCAGCTCCGCTCAGATTTGGGGGGCCAGGGAAGCCTAGGACCTCTGCCCTGGCTTCCCCCTCCAGGGTCTTCTTCACACCTATCTCCCCAGCCATCCTCCCGAGGCGCCAAGTAGGGGCTTGGGGAAGGGCACATTAGGACCCAAGGGACCTTCACCCCCTAAGTTGTAAGGCACCTTCCTACTACAACCCTCTACCAGACAAGTCGTTTAGACGTGGCTGTAAGAGCAGAACTGGGAACACCTTGAGGCTCATAGCCTCTTCTCTGGAGAGTCTGTGAGATCAAACCACCTAATCTGTTAATGGGTAGTTAATAGACCGGCCCCCAAAGAAGAGGCTCCTCTGCCTTAGATACTGGGCGAGCTACGTATTTAAGACATCTTTACATATACACTTCAGTTAAATATAACGATAGAGATTGGGCACGTACGAACGGTGCTGACTTCCTTCATCATTCTCTTCAGCAAGGCTGCCCTGTCTCTAGATCAGTTTTGGCGAAGTCTTTTAGGACTCCATTTAACACAAACAGAAGGCCTTGGCTTTAAGTACTTCCTGTTGTAATGTTTACTGCATTCTAATAACAAACTCATTGATTTCTTCTGACTGGCTTACATTATAGATGGCCAAGAGAACACTTTCTTATTCAAGGCTACCATAACAGATGAAGCAAGAGTAACAAGGGTAAAACTTGGTAGTCTTATTACTTAGTCAGCTGTGTATTAAGATACTTTAAGGTTTTGTAGGTGCTTGTAGTGTCTGTTGCCATATACCCTCTGCCCATTACTGAGTTTAGCTGTAGTCCCATGGAAGCTGAGATTGATACACAGGGAGCAAGACGGGGGCGGGGGGTTAAACTCTCCACTTCTTGCCCCAGATCTGCTTCCAGTGAGAGCAGCCCAATAGCCCTAAGGCTAATACCTGAGAGCAACCATCTACCAGTGGAATGCAAAAATTCATTCAATAAATGTCCCTGCTTCCCAAGCTTCTGGCTTACAATGCTGCAAGGCATCCTCTCAAGGTTTCAGCAGAGCCAAGCTCCTATTGCCCATAACAAACCTCAATGCTTTCCTTGCTTTTCACTCTTGGTTCCCTCACTCCTGCTCTATGGGATTCATTCCCAAATACACCACTTGCACTGAAGTCTTTGTCCTGGGCTCTGCTTTAAGGAAGCTGAGCTAAGGACAGTGGAAGGCCTTAGAAAACAGACTCTCAAGATAAAAGTCTGGAACTAGAACAGCTTAAGAGCGGCAAGTACTGCGATGCTGCTGGTAAGTGGGGTGGTGATAATGCCCAGCTTGACGCAGTATTGCAATTACTAAGACTCACCTATGTTGTGTTTGGATGAGGCACAGAGTGAAGGAGAAACATGTGGATTATGCAACAGTTCTGGCACTTGAACAATATGGGCACCATGGTAATGATAAGTTGTGGAGTTGGCTGGCACTTGCTAACTGTTTTGGAAGCCTGAAAGGATGACAGACTCAGAAGCCAACTTAAAAGAAAAAGCAGCCATCTCAGGACATGTGGCCATAGCCAGAGGCCTTCATGACAACCTTGGAAGGCCATCATGTCCTACAGCTAAAGGGCTATAATAATTAGGTTATGGGTTTGAAGAGTGGCAAAGTTGCAAAAGAGACCATGCACAGTACTAGTACGTCTCCCATGCTGAAGCCAAAACCCAATAAGGAAGGAACAGTACTCAGACTCAGACATGGGTCAGGTAATGCTAAGTAGATGAGCCCAAGAATGTTTGGTCAGATTCCTTTGAAAACTCCAGGTTGGCAGAAGCAGGCTCCTACCACCTGCAAGTGGTGAGCCACTGGCCATTGCCCAAAGACCATGCTACTCCACTTGATAATGCTTGTCATCAAGATTATCCCTCCCTTTTCCTCATTGTATAAAGGCAAGGAACTAGGGTCAGTGCTCAGCATAACCTGAAGTGGGACATGTACTACTTGCTTCAGGAGGGAGTAAATATTCATTGAAATACTTGCATTACTTAACATACGTCAATAGGAACTGGCAAGTAGATCTTGAGGGTGTTAGGAATGAAGTGGGCTGAATAGAAGGCTGGATAGGATGGTCTCCCACATGATTCAGGGTTTAATATCTGAGATAAAACACTTGAAACTGGTATTACGCTTCTGGGATTTTTCCTTGAAGCTTGGACATAAGGACCGTTAGCAAGTGACACAGAAGTTCCAGAACTGTTCAAAATAAGGTGGCAAGGCTCAGATGCTTAGGGCAGTAAGAATAATCCTACATAATAGGCACATCTTACAGAGAACTCATCAGCTGACCCTGCTCCCTCTAGTGGGTTCAGAGGAGACCCTTCACTATAACAATACAGAATGCATGAGGGGACGGTCATTTATAAGCTTAGCGTGGGCTGTCTGTCCTTTGTAGGCCAGGAGATGCTGCCCTGAAACAGGGCTCCCTAGAATAGATGGGGATGACAGTGGCCAGAATTGGTACTTAGCCTTAGAGGCAACGTGAACATGATTATAAATGGGCAGCAAGTCTGGTATTGCCACCAGTGTATCTTGACTTGCAGGGGTCTTTGACCATGGCCAACACACAGTCATGTTCTTAGTGAGGAAAATGGGCAGCTGACCAGTGTTTGACCTGTAGACTGGTTAAAAAAAATCTGTGCTGGTAAAGACGGTGTCAATCACAGCAATGTGAAATCAGTTCTTTACATCTAGTTTCCAGATTCAAGCAGTTCTCAGACCCAGACCCCAATGCTTGAAGATAATAAGCTGAATCCTGTTGAAGGATGACTCCAGAATGCCACTATGAGCACGTACTATAACTATTCTAATCCTCTGCCAAGGTCAGTTACCAGACTTGTACACGGGGAGGCACAGAGGCTGTTTAAGGTCTGAGCTGAAACTCATACCAAAAGACTTAAAAAGCCATCATGGTCCCTCAGAGTTGTAACTCAAGGTAGTTTAAGTCTAATGGGTCCAGAGACATATCTTCCACCCTAGGAAGTATTATTTCCTGAGTCTTTGAGTACATACTTAAGATGGATAGACTTGACTCGGAAGAATTCTCAGTTGATTCCTTGGCTTAGGATGTAGGGCGTAGGGAGGAACAATTTCAAAGGATGGGACTTAGTCTCTTCTAGCCTACTGGTTCTAAGTAATACCGAATCCTGGGATGAAGCTCCAGAGTAGTAGTACCAGAGACTCGATATGGGGACCACTAGCACTGTATCCTTCGTCACATTTATGGCCTCTGTATAAGCACGATGGGTCGTGGCAAGTGTTATAGTTCTCCATATGATCCCCAATTGAGCTGCTTTGCTAGACATGGTATCTTTAATACCAATGTGACACGCACTTGATATGCTTCATGTGTTTAATATGCTCTGGGAGAATGACCAACATGTTCTTCTCAAGCCCCATTGAGAGGATTTGAGGCAGTTCTCACTTATGCAGGGAAGTCAACAATACAAGTTCACAGCCTTTCAAAGGCTGTTAGCTCTTCTGCTTTTGTTGCTATATAGACCACAAGATCTTGGTCACCTTGACATACCACAAAATACCATATTAATCCTTTATGTTGATGTCATGCTAATTAGATATGATAAAGAGTAACAAGTTCTCTGGCTACGCAAGAAGACACATGCCAGATGGTGAGAGAGAAAAATCCTCACAAATATGGGAACGTGATCTCTGTACAGAGTTTAAGATTCTAGTCATGTTATGTATGCCAGGGCATCTAAGGTAAAGGGCACGTTATTGCACTTTGTACCCCCTGCTACGAGAAAAGGAACACAAAATTTGGTGGGCATTTTGGATAGAGGCAGCACGTGAATACACTTGGGAACATTGCTCCAACATGTTTGTCAAGTTATGCTGCAGTTTTCTAGTTTCAAATGGGGCCCAAAGATTCAAATGGGGCCCAAAAAGATTCAAATGGGGCCCAAAGATTCAGGCTATTGTGCCAGTTGTTCTGCCAATTGGTCTATATAACTCACCCCATTCCAATGATACCAGAGGCATCTTTGGTACAAAGTGTGGCAATAAGGGATGTCCAGCAAGCCACAATTTGAGAGCATTTTAGAGCCCTAAAGTTTCTGGAATAAAGTCATGTTAACTGTAGCACAGAACTATAGTTATAAAACAGCTCCTGACACACTGCTGGGCTCTCAGAGACTGGGAGTATATCTTTGGGCCATCAAGTGACTATGTGACTGGAGCTGTCCATCATGAGCTAGTACAGACACACCCAAATCATAAGGTTGTACAGGCACAATAGAAAACATTTTTTAAATGAATATAGTACATTCAGGTGGAGTATGAGGTCATGCGGGTACAAGTTATATAAGCAGGTGCTCCAGACCCAATACCACCTACCTACCTCTTTCTGCAAAACTATGCCCCATGAAGCAATAGATGCATTTTCCTACAAATAAGGGGAAAAAATAGCTCTAGTTCAAAGCTCAGTGAAGGTGCTAGCAGAATGTCCACTGCTGCTGCATTACAGCCCTACTAGGGCATAGCCCCAAAGACCAGTGATAAAGGGAAAGCCTCTTAGTGGCCACAGCTTCAGAGAATAATCAATCACGCATCAGGAGACGTCTACCTGAAGAAAGGCTATGCAGGGACTTCTAGGCAAACAAACGGGCTTGCTGTTTTGGTCATGTGCCTGGAAGGAATGAGAATGGGAGAATGGATACAAAGGTCTGGAGAAGGAATGTGTCATTGGCTTTATAACAGGGGTCATGGAAAATGACCTGGATGCCTCCTGTCAAAGCTCAAAAGACATTCAAAGAAACTGAACAAGATGAACAGATTGACTGGTTTAATTGAAGTCAGCCAGCCTGTGTCCTTGGTCACTTTAGGGATTCCTCAAGTGACTCATGAAACTCATGGTGGCAGAAATGGAGGCTACTGCATGGGCCCAACAGCATGAGTGTCCTCCCAACAATAATTATCTAGCTATTGCCACTGCTGAATATCTAACCTGTAAGCGGGATCTTGATGGTGGCCTTCTCTATAAAGAGATACATCATTTTATTGCACTTAACAGATACAGCGTTTTTTTTCAAATTTGTTTGTGGCAACCCTGCCACATGGTCAAGCAAGTCTATGGACACATTTTCCAACAGCATTTCCTTACTTCATGTGTCATATTTTGGTAATTCTTACAATATTTCAAACTTTCATTATTGTATTTATTTATTTTTATTTTTTGAATTTTATTTTATTTTTCTATACAGCAGTTTCTTATTAGTTATCCATTTTATACATATTAGTGTATATATTCAATCCCAACCTCCCAATTCACCACACCACTAACGCCCCCGCCACTTTCCCCCCTTGGTGTCCATTTGTTTGTTCTCTGCATCTGTGTCTCTATTTCTGCCCTGCAAACTGGTTCATCTGTAACATTTTTCTAGGTTCCACATATATGTGTTAATATACGATATTTGTTTTTCTCTTTCTGACTTACCTCACTCTGTATGACAGTCTCTAGATTCATCCACGTCTCTACAAATGACTCAGTTTCGTTCCTTTTTATGGCTGAGTAATATTCCATTGTATATTATGTACCACATCTTCTTTATCCATTCGTCTGTCAGTGGGCATTTAGGTTGCTTCCATGACCTGGCTATTGCAGACAGTGCTTCAATGAACATTGGGGTGCATGTGTCTTTTTGAATTATGTTTTTCTCTGGGTATATGCCCCGTAGTGGGATTGCTGGGTCATATGGTAATTCTATTTTTAGTTTATTAAGGAACCTCCATACTGTTCTCCATAGTGGCTGTATCAATTTACATTCCCACAGTGCAAGAGGCTTCCCTTTTCTCCACACCCTCTCCAGCATTTGTTTGTAGATTTTCTGATGATGCCCATTCTAACTGGTGTGAGGTGATACCTCATTGTAGTTTTGATTTGCATTTCTCTAATAATTAGTGATGTTGAGGAGCTTTTCATGTGCTTATTGGTCATCTGTATGTCTTCTTTGGAGAAATGTCAACTTAGGTCTTTTGCCCATTTTTGGATTGGGTTGTTTTTGTCATATTTTTCTGCATGAGCTGTTTATATATTCTGGATATTAATCCTTTGTCCGTTGATTCGTTACCAAATATTTTCTCCCATTCTGAGGGTTGTCTTTTTGTCTTGTTTATAGTATCCTTTGCTTGCAAAAGCCTTTAAGTTTCATTAGGTCCCATTTGTTTATTTTTGTTTTTATTTCCATTACTCTAGGAGGTGGATCAAACAAGATCTTGCTGTGATTTATGTCAAAGAGTGTTCTTCCTATGTTTTCCTCTAAGAGTTTTATAGTGTCCGGTCTTACATTTAGTTGTCTAATCCATTTGGAGTTTATCTTTGTGTATGGTGTTAGGGAGTGTTCTAATTTCATTCTTTTACATGTAGCTGTCCAGTTTTCCCAGAACCACTTATTGAAGAGACTGTCTTTTCTCCATTGTATATCCTTGCCTCCTTTGTCATAGATTAGTTGACCATAGGTGCGTAGGTTTATCTCTGGGCTTTCTATCCTGTTCCATTGATCTATATCTCTGTTTCTGTGCCAGTACCATATTGTTTTAATTACTGTAGCTTTGTAGTATAGTGTGAAGTCAGGGAGTCTGATTCCTCCAGCTCTGTTTTTTTCCCTCAAGACTGCTTTAGCTATTCGGGGTCTTTTGTATCTCCATACAAATTTTAAGATTTTTTGTTCTAGTTCTGTAAAAAATGCCATTGGTAGTTTGATAGGGATTGCACTGAATCTGTAGATTGCTTTGGGTAGTATAGTCATTGTTACAATATTGATTCTTCCAATCCAAGAATGTGGTATATCTCTCCATCTGTTTGTATCATCTTTCATTTCTTTCATCGGTGTCTTATAGTTTTCTACATACAGGACTTTTGTCTCCCTGGGTAGGTTTATTCCTAGGTATTTTGTTTTTTTTGTTGCAGTGGTAAATGGGAGTGTTTCCTTCATTTCTTTTTCAGATTTTTCATCATTAGTGTATAGAAATGCAAGAGATTTCTGTGCATTAATTTTGTACCCTGCAACTTTATGAAATTCATTGATTAGCTCTAGTAGTTTTCTGGTGGCATCTTTACGATTCTCTATGTATAGTATCATGTCGTCTGCAAATAGTGACAGTTTTACTTCTTCTTTTCCAATTTGTATTCCTTTTATTTCTTTTTCTTCTCTGATTGCCGTGGCTAGGACTTCCAAAACAATGTTGAGTAACAGTGGTGAGAGCAGACATCCTTGTTTTGTTCCTGATCTTAGAGGAAATGCTTTCAGTTTTTCAACACTGAGAATGACATTTGCTGTGGGTTTGTCACATATAGCCTTTATTATGTTTAGGTAGGTTCCCTCTATGCCCACTTTCTGGAAAGTTTTTATCATAAATAGTGTTGAATTTTGTCAAAAGCTTTTTCTGCGTCTATTGAGATGATCATATGGTTTTTATTCTTCAATTTGTTAATATGGTGTATCACATTGACTGATTTGCATATATTGAAGAATCCCTGCATCCCTGGGATAAATCCCACTTGATCATGGTGTATGATCCTTTTAATGTGTTGCTGGGTTCTGTTTGCTAGTATTTTGCTGAGGATTTTTGCATGTATATTCAGTGACATTGGTCTGTAATTTTCTTTTTTTGTAGCATCTTTGTCTTGTTTTGGTATCAGGGTGATGGTGGCCTCATATAATGAGCTTGGGAGTGTTCCTTCCTCGGCAATTTTTTGGAAGAGTTTGAGAAGGATGGATGTTAGCTCTTCTCTAAATGTTTGATAGAATTCACCTGTGAAGTCATCTGGTCCTGGACTTTTGTTGGAAGATTTTTAATCACAGTTTCAATTTCATTACTTGTGATTGGCTTGTTCATATTTTCTATTTCTTCCTGGTTCAGCCTTGGAAGGCTACACCTTTCTAAGAATGTGTCCATTTCTTCCAGGTTGCCCATTTTATTGGCATAGAGTTGTTTGTAGTAGTCTCTTAGGATGCTTTGTATTTCTGTGGTGTCTCTTGTAACTTCTCCTTTTTCATTTCTAATTTTATTGATTTGAGTCCTCTCCCTCTTTTTCTTGATGAGTCTGGCTAATGGCTTATCAATTTTATTTATCTTCTCAAAGAGCCAGCTTTTAGTTTTATTGATCTTTGCTATTGTTTTCTTTGTTTCTATTTCATTTACTTTGGCTCTGATCTTTATGATACCTTTCCTTCTACTAACTTTGGGATTTATTATTTTCTTCTTTCTCTAGTTCATTTAGATGTAAGGTTAGATTGTTTATTTGAGATTTTTCTTGTTTCTTGAGGTAGGCTTGTATTACTATAAACTTCCCTCTTAGAACTGCTTTTGCTGCATCCCATAGGTTTTGGATAGTCGTGTTTTCATTGTCATTTGTCTCTAGGTATTTTTTGATTTCCTCTTTGATTTCTTCAGTGATCTCTTGGTTATTTAGTAACGTATTGTTTAGCTTCCATGTGTTTGTGTTTTTATGGTTTTTTTCACTGTAATTGATTTCTAATCTCATAGCGTTGTGGTCTGAAAAGATGCTTGATATGATTTCAATTTTCTTAAATATACTGAGCCTTGATTTGTGACCCAAGATGTGATCTATCCTGGAGAATATTCCGTTTGCACTTGAGAAGAAAGTGTAATCTGCTCTTTTTGGATGGAATGTCCTATAAATATCAATTAAATCTAGCTGGTCTATTGTGTCATTTAAAGCTTGTGTTTCCTTATTAATTTTCTGTTTGGATGATCTTTCCATTGGTGTAAGTGAGGTGTTAAAGTCCTCCACTATTATTGTGTTACTGTCAATTTCCTCTTTTACAGCTGTTAGCAGTTGCCTTATGTACTGAGGGGCTCCTATGTTGGGAGCATATATGTTTATAATTGATATATCTTCTTCTTGGACTGATCCCTTGATCATTATGTAGTGTCCTTCCTTGTCTCTTGTAACATTATTTTAAAGTCTATTTTATCTGATATGAGTATTGCTACTCCAGCTTTCTTTTGATTTCCATTTGCATGGAATATCTTTTTCCATCCCCTCACTTTCAGTCTGTATGTGTCCCTAGGTCTGAAGTGGGTCTCTTGTAGACAGCATCTATACGGGTGTTGTTTCTGTATCCACTCAGCGAGCCTGTGTCTTTTTGGTTGGAGCGTTTAATCCATTCACGTTTAAGATAATTATCGATATGTATGTTCCTGTTACCATTTTCTTAATTGTTTTGGGTTTGTTTTTGTAGGTCCTTTTCTTCTCTTGTGTTTCCCACTTAGAGAAGTTCCTTTAGCATTTGTTGTAGAGCTGGTTTGGTAGTGCTGAATTCTCTTAGCTTTTGCTTGTCTGTAAAGCTTTTGATTTCTCCATCGAATCTGAATGAGATCCTTGCCAGGTAGAGTAAACTTGGTTGTAGGTTCTTCCCTTTCATCACTTTAAATATGTCATGCCACTCCCTTCTGGCTTGTAGAGTTTCTGCTGAGAAATCAGCTGTTAACCTTATGGGAGTTCCCTTGTATGTTATTTGTCGTTTTTCCCTTGCTGCTTTCAATAATTTTTCTTTGTCTTTAATTTTTGCCAATTTGATTACTATGTGTCTCGGGCATGTTTCTCCTTGGGTTTATCCTGTATGGGACTCTCCGTGCTTCCTGGACTCCGGTGGCTATTTCCTTTCCCATGTTAGGAAAGTTTTCGACTATAATCTCTTCAAATATTTTCTCTGGTCCTTTCTCTCTTCTCCTTCTGGGACCCCTATAATGCAAATGTTGTTGTGTTTAATGTTGTCCCAGAGGTCTCTTAGGCTGTCTTCATTTCTTTTCATTCTTTTTTCTTTATTCTGTTCCATAGCAGTAAATTCCACCATTCTGCCTCAGTTATTCTGTTAGTTATTCAGTTAGTCTGCCTCATTCCACTTATCCGTGCTTCTGCCTCCGTTATTCTGCTATTGATTCCTTCTAGTGCAGTTTTCATTTCAGTTATTGTATTGTTCATCTCTGTTTGTTCTTTAATCCTTCTAGGTCTTTTTTAAACATTTCTTGCATCTTGTCAATCTTTGCCTCCATTCTTTTTCCGAGGTCCTGTATCATCTTCACTATCATTATTCTGAATTCTTTTTCTGGAAGGTTGCCTATCTCCACTTCATTTATTTGTTTTTCTGGGGTTTTATCTTGTTCCTTCATCTGGTACATAGCCCTCTGCCTTTTCATCTTGTCTACCTTTCTGTGAATGTGGTTTTTGTTCCACAGGTGGCAGGATTGTAATTCTTCTTGCTTCTGGTCCATTATTGTATTTATTATGGTCATCTATGATCGGTGATTTGTCATTATTGTAATTGTCTTGGGGCACCATAAACCATCGCCAAAATACAGCAAACTTAAGTGCCGTGTGTGTTCTGACTGCTCCTCTGACCAGCCAAACCCTGTTTCTCTCCCTCCCCTTCGGCCAGTTAATAACCCAATAAGGCCTCTAACTTCAATATTGTGTCTCAGAAAATAGGGAGGCCCAAGTGTTTAAGTGAAAGGAAGAGTCACTTGTCTCACTTTAAATCAAGAGCTAGAGATGATTAAACTTAGTGAGGGCGGCATCTCAAAAGCCGAGATAGGATAAAAGATAGGCCTCTTGCAAACCGCCAAGTTGTGAATGCAAATTAAAAAGTTCTTTAAGGAAACTAAAAGTTCTGCTCCAGTGAACAGATGAACAGTGCAGCCATGTAACTGTCTCAAGCAGATCTGGAGACAGTTTGAGTAGTCTGGATAGAAGATCAAACCAGCCACAATATACCCTTAAGGGCTTGCTCTGGATCAGGCTTTGGCTTGTCTCTCAAGTCTACGAAGGCTGAGAGAGGGAAGGAAGCTCCAGAAGAAAAGACTGAAGCTAGCAGAGGTTGGTTTATGAGGTTTAAGGAAAGAAGCCAGCTCCATAACAAATGTACAAGGGGAAGCAGCAAGTACTGATGTATAAGCTGTAGCAAGTTATCCAGAAGATCCAGCTAATCAATAAAGGTGGCCACACTAAACAGTTTCAGTGTAGTAAAACAGACTCATGTAGGAAGATGACGTCATCTTGAACTGTAATAGCTAGAGAAGAGAAGTCAACGCCTGGCATTAAAGCTTCAAAAGGACAGGCTGACTCTTTTCAGGGGCTAATACAGCTGGTGACTAAGTTGAAGCCAATGCTGTTTTATCATTCCAAAAATCCTGGGCCCTGTGCTCTACAAAGCCCAGATGACAGCATATCTGTTTATAACATGGTTGACTGAATATTTTAAGCCCACTGTTGAGACCTACTGCTCAGGAGAAGATTCCTTTCAAAATATTACTGCTTACTGACAATATACCTGGTCACCCAAGATCAGATGGAAATGTACAACTAGATTCATGTCGTTTTCATACCTACTAACATCTATTCTGCTGCCCGTGGATCGAAGAATCATCACTCTCAAGCCTTATTTAAGACAGACCAATTCTCATGGCAGGAATTTGTTAAAATGGAGGGCACACAAAAGTAGTTCAGAGATATGAATGTCTGCTGAGTATTCCTCATTGTCTTTGGGCATAAGGCTTTAGAGATAGCCAGGTGATAGGACTATATTGTGCTTTGGGGTCACTTTAACATTAAAAAAAAATCTTAAGAGCTCCTTATGTTCTTCTTAAATGAACTGAGCCCAATTAGAATGCAATGCCCCTGCTCTTCTATTCTATCCTACAATCCTGAACATGTTTCTACCAAACTGGACTACTGAGTCTAATACATTCCACTGTTTTGCCAACAAACCAGCCAACTGTGATTATAGCACCCACAATATTCTGCTTAGAGTATTTAGAGTTTGATAGTAACTACCACCTTCCAGTAGCTCAAGTGCTCACATGAGCAGTAACAACAGTAATGAGAGCTTCTATATTTGAGACCAGGACCAACTACCCCTCCAAGAAGTTGGAGGACATCTTGTACCATTTCCATCACTTAAAATCTGATTGGTCTCACCTCTGAGTATAGAGCCCTCAGTTTACCTTCTTACCCCATCTGCATCCACAGGCAGAAACTGACTGTGTGCTGTACACGTGGGTGCAGGGGCAGGGGTGGTGATATTCAGATCAGGAAAGGTTCATGGACTCTTACCTCCCTTGAAGGCTGTAGCAGAAGCTGTCAGTGCTCCACTCATGTCCTCTCAATCCCTTTGCCATTTTACTGTCCTTATTGGGGAGCTGCATTTAGACTGCAGAAACTTGCTTATGTGTAAGGAGAGCCCAAAATGCCTGGGAAACTTGCATTTCCCTGTGACATTCTGAGACTGGCACACTGAGATTCCCATTCTATCACCTCAATCCCTCAACTTACATTAAACCAGCTAGACGACCCCAACTCCTAGCTAGCCTGTGGAAATTGTAGACCAGTAGCAATTACTTAACTGGACACCTACTTGTTGGTACCTCTTACCTTTATCATCCAAATCAGAGTTCTGCAGCCCCCATTAAGTCATCTCTGGCCTTTCTAGCATTTGGTTTCTTATCCTTTGATTCTCTAGCTTTGACTGACTTTTCAGCTGTGCTTACTAAGGAACTCCTTGTCCTGACTTTGGCCTCTGAACTTGGTCCTGGCCCTGGCTACCTGGAGAAAGATGCTCTATATCCCATCCCCCAATATACAAGGGCCATGTTTATTCACAAGACTCCTCCCAGTCCATGGGGAATGAACACCAGCCCCAGGTATGAATCAGCATCTGAAGGGGCTCAAGATACGATACTAAGAATCAGTCCAAAGCAAAGTTGGCCATGGATGCCAAGGGACCATCCCAGCTGGCAATACTGACATTTGGTACTTTGTACCATGTGTCTTTGCTGAATGCTAACAGCTCACTGTGTAGGTCAAGTCATGAAGACATTTAAGCAAGTGATTTTTTGCTTTCAGGAGACGTGCCTCACCTAAGCTGTCTTTTAGAGTGCCCAGCTAGTCCTGGTTTCCCTGTGATGCTCACTCAGCAGTGAAAGTTCCTTATTCCCAGGCAAACTGGGACACTTGGTCATAACTTTTATGGCAAGCTCATGAAATCACTCCCTCTGCCCCCACCACATTCATTTCTCTACATGGGCTTAATCCAAAACTAGTAACCAAAGTACACCTAGAAACAGGAACATAGGGATATACTGCTTTTAAGTGTGCATACATCCCTGGCAAAAGCATATTGATGTCCGGAAAACCCAAGACTTGCCTCAGGTACCCTACCTGGGGGATTTCTGCGGACTGTTAAGGAGTTATAACCCAGATCCTCTCCAGGCCTACTGCACACAACTTAACCCTCCCAAGGAGAGAGTTAAGTCTAGACACAAAACCTATGAGCAGAGCATAGAGGTCAAGCATAAGACCTTGCTCAGGACCCTGGTCCAGAGATTTGAAAGACGTTAACTGCCGTAAAAGCTGAGTAGTAGCTACAATTTACAAGTAATAATTCCACTTACGTACCAAGGTGGAGGGCCAGGCATAAGAGTTAGCCATCCAAGCCAGCATGAGGAGGAAAGTGACTAAAACCCAAAGGAACAGGTGCTGGAGCCGACAAGGAGCCCCAAAGGTAGACTGGTCACTATTTGTTGATGGTTTGGCCTGGCGCTGGAACCCACCTGCCATCTCACAGCAGGTTGTGGTCTCCTGAGCAAGAGGAGAGCCCTTCACGCCCTGTAGTCTCAGGGCCACTGAAGTTGGTTTAGATGAGAGCACTATCAGCCAGCCTAAAGTCAGTCCAAGTCCTAAAATGCAATTCCTTGATTTTATTTTGTTATAAACTCTTAGACACAGCACAGAATTAAAAGTGGGTTCAGTAATTCCAATTCCAGTAATTCCAATTCCATTTAGCATTTTGTTTGTTTCATTTGGCTCTCCCACCCCTACCAAGCACACACCCCCTCCCCATCACCACTGGAGAGGCGTTCTGTGTTTTAGGTAAGTCATAAATGCCATTGTTCAGTCCGGCCAGTCTGCACAGGTCAGTTTCTCAATCCCTCCACTTGCATTTAGGAGAGCTTAAGATGGGTAAAGAGATGATATTTAGTTGCCACAACCTCCAGAAAGCAAATTGGTAACTTATACCACCATAGACATTTGAAAGGTCCATGCTGAATTCTGTGCACAGATGGCCTTTATACATCTTTCATTAAGCATAAAAATGACATTCCTCCCTTTTTAAACTCCTTACTGTTGAGCTTGAGCATTCCCAAGAGACTGCCACCTATACTGGCGAGTTTGTCACTACTCTTGACTGCACGGCTGCTGGATTATGCCTATCCTTACATAGGATCTAGATCAATCCTGAGGCGTTTTATAGACACTGCCATTTTGGGCTACAGAAGTTTGAAGTTTTGCTTCCTAATAAAACATGGAAGTTAAAGACACTGTGTCCAGGATTTTGGTAGGCATTCTGGCCCAAGAGTTTTAATTTCTTTAAATCAGAGAAGGTATGATAGAAGGCAAATAGCAGAACTACTTTGCAGGTCACTAAACAATCTGCCACACCACTATTTAATCCTTTGCCCTTTTGACCACAATGTTCTCTTCATAAGAGTAGTTTATATATTGGGGTAGTTTCTGACTGCATGTTTTAGAACAGGAGTAGCTCAATAGAACAGATCACAATTATATTAAGTAAGTCCACAAGTAGACTAGCTACACGAGTTATCAATGGTCTGTCATCTTGTTTACTATTCTAGTAGGAGCAATAGGTCAAATTCACACTTGTCAGTGGGCTGAGGTCTCCTGTTTAAGTGCTTATTCTTCAAGAGATAAGAGGTACGTCTGAGCTGGTCATCTGGCTCTGGGGGCTTCAGAGCCAGTGAAGTCTCAAAAATCAGGTCTTCAGAGTTTGCCTTCTACATGTCACTTACCAGTCTGGTTTCTTCCTTTCTGACATTCAGTAATTGACCTTGGACTCATGGCTAAACTCTGCCTTTTGATTTTGACTGGATTGGATGATCCAGCTCTTGTTTCTGAAGCTGATGCTCCAGTTTGGCTCTAGAACAGTCAGGGTACAATGGTATTCCAGCTGACCAGAAGCATCTTTGAGGAAGCCGATCAAGGATGTCATAACTCCTCATGCCCCACAGGGGAACCTCCTTTCCTCAAGTCCTTCAGAGTGCTATTCCATGGTTAAAGCCATCCCTACACCTCAATGATCAGCAGCTCCTAGGCTTATGTATCTCAAGTGGCCCCTGGGAACTCCATGAATCTAGAGGACTCATGGGGTCCCTCTGAGTATCCACTTCCCATGGAACGTGGGGGCATTATTATCAGACACCTGAATTGGAAGAGTGACCCGACAACAGGCCATTCAGGGATTATTTTTGGAGAAATTGTTTGATGTCCAGCTGGATCTGGGAGCTCCTAGGAAAACCATGCCAGCATATCACACTCCATGTTCATCAGGAAAACTACAGTCTGAATCACCATGCCCTAGCAGGATCAGAACTGACCTGAGAGCACTTTTGTGGAAGGAGTATCTGAATCCATCTGGGATAAGTTGGCTCATACACCCTTGGGCAACCTACAACATGGTAGATTGATTACCCTGAATCTGGCATGAAAGATCCTTAGCTAAGATATGCTCCTCAGCAGTGAAGAATGAGTTCAAATATGATACCTCTAGTCTCTAAGATCCTGTTCTCCTTTTAGGCAGAGAGCACTGGAAAGAGATCAGATAAAGGATGAACCACAAGTTAGTCAAGCAATAATAATTTAAATCTGCCTGGGCCCATTGAGTTAGGTCAAGGTTCCATCCCAGCCAATGTCATGAATGAGCATCTGGTCTGACAGAGGCTACTAGGACTCTCAGCCATAGTGTTCCATACCGTAAGCAATTTGACATCAACAGGATGGAAAAGGCATGGTGAGTTTGTTAATGCTGAATACCAATTAAGTCACAGCACCTGTCTTGTCATCCTGCATGGATAAGTGTGACATCAGCAGAACATGAGCATCAGTTAATAGAATGTCTCAGGGCATCCTACTGCAAGGATATTCTAAATGTCTAAATAATGCCCCCACATTCCATGGGAAGTGAATACTCACAGGGGACAATATGCACATGCCTCACTTAGGGTTATGTGTACTCATAGTTCCCAATTTCACATGGAATACCAAGTCCATAGCTTTCCTCTCCTGCCTATATACCAAGCCAAAACAGGGATCAGGGACATGTTAATCAGGAGCAGTTGGTCTCCTAACCAAGCCTACTGAATCCATGAAGCTGTCTCCCATTGCAACCTTACAGCAGACCTCATCTGAGGTCTGGGAGTTACGGTTTCTAGTTCCTTACATACCAGGCCCATGGAGGTGGTGTCCTAGATCACCCAGGCAGTGAGTTCTAGTTGTTAAGGACATGGTATGATCAAGGTCTGAAGGTCTAACTTGTATCTGGTACTCTGACCTCATGACATTTTATGGCCCCATTCTCTAATACTTAAGTTCTACCCAGGCTGGGGTTAAAGGAAGACACATTGAAAGTGACCAGGAGGAGTCGGGTGGTGTTTTCCTTCATTCCTTTGCTTTTTTGAACCACCAACCCTTTGGATTCTTCCATTCTGATCTCAGTAATCTGCCTCAACAATTACCTCTTCAGGATTGGCCTTGAGCTAGACCAATTTTGGTGACAGAAGACACCTGTCTCCTAGAATTGTGCTTTGAAAAGTCCTTGCTTTGCCCCAAAGTTGAACTAAGGCTACTCTCGTTCAGTAAATAGGCTAGATGGTTCTCTGCTCCACTAAGGAGTTCATAGTATTAGATTTTACTTAAAGGATGAAGGATATCTAACTTTTAGGAGTTGACTTTCAATTGTTTAAACCAACAGATATATAAGTCATTCTGCATTCTCACCTCATGTGAAAGTATCTTCTGTAACAAGTTACTTGACCTCCATAAAGGGCAAGTGTCTGGACTTGGATTTTGACAGCTAAGTAACTGCTGAGTGATAGATGCAGATAAGAATTTCCATTCAGAAATCAACTTTCATGGGTCATGTTGGAGAAGCTTGTATACAAGGAATGCATGTCCCTGAGGGCTCAGTTCTAATGTTGGAAACGCTCTCAATAAATCCAGGCCTTTATCAATGTCTAGGAGACAGCTAATAGTCAACCCAGGCAGCTAACCGTGATACGTTAGCTTGTGCTACGTGAACACTCAGGATTAACTAAAGTCAGGTAGAGGCTCTAGGTTAACAAGGTTAGGTCTCAACGCGGAATGAACAATAAGGTCTCTGCAATGGGAGAGAGTGGGTTATTCCATGGAAGAACTGTAGAATTGGGTTAACACATACGAGCAGGAACCGGAACATTTCTGAGAAGTACAGAATATAGAGGCTATACAGAGGAGAGTATTTATTAGGAATATCTTGTGACTCAGCATTTAACATCTCAGTAAGAATGCCTGGAACCAGTCCTAACATGCCACTGGAATGGTCCCCTGATGCTTGGACACAGTGGCCTGTAGTAAATGGGATGAGATTAAGGGGTCCAGAGCCTCTGAAAGGTGGTCATGGTAGTATGGGTAAAATAACCAGAGAACCCACCACCTGACCATGTTCCCTGGAAAAGCCTATCCTTCACTAGAACAGTAAATGTACTAGCGAGGGTCACTGACATTCCAAGAAGCCCAGAGGGGGCTGTTCTGTGGGTCAAAGCTGAAAGATTCTGCCGTGAGACCAGGCTCCCTGGTGTCAGTTGTAATGCTAAGAGTCTAGTGTAGGGGCCAGGTGGCTGCATTTAACTGCTAACGGTAGAGCGGTCTTAACAGGTAGCAAAGGCAGAATGGTCTTGACCTGTAAGAATCTTTGGCAATAGATCAGACCACGGTAGGCCTAGGGGTGAGAGGTGGCCAGCCAACAAGATTAGTGCTTGATCTGTATGATCAAAAAGATCAAGAACAGGGGAGAAGGCAAGTTAACCACTGCAAAGAAAATTCATGGCCCCTGTGATGGCTCTTTTGATGTCAGCTTGGCTAAACTTCAGTCCTGGACATTAAGCCAAATATTAACCTAGGTGTTGTGAAGGTATTTGAGATTGATTAAAAGCCCGTAATTATTTGACTTTAAATTAGGGAGATTATCCTGCATAGTCTGTGGGCCTGATTCCATCAGTTGAAAGTTCAATCCCGCTCATGATCCCCCTTTCCTAACTGCCTACTAACAGTAGAGAACTCTGACCCATGCCTGTGAATTCTAGCCAAGTGTGATCTATCTTGACTGCCAACCCTACAGCTTTAACTTGCTTCACCAGCTTCCAGAATCACATAGGCTGAACGTATTATAAGAAACTGGCCTGTAGATGTATCTGTTCTACAGTTTCTGCTTCTGTGGTTGAATCCTGGACTGATACAACCCTCACCCAGTTTCCATAATTATGTTGCTAGACTCAGGCAAAAGACTGAAGGGAATGGATGGTTCCCTTATAGAGGACCCTGCCATGTCATGGCAAATATTTCTCTCATCCTTTCCCGATAGGAACCTATGCCCACTTACCTGGGTAACTATTGAAGGGGAGCACTCAGACCCTTCATAGGTCATTGGATAGAGGGTCTGAATGGACACTGATAAAGGGATCTCAAGCCTGATCAGTCCCCTTGATAGAATGGGGCAGGGTATATGGAGGCTAGGTGACAGCGAGACCAGGAATCTTACAGTGGCTTCAGTGAATCTATAGAACTACTGTGGTTATTTTCCTGATGCCTGAGTACCTAGTCAGATGAAAATGCAGTCACTGACAGAAACCTCACACTAGTTCCCTGGCCCACAGGGCAGAAGCCACCATGGTGGGCAGAAGCCAAGTGGAATCTCCTAAAACTGCTCTCCACCCACAGCCAAGAGTAATTCAGCAGCTGTTCCATACCCTAAATGGGTGATAGTACAAGGGGCAGGGGCTCCCTATCATCTGTATGATCCATTAGGATGGCTCCTAGAAAAACAGGGTGAATCACGGCATGATTCTGAACTATAAACAAAATGGCTCAATTATAGCTGCTGTGCTGGATGTGGCATCTCTACAACTGATTGAGGCTATTGATCTGGGAACTCCTTCTTAACCCTTATGAGATTGCCAGCCATTCATATTCACTAGGTATGAGCAGCAATACACTCATTGTCTTATACCAGGGTTCTAGCAGTTCCTCCTGTTCTGCCACAATAACCTCCAATGACTTTTATAATCTTGATTTTGAGGACCACCATACGGGCCCACTATATCAATAGCAAATGTTCAACATTACAAGCGATTGATTGATACCCCTACCAGGATACACGCATGCCAAAGGGAAGATAAACCCTTCAGATATTCAGAGGCCTGCTATATTTGACTTAGGGGGGCAGTGGTTTGAGGTATGCCCAGATATCCACTCAAAAGACTAGTTGTTTTATTAACATCTTACCCCTCTTTCCCCTTGGGTAGGCCTCTTTGGATTTAAGGGACAGCATAATCACATGCATGAGATAGTACTGTTTTAAGCAGGGCTTAAAGAGGGCTGAGCGGCAGATCCAGGAATCAATACAATCTTCCCTGCAGTTTCAACCATATGACCCTGCACACTGGTGGTGCCAAAGGTACACGTGGTAAAGATATATCACATGTGTGATATGGAACAGACAGGTTGTGTAGCACAGAACTATTCACTGTTCATAAAAACAGCCCCTGATCTGCTTCCAGGCTCTACGATGGGCAGAGTGACTGCAAGACATCAAGTGACTATGGGAACTAGAGTCGCCATTTTGTACATGAATTTTGAACTCAGTTTTGAGTATATCAAGAACTTATTGCACAATAGAAATGGTATGGTGGGTACAATACCCAGGGGCAACTCTCCAGCTCACATCTAGACCTTATTGGGAGTTCAAGTTGGTTGAAAGACTCACGTCTTGTTCAAGATGGTCAGCTAAGTATTGGTGTGAGGCACAAAAAAAAAAAAAAAAAAAAAAAATTGCTGCCCTGCAGTTTCACTCACAGCCCTGAAAGCAGTGGTGAGAGAAGTCTTCCCAGTCAGCAGAGTCTCGAGCACTGTATCTGGTCATGTTCTTGGTGAGGGAGAGGTAGACAAGGATATAGACTCCTGGCTAGTGACTAATCACTTGACTGGGTGGTCAGGGGCCTATAAGGGACAAGACTGTAAAGTGAGACACGAGGAAACTTGGGAGAAAGTTGATACACCTATGGGAGCTGGCACAGTGTGCAGATCTTGTTCCTTTATACGTCTATAGCTCAGAATATTTCCGAAGGTTTTTAACCTTGCATTTGGCCCCTGTGGTCCCTCTGGAGCAATGAATAAACATTTGAAGATATTGAACCAGATATTCAGGTTGGGAAATTGGAGCTGAAGCTTGACCACAAGTCTCATCAGGAGCAAGCTTAGGGTGTGCCCTCTCCAGAAATAACTCACCCTCAGGCTGCAGATTAAAGATTAGCTTTGTGTACAAAGGTAAACATGCATCTGTGTGCACTGACATCCAGATTCTGTTTGTTATAGTTTACATGGCCCCTAGTCAATCCTTTTTTCTAACTCTCATGCCATGGGTTGGGGGGTCCTAGGCTGAACTAGCTACTTGGAAACACTAGGTGGGGACTCCCCTCCCTCCATTCAGAGGCTGCCAGGCGCATCTACCAACACACCAAGAGACTCAGTGGGACCCCAGTTCTCCCCTTGGGTATGGAGGAACAAGATGTTAGGGGGCCCTGCTCCCCTCCCAAACTAGAGAGTCAACTTTCTCCTGCTCAGGGTCAGAAGCAGGAAACTGAATTCAGCTCAAGTGGTTTGAATGAATTTGATGAAAGAACCTTAGTGGAATGTGAAGGATTAAGGACAAAAGATAAGGCACTAGGGACTAGCAATGATGGGAATCTACTGCCAACCACAGGACCAAAAGGAAAGAGTTACCTGAGCCCACTGAGAGCCGGAACTATGGAAGAGGGGCCCCCTTGGCAAGAGCAGCAGGCCTGGAGGGACCTACCTACCTGTGAGATGTCGCGGTAAAGCAGCGGGAGTCAGGAAAAGCTACCCAAACCTCTTGTCTTCTAGCCAGTGCATCCCAGTGGCCAAACCCACTTGGGATGTCAGCTTTCAGGGGAGACTGGGGGATGCAGTCCATAGGACCCTACCCGCACTGGGGCACGGAGCAGAGTGGATCAAAATTAAGGAGCAATAGAGAACAGCCACCTCACTTAGGGGCCAATGCAAAGGGAGGATCAGAAGGGAACAGCCATAGGGAGTTAAGATGGCGGAGGAGTAGGAGGACGTGGAGTCCATCTCTCTCCACGGACACAGCAGGA
>NW_006785876.1:2159081-2167091 GCF_000442215.2 Lipotes vexillifer
GCAGGAATACATCCGTAGCTGCTACCATTCTCACAGAACACTGGCTGAACACTAGCAGAAGATCCTGGACACCAGAAAGGACTATAAAGATCCCTGTGTAACTGGGTAGGATGATAAAAAGAAAGGAGAAGGAGGATGAGAGGAAGCAGGACAGGATCTGTACCCTGGGATGGGGGAGCTGAAGCAGAGGAGAGCGCCCCAAATTCGGGGAAACCCCCTCTCCGACGGGGAGATCGATTGGGACAGAAGGGAAGCATTTGAGGCTGTCGGAAGAGGGTGAAGTGGCCAAACTGTGGCAGATGGGACAGAGTGAGAAATACACAGATGGTCCATACTGTGGCCCTACGTGCCCTGGACTGAGATGTGTGTTCACAGGTGTGCAAGGGGCTGGAAGCTGGAGCGTGGAGATTAGAAAACAGGCCCGGAGCGAGAACTTCTATTGGCTGTGGGGGAGATGGACTGAGGGGACGGGAGGGAGGAAATCTGCAGCAGGGAATACCTACGGAGGAAGACTGGACTGCCATGGAAGCAGAGCACTACTGCTGAGTCACATGCAGGAGGAGGAGCCACTACTGTAGCCTCTCTCTCCCCACACACCAGCGCCTGCTGACGACAATAAAAGAAGCCCTCTCAGGGCTGGCTCTCGTGCGCCAGCCACCAAGCAACAGAAAAAGCCCCCTCAGGGCTGGCCTTTGTGTGCCTACTACTGGAAGCCAGAAAAAGCCCAGCCAGGACTGGCCCCCACGTGCCTTATGCCAGGCACCAGAAAAGACCCTCGCTAGGGCCATATCTCTTGCACCCGTGGCTGCTGGCTTCTCTGCACACTTGGCACTGCTGGGGCTCCCAAGATCCAAGCAGTCATACTACCTCTGCACCCTGTCCTCACTGGAGCAGATCCAAGAGCTCCAAGGCAGCCTGAGGACCAGACTCCTGTGGGTGGACCACACACAGAAGTGGGGATAAAACCAAAGCTGAACCCCAGGGATGGGGCGACTAAGGAAGAAGATTGAAAATCTTTCCATCAGCTGGACAAGCTGCAGATTAAATCCCCACGATAAGCTAGGTAGACCCTAGCATCTACGGAATATCTGAGTAGACAGTGAGAGTTCCCACAAATGAAAATGGTCTAGCTCTGGCAGCTGTGGACTTTGGGGGCAGCACATGTAGGAACTGGGGCAGATCAAAGTCTGAGTGGTCACCACAGGGCCCACAGCAGGTCCAGAGAGCAGCCCGGAGGCAGAGGAGGGTCTCTTGGGGAGGCGGAGGTGGGCTGTGGCTCATGGCGTGTGCAAGGACACTTACAGAGGAGACCCCAGGGGAGCATAATTATTACTATTAATGTTATTATGTTTTGATTCATTCTGCTGTTGTTTCCGGCTTTTTGTTGTTGTTTCAGTATTTTTTCTGAATTTAGTCTTTTGGGATCTTCATGTTTTATAACATACTTTTTGTTTTTATTTTTAAAAATATTCCTCTTTTTACTTTGCTTTTCTGTTGTTCTGTGTTCTTTTCCTTTTTTCTTTAATATTTTTATTTTTTATAATTCCGTTTCTAATTGGCTTTTCTGTTGTTCTGCGCTTTTTCCCTTTTATTTTATTTTTTAAATCATTTTTATCAGTTTGTTCTGTTTCCTTGCTTTATTCTTCAGTTGGCACACTGCTTTGGTTTTGTTTTTAGAATCAAAACTAAGAAACAAAACCTAATTGTTTGATTTCATTTTTGGGTTCTTCTGTTTCTCTGGTTGTTCTCTTGCTTTTTGTTTTATTTGGTTCTGTTTTTGTTTCTTTTGCATGTGTGCATGTTTTCTTGTTTGTTTGGTTTTGTTTTTATCATTTCTTTGGGGTTTTGTTAGTTTTTCTTTCTTTAATATATTATGTTCTATTTTATATTTCTATTTCTAGGTTGCTTTTCTGTTGTTCTGTCTTCTACCCCCTCTCTCTTTTTTTAATCATTTTTGTCAGTTTGTTTCTTTGCTTCATTCTTCAGTAGGCACTCTCCATTGGTTTTATATTTTTGTTAGTTTTCTTTTTAATTGTTTGATTTCGGTTCTTGGGGTTTTTTGTATGTCTGGTTGTTCTCTTGCTTTTTGTTTTATTTGGTTCCGTTTGTTTTGTGTGTGTGTGTGCATGTTTCCTTGTTTCTGTTTTTGTTTGATTTTATTTTTTACCATTTGTCTGGGGTTTTGTTAGTCTTTTTTTTAATCCCCTTTATTGCCACGATGAGCAACTTGTGGGGTCTTGGTTCCTTGACTGGAAGTCAGGCCTGAGGCTCTGGGATGGGAGCACCAAGTCCTGGACGCTGGACCACTAGAGAATTCCCGGCCCCAGGGAAGATTAATCACTGAGAGCTCTCACAGAGGCCTCTATCTGAATCCAAGACCCAGCTCCACCCAACTGCCTGCAGCCCCCAGCACTGGATGCCTCACACCAAACAACAAACAAGACAGGAACACAAAGCCACATACCAGCACACAGACTACCTAAAGTCATACTAAGCTAACAGACACCCCAAAACGCACCACCTGACATGGTCCTTCTCATCAGAGGGAAAAGACTCAGCTCCACCCACCAGAACACAGGCACCAGTCCCTCCCATTGGGAAGCCTACGCAAGACACTGGACCAACCCCACCACTGGGGGCAAAGAACAGAGAAGCAAGAGGAACTATGAGCCAGAAGCCTAGGGAAAGGAGACCTCAAATAGTGTAAGTTAGAGCAAAATGAGAAGACAAATATCTTGCAGACAAAGGACCAAGATAAAACCCCACAAGACCAAATAAATGAAGAGGAAATAGGCAAACTACCTGAAAAACAATTCAGAGTAATGATAGTAAAGATGATCCAAACCTTCAGAAATAGAATAGAGAAAATACAAGAAACGTTTAACAAGGACCTAGAAGAACTAGAGAGCAAACAGTAATGAACAATACAGTAACTGAAATTAAAAATACTCTAGAAGGAATCAATAGCAGAATAACCGAGGCAGAAGAATGGATAAGTGAGCTGGAAGACAGAATGGTAGAAATAACTGCCACAGAGCAGAATAAAAAGAAGCAAAAGAATGGAGGACAGTCTCAGACCTCTGGGACAATATTAAGCACACCAACATTTGAATTATAGGTGTCCCAGAAGACAAAAAAGGGTATGATAAAAAATATTTGGAGATTATAGTCGAAAACTTCCAACATGGGAAAGGAAATAGTCAGCCAAGTCCAGGAAGTGCAGAGTCCTATACAGGATAAACCCAAGGAGAAACATGCCGTGACACATAGTAATCAAACTAACAAAAATTAAACACAAAGAAAAAATGTTAAAAGCAGCAAGGGAAAAGCAACAAATAACATACAAAGGAATCCCCATAAGGTTAACAGCTGCTCTTTCAGCAGAAACTCTGCAGGCCAGAAGGGAGTGGCAGGATATATTTAAAGTGATGAAAGGGAAGAACCTACAACCAAGATTACTCTACCCGGCAAGGATCTCATTCAGATTCCATGGAGAAATCAAAAGCTTTACAGACAAGCAAAAGCGAAGAGAATTCAGCACCACCAAACCAGCTTTACAATAAACGCTAAAGAAACTTCTCGAGGCAGGAAACACAAGAGAAGGGAAAGACCTACAAAAACAAACCCAAAGCAATTAAGAAAATGGTAATAGGAAAATACATATCAATAATTACCTTAAATGTAGATGGATAAATGCTCCAAAAGAATAAGAATTGCAGCATCTTATTCATCCAAAAATATGGAGTTAAATCCCTGCTGGTTACAGAGCTAAGTAGAAGTGAAGACCCTACATGTTTCCTGCATGTGGCTTCCAGGCTCTGTGTAGCTCCCGTACACCACTGCTCCCTAAACAAGATTAATCTCGTTTTCTTAGTCTTTTTACCAGGGAGGTCAGCTACCTCCATTTTCTAATGGAGTTCAATTAGATAATAAATCAGTTCTGATTAAGGAGGCATTATCCTCCTGTTGAGGTGCCAGAGTCTCAGCTTGGGAAAGCTGCTGTGTTGGGGACTGTTTGAAGGAAAAAAAAGAAAATCACTGTTCTAGGGATTGTTCTCCTCTTAACAAGGGGTTTTGCTTTAACAAAGCAAAAAAGTTAACATATCTTTCTTCAACTTGTTTTTGATTTAGCATAGCACTCTTTGCTATTTGAGAACTTTGTCAATGCTACACAAGTGTAATTTCAGTCCATGTCAAAAGGATGTCTGGCAGTAAGGACATAGCTGAAGAGGACACTGTGTAATGTAGTTGTACTGCAAAAGTTTTTAAAACTTTACATACTGATTAACTCATCTCAGAAATAAAACATTCTGCACAGTAACAAAGATTCCCTGGGTTGCCCTCAACATGAGCTCATGTCCCTCAATCTCTCACATCTAAATCAACAAGGCTTTGAAGATGGAGATGACATACGTGGAGCCCCAACTCAAACTCAACCTGACTTCCAATTTCAGCCATGGACTGAATTTGAAGCCTTACTTCAAGATATCAGCACCATGCCAGCAACTCACTTCAAGCTTATAACCCTTTGCCCAGAGTGAGCCCCTCTGCATTCACTTTCCGATCCAGGGCTCCCCCAATTCCGGGGATGCAGGCAGGAGCTTGCTAAGCTTTAAAGAAGCTCACAGCACATAAACTGATGGTTAAACACTTCATCCTTCAAGCAAATAATTCCTGGAGGTGTTTTGATGGATCTGAGAGGTCTCAGCAGTATTACGCCCCTGATATTAACAGCAGGGATACCAATGCCCTTTCTTCCATCTCCTCCTGTTTGACCACACCCCAAATAAGATACCCTTACACAAGTCCTCCCTCCCATTTTTAAGGGAATCCAAGACAAGATCCCTTCATACCCTGCCAGATGAGGAACCCAGCCTCAGCATGGGTCAAGTTGAGTAGGTTTGATAACCAAGTTAGATTTGCTGAGAAAGTTCTATTCTTAAGTTTCTGGCTCAGGCAAGAAAGTCACCTGACATCTACCCAAGTTCATTTCCATCAGCTAATAGTTGCCTACCACTGCTCAGGGACCTGTCACATACATTATTCAAGTTTATAAGGGGGAAGTTTTAGGAAGACAGGACTAAGTTTGAAGCTTCTCAAGGATCAGAACAGAGACAAGTTAGTTAATTCCAGCACTTTTCCAACCAACTCAAGGAGAACTGAGTTTGCGCATGCCTCTTGCTTCTCCCATGTTCTTTGTTACTCAGTTCTGACCACTGAATAGCTTTCCCCACATCTTAGACCTGAGACCCTCTTTTCAAGAGACATTTAAGAAGCCTTCTTGAAACTTAACAGGAGTTGGAAATAGACATTTGACAAATGCATGCCCCACAGAAACTTCAGAGGTATGTCTTGAAGCAAGTGAAGTTGGTGGTGGTGGACAAGTAGAAGAGATGGATTAAACCTGCTCAGGCACTTCAAGGACGCAGGCTCTGGAGAAAGGCATCATATACACATGTACACATTAAGAGATTCTCCACACAAGTCCACCTTGACATTGCCTTATGGAGCTGCTAACTCCCAAGTGCCATCAGTTAGTGGTGTTCACTTCAAAATGGAATGCTTTCTCAGTCCTCCAAACTCCAGCTCACACACTGGCGGCCCGTTAGAACCCTACACTTCAGAATTTCCCTGCCATCCATAAGCATTCTGGAGTCTTACATGACTAAGCAGCTGAGGAATATTCTATTTAATCACATAAGAACTGTCCCTTTACATAAGTCTGTGCAGGGTTGCTTGTAAGCCTGAGTAGGCATTAATAGCCCATAGTTACCCAACTCCTATGCAATTCAAGTCTGAATTGACAGTGGCAATACTAAATCTTTCCCCTTGAAGTTAATGTCATATGAAAGTTAAAGCTTCAGTCATAAGACTTAAAGCATCTTCATCTAGATCTGTTAAATTGCTACTTAATTGTCTTGAAGCTGGAAGCTGCTGAGCATCCATTAGGCATGCACATATGCCACTTTTAGCAGGGCGCTGAGTACCCTCAGGGTGAGGTCTGAATAAAATTTCTAGAAGGGTTCTCAGAAGGTTGAGTTTCTTGGGGCTTCACCCACTTTAAGGAAGCATGCTAATGGCTAAGTCCATGGTATATCCAGTTTGATGGAGTTCATAGGAAAGGTGGCCATCCTAAAAAACTGTATCCAGATAGAGCTAGTTTCCAAGAATCTCAGAAAGTTCATAAACCAGATTCAAATAATGTTACTATTAGTGTTACTTTCTAGTTCCGACAGTCACCTTTCCAGTCCTGGAATTTTACCATTTGAAATAGTGGATATGAACAAAGTGAAAACTAATAAATAGTCCAGAAGACCAGAAATGCTGGGTTGAGGCTAAAATGTAAGTAAATGCTCAAGTTATCAGGGACAGTATGCAAACACAGCTGGAGGGGGTGACGGGAGCCTGAGTCATTCTCTCCCCAGACCCAACTTCCCAGTGTCCCCAGGCTGGCAGAATAGGTACAGAGAAAGCCCTCCTGTTGAAGAGATAGGTCTGTGTCTAACCTGAAAGCACCTCTAACAAGATAGGCGATGATCTAAAGTTTTCCCGCTAGTGCATGTCCTATTTTGTGTAGTAGAATCTTAGCCCATCACCACCCCCTACCCAGCCACTACCACGGTAGGGGGTACCTGAAGCCCGTGGGTTGTTGCAGCCTCTGCTGAAGCCTTTATCCTAGAGTCTTCCTCTCAACCACATTCTGCTCCTGGCTTCTGATCTGATTCACTCTCCCACTTTGTTTTTATCTCCACCACCAGTGCCTGATACTATTCCTTTGGAGAGGGCGCTCCTTTGACTAGGACAATTCACGTTGTCCCTTTAACCCCACATGCTCCCACATGGTTACCTTCTCTGCTGCTTGTCCAACCCTGTAGGTGGTACCTAGTTACTTGCAGTTGGAGCTGAGTAACTCCAATACTAACCAATTCCAAGCATGACCTTCATTCTGTTCAATTTAGTAACCAAGATGAAAGACCCTTTGGTTCCTTCTCCCCACTGTGCTGCCAGCTCTACCAACAACCCTTCTTAAAGCAAAGGGAGTCTCCAGAAACTCACGCCTCCCACTCCTTAGGTAAGTCAGCAGGTTCCACTCACACGTTGCCCCTCAAAGAGGGACACTGGCATTGCTCCAAGCATGCCAGGATGGGGTCCTGTCACATGGAATGCTGACAATCTGCCCACTTAAGCAGTTAGCCCAGGAGGTGAGATTGACATACTCCTGTCAGTCAACATGAATGTTTGCCTCTTGTTAATTAGATCATCTGTTTCTTCATTTCTAAGTGCTTATGTCAAAGGTGTGGGTAGCTAATTAAGCCAGAAGGAGAGATCGCTACAACAAGTTTTTCCAGCTGAGTACAAAACACAGCAGACATTCCCATCTCCGGTTTGTGGGACTTCCCAAGGTAGTTCTCAGAAGTTGTCCAATCCCACATCTAATGCCTGATGGACAAGGGAAAGTAGATCTTCCCCTTCTGTGTGCACATGAGGTCCTTAAGCACAGTGATGCTCAAGAGACTGAGGGTTGGAACTGGCCAGGAGAGGGGAGAAAAGGGGCCATCAGGTATCAAATTGGAGGCCTACAGATCCTGTCAAAGGGGGAAGGCTTGAGGCCACAGCTTAGGAACAGGAGATGTGGATATTGCAAAGTTATTATATAGTGAGCTTGTCAACGCCCACACCCAAACCTGCCCACTACTAACCAAACGGCACCCAAAGGAGTTTGACTTGGGTGAATTGGGCAGGTGGGGAGCCTTGTCCTTGGCTGGAATCCTTCCCAGTTAAGTCTCTGCAGTGAACCATCTGAACAAGCAGCTCAAATAGAATTGAGAGAGAAAAATGCATGAAGCAGAACAAGAGTTCACCTACGGCAGAGCACCAATGCGATGGATTTAAGAGACCATGTCCTCTCTCTGGAGAACTCAAGTCCCTGTAAATGACCAGATCAGGCAATGCACAACTTGCTGGGCTTACAGCACTTGTGAATTGTGATTCGGGGGTGGGGGGGGGGGG
>NW_006785876.1:2167445-2171466 GCF_000442215.2 Lipotes vexillifer
GGGGGGGATTTGGTCCTGAAGAGCTCTGAAAGGCTTTCTTTTCTAGTCATTCTGAAGCCTTACACCTATCACCACCTGTCCAAACGCTAGCAAGTGAGGAGCAGACGTCTGAGAGATTACTCCAGCGACATGAGACAGCCGTACTGGAAGAGCTGAAGCTTCGCCGCTCCTTTCCACATGAAGCAAGGTAGGACAGAGTGTGGAAACTCGCTGGCTGGAGGCGAGAAACAGGACTGACTTCCCAACAAAGCACCAGAGGGAAGAGCCCCCCCAGCCATACGTACACTCAGTCCTGAAAGAGCCTTGAGAACCGGTTCCTGTACTGCCCCTCACAGATCCTATATTCCCCACCCACCTCCAGCCATATGCAGTGCTGGCCTAGGACAAGGTCAGGTGGGACCCACGGACTCTCAAGCCACCGTTACTTTTCTATCCTTTCCTGCTTGAGGGCAGTGCTTGTGTTTCTCATCTTCCTAGATAGGCAAGGTACATCTCCAGGAGGTTGTTCTGTTGGGTGGGATACCTCTCTTGAAGACCCTGGACCCTTTCTCCATGCCTAACACCATGCCCAGGAGGTAGAACTCGAAAGTGCGGAGCCCCCTAAACCTGGGTCCCCTAAAGCTTATCCTCAGGTAAGTGTACACTGAGCCTCCATCGATTTGTTGATTATCCTTTAAGTGTTCCTGCTGGTTACTCCAGCCACAGCTTTCATTCCTGGCAAACTGTTTTTTTCTGTCTCTCCAGTGCTCAAGGCAGAATTTTGTCCTGTGACCTCAAGCCTCTGAGATAAGAGTTGTTGCTTCAGTGAATTCCTCACTCCTGTCCTTTCAGCAAGAAAGCCAACTTCCAAGCTCTTTTCATCTTGGGGCAGAAGCTCAAAGTCTAGTTAGGTTAACTTAGAATAAAAGCATCTCAAGTTAAAGAGATTGACAATCCAGTACCTTTCATTGAAACATTTTGTAGTAATTTAGAACAATATTCCCTTTGTATGTAAAGGGACGGAAGCCGAAAGTTGTCCTGTTTCATTCTACTATTGAAGCAAGGAAGGCCTTTCTAAGAAATTCCAGCCACCCTGAAGAAAGCCACTGGCCAACTAGGTATGAAACAAGCATTTAATTTACAAGGTAGTCTTCAAGATGGGCAGAAAATCTGCAACATCCTTGAGATAAAGTGCGCCTTTCTGAAACAAAGGAACTGGGAGAGACTGTTGACAGTTTAAAAGACTTTATAGGAAAACCAACTAGTTCTGAAATTACGAGTATGGACAGATCGATCTGCAGGATGTCAAGCTTCTCCGTGACTCTCATCTTGATAAGAGCAGGAATCATTTACTCTAAGATTTTTCTTCTGCCAATTAGGTTTTCCTTAAAGAGAACAGAATTAAGACTGTCAAGTGAAAGAAAGTGTACATGGGATTGTGGAGACTTAGAAAAAGCCAGTTCCAGAAGAGTCTATCTAGTGGTAAGACCTTGGGTCTCTAGGAAGTGGCTGAAATATCATTCCTGTCCTTCCTGGCCCTGCAGTGCTGTCACCAAGGAAGATCATTCTGGGGCACCCCGGAAAGGAAAGATGAAATCAGGCACTGATACTGAAACAAGAGCAAGGTGTCAGTCTGCCTTCACCTCAAGTATCCTAAGGAATCTTTCAAAGAAAAAGGATGGCAGAAGAGGCGATTTCTTCCCATCTCCCCACCCAGGGCTACCTCTTAGCCTGAGTCTGTCATGCAAGTCCCTACATTACCTCAAGTCACCCTAAGAGTTTGGGCTGCCATAGTGCCACCACTTAAGATCAGACCAGATGTGCTATGAGCTGGTCCAAAATCTACCCAGACCCATGAAGGGAGCCTGATGGGCTTGGAGAACAGGAGTCAAGTGTTCAGAGACTAAGCCATCTCTGTAGAGGCCCATGGCTTGTGACAAGTGGAGTCTGGCAGAGGGGTGGGAGCCCCTACAAACCAGAGCTGCCCTCAAGAGGGCCTCCTCCCCCAGGGCCCAAGCAGGGAGGCTCCTTTATTCCTCAAGGAGTGGCTTCTGTCCTTCCCGTGAGGAGGCCTGTGCTTAAGGATGCAGCTACATGAACCCCGCCACTACATCTCACCTACCACGGGTCCCAGGATAAGTCCAAGTTACCCAAAGGCTATGCAGTTTAGTGATGAAGAGGGAACCCCAGGAACCAACCTGGAAGAGGGAGATGAAGCCCAGCTAAGGCTTGAGGGTAGCTTACACTAAGGGGAGGGAGCTACGCAGAGGATAGAAGCCTCTTAAACACACCTGGATGGAACTGATACCAGGTGACTTGGGCAGGTACGTGAGGACAGGCCTGTCAACAGTTAGTCATAGGACTGGAAGTAAGTCAAGATTCCTATGATCACCATCAAAGCCTCATGGCTCAGAGTTAGCTTTTAGTTTACCCATTTGCACAGGTCAGATGCTCAGAGAACTTAAGCAACTCATTCAAGACATGAGAAATAAGCAGCAGAATCCAGGCTGAAGCTGTATGTGGCCCTGAGGCCTGTGACCTCAACCTTTTGGCTTTAAGACCCTCCATGGCAGAGAATGTGGTGGGCCAATTTAGAGCTTTGTCAGGAGCAGCTTCCCTGTAGCGAACCTACAGTCTAGATTCTGCCTAGCTCTGGACCCATCCTCGTCTCCACTCAGATGGGAGGAGTTCTCCTGCTGTAAAGAAAGCAGGATACGGAAGTAAGCCCAAATAAGCAATTGGATAGATCAGCCCGTTATCAACAGCAGCTGGCAGCCCCATGCTAGCCGTCGCTTAGCATGCTCCTACCTGGCCGCCAGCTGAGTGAGGCCAGGACCCCTCCAGGACTATAACATGCAAGTGTGTGCACTTCAGACTCGTGGCTTGGCACAGAGCCCAGTGTCACCCAGGTGAGGTTGGATCTGAGGGGCAGCCCAGACTGCACAGCACCCAGGCCCTTTCAGGCTCAGGCACATACTGCCCCTGGGTTTCAGTCACTGCCTGACCCCAGGGACTTGACGCTAAGCGGAGCGCTGGGCTGAATGAGTTCCTGGCTATCTTTACGGAATAAGTTACAGCTGTGGCTACATGACCCTGAGGCCAAGAACTCAGGTTGCAGCTAGTGGCGCTTGTAGACAAACTGGCAAAGAGAGGCTTCAACCTAAAAGATCAAGATTCTATCTGTCCCCCTACTTTTAGTCTTTCCTTAGGGCAGAAGATGCGGTTTTAAGTGAACTCTTCCAGGTGAGCTGGCCTGGCTCTGACTGTGTTAAAAAGTCAGCCGTACTTTGAACCCTGAGCAATTAACAAGCAACTTTCATCCAGGTCTTAACATATGGCATTTGAAGCCATTGTTCAGGTTACAGAACAGGCTCATACAATCCAGGGACAGAGGCTGCCTGGGTAGGTGAGGGAGCTATGCAAGCATGAGGTACCAAGCTGGGTTCAGAGAGCCTGCCAGGCTACAGGGAGGTTGTAAGATAATTAGAACAGATTAACAGGAGGTTCCATGCTGCAGGAAGGAAGGTGCCAAGTAAGACGCCTGTGACACAGAATGCCAGGAGCTCTGCACCAGGTGGGGCACTACCGGGCAGCAGCTAATGTGTACTGAGCACATACTACGATGGGCACTACTCGACAGTCTTATCACATCACATCACAAGAGATCAGTCACTTGCCCAGGTTCTCAGAGCTAATAAGCGACAGAGCCAAGGACATAACCCAGGTGAGCTCCAGCCCACACCCTGTCACACACCACGTGGCTACGAGGGCACTTCCATGAGACTGAGGCTCTGGTCAACAGTGGCTCC
Organism: Lipotes vexillifer; assembly: GCF_000442215.2. Classification (NCBI taxonomy): domain Eukaryota; kingdom Metazoa; phylum Chordata; class Mammalia; order Artiodactyla; family Lipotidae; genus Lipotes; species Lipotes vexillifer. Next base: position 2,171,234 of record NW_006785876.1, read on the forward strand.
ACTGCAAGTCCCGAAAGCAGACAGATCCCAGACCTCAGCACTCCCACCTCCAATTTCAACAAAAGCGATAGCTCCGGAAACTAAGGCATTTTCAGAGGAGCTGCCTTAGAAACTGATTTTTAAGCCCTCGTCAAGTTTGGCCCAGAAATGGTTCTGCTGGGTAAACTCCACACCAACAGGCCTCGCCCAATTTTCAGATGAGGTCGGCACTGCCCACTCAGTTCCCCAGTTCA
>NW_006785876.1:2171728-2179542 GCF_000442215.2 Lipotes vexillifer
GGTTGAGCTGCATCCAGGCCCTGGCTTCTCCCGCTTCTCAGGCCAGCACATGTGGTCACTTGCCTGCTGAGTCCCTGGAGTTCCTCTTCTGAACACTTAAGACTTTATTTGCTTCTTTAAAACCTTCAGCCTGTTGGAGTTTGTTTCAATACTGGGCCCTTCCAGACAGACCAGGATCATCACCCCTATGCTGTAGGCGCTGCAGTCATCACAGCTATGGGGCTCTACGAGCTACTCTTCCAGGTGAGAGAGGACCTCAATCTAGACCTATGCCAGCAGGGAGCCCCCAGGAGGTGTTTAGCTATGATTCTATTAGAGAAACTCCAGTCAATCCAGTTCCTACTTGGGCACTCCCCTGGAATGGATCCTCCCCTAAGGAGGATTTGAATAACACAAACCACAGGAAGAAACCCTCATCTTCAAGGGCTGATGCCTTAACTACTATCTGCTGTCCTAGTTCAACTCACATTGATACTCTTTTCAGCTGGAGAGAAACATGTGGGTCTCCAAACTCATTTTAGTTTTTGCCAGATTTATCTATCCTGGCTTTGCCAATAGCAAACCCTACTTTGCAGTAGCTTATTCCCAGAGGAGAACTTTAGGACGCTTAAAAGGAGCAGAAGGAAAGCAAGCAAGCGGGACTGCCATCTCTGAGACCTGGCCACAGAAGCCAGGCCACGGTTTGTTTGGAATGGAGTTGAGCAGGAAAGCCGAGTTTATCACCCCATCAGAGGAAGGGCTAGAGCTAAGTCACTGCCTACCAGGAGCTAGAGGTTTTGGCTTCTGCGAGTGAGAGACAGCAAAGCCATGCCCTCCGGTGCACATACTCCAACTCAGGGCCCTATGCTCTCCATGTTAGCTCAAAGCTTACAGCTGTGGAGTTCGGCAGAGCTAGGCTTCCTCCACCCCATGCCTACCAATAGGCCATTAGTCTCTGGAACAACCCACGCCCAGAAAGAGATCGTTCCCAGAGAAAAGACAGCTTTCCCAAACAAGGAAGAAACCCTAGCTTTGTTTTAGCTACCAAGAGGTTTTTAAAGCTTCTACCAGTTGAGAAAAGAAAACCTATGGATAAAGTCTTCCAGCTGTAAGAAAGCCGGCAGGAAAAGTCCCCTGGAGAAAGAATCAGGAGCCTTAGTCTTATGACCCCAGGACTATCTGTGAAGAGAACAGAGGAAAAAAACCACACAGGAGAGCACCAACAGCGACTGGCGTTTGGAGACAGCCCCCAGCTGCTGCATCTCCTTCCCAGAATTTACCCCCCACCTTCGGGCGTTTTCTGCTTTCCCCACTCCAGCTCCGAGGAGCCTTCACAGGTGCCACAAACGCTCACCAACCTCCCGCAGCCACAACCTTCCCAACCAAACCGTACGACTGCCCTGAGTGCAAGTTTTATAGGCCACGAGCCTAGTCCCACCCCTGCCCCAATGCATTCTGGGTGGGCAGCAGCTCCTCTGTTTCTCATTGGCTCCCTCCCTCTCAACCAGCAGCTAGCTCCCACCCCCTCTGCTCATTTCCTGTTTGTAAGACACCAACTGCAGTGAAAGCAAGGGGACGCTTTAATTGGAGTCAGCACCCAACCCTTGCTTAAAAACGATCCCAGCAGCGATTTTGATTGGAAAACGAGAGAGTCTCTTCAAAGGCAGAATATATAATTGTTTTCTACGTTCACCCAAATTCCCTGTTGTTAAGAATCACTCGAAGTGCTTATAAATCAGGGCTCTTTCCTGGAAATTATGATTCAGAAGGTCTTGGATGAGGTCTTGGGAGTCTGTGGTTTTCCAGGAGCATCCCGAGGATTTGTGTCTTTAAGGACATTGGCAAACTGCTAAAAGATGGTATTCAAAAATTCCCTTCTGGCCGGTAGGGAAGATGGCGGAAGAGTAAGACGCGGAGATCACCTTCCTCCCCACAGATACACCAAAAATTCCCTTCTAAGAAATGGCTTCTGTTTACCTGTTATGGGTATCCCAGGATTCCCTATTCCTCCTTTGGATTTCAGTTTCTCCAGCAGCTGCCCCGAAACAAGCATTGTTTCTGGAAAAGAAAGAAAAACGCAGTTTTAGAGGGGGCAGCCCTAGTCCTGATTTTCACAACCTCTCTGCCCTTCAAGGAATGAGCCACAGGTGGGAAGCATCCTATATAAGTCAATTCACCGGAATCAGTTTATGAGTTTAGCCGCTGTTCGCCTTCTGGATCTGAGTGAGGTGATAGGGTCAGGCAGGAGCCTTTCGATGAGAGGAACTTGGGGGCGGAATGAGAAAGTTTGAGGGCAGCCAGAAGATGGTGGGAACACGCAGTACTTTTGGCCAGAAGTTGGCTTTCTGTGCACCATGCCTGTGGCAAGGGAACTTAAGATACCCACCCTGGGATCAGAATAACTTCAAGAAAGGAAAAACGTTAAACTCAGTGGTTAATTCTCTTTCTTGTTGCATATTTGAAAGCTGACTCTGTAAACATCAACTTGTTTCCTAGTCAAAATCACTGTCAATTCCCTCTTTCAACAGGTGCTCCATTGTTGACTTCCTGTCTTTACTCCTGCGGTTCCTCAGTCAGTCCTTTTCCTCACTGTCTGCCACAAAATTCTATCCATTATTTGAGACCCAGCTGAGATGCTAAATCTTTGTGGTGTCTTCTCTGATCTCCCAGGTTGATTCCAGCTGCTCACCAAGTGTTTGTCAAGCATTTTCTGAGGTGGTTAGGGAATTGAGATGGCCAACATCTGGTCTTCTCCCTAAAGGACCTCTCACCCTGATTAATAAATTGCTCCTGCTTTGCTCTGTCATAGCATCACTTGCATCTCCATATAACACACACTCTATTTGCTTTGTGTTCAGTTGCTGTCACACTTGTCTACATCACTGCATTGTAAGCACCTGGAAGGATGACTTCTTCAGATCTGTGCCAAGAATGTGGTACAAATGTAATGTGTTTCTTGAATGAATGATTGAAAAAAGGAAAAGGAGGAGGAGATGGCCACAGAGAAATCAAGTAAATTCTGCCTCCTTCAGTGTTTTCTCTGTAGCCTCAGAGTTGGGTCTGGGGGGACATGAGAGAAAGTTCTAGACTTCCTTGGGCTCTAGAAACAGTTCCAACTCCATAAAGCTAGCCTGTAAGATCAGGAAGTGCAAATATTACCAGAGTGAGAGAAGGAAGAGACTTCAGGGCAAGAACTAGGTTTCCTCTCCTTTACCCACAGTTTATGAGTTCAAGTTCTACTTGACACAGCTATGAATAAACTTTGAGAACTTGAGAGGGGGTATAGTATGGGCTTTAAAGATGCAGACTCTGGGCTCACATCCTGGCTCTGTGGCTTACTAGCCTGTAACCTTATGTGACTTTGTACAAGTTATGTAATCTCTTTTAAGCTTCAGTTTCTTTGTAGGTAAAAGGGGGATGATTATAATAGTACTCATCTCCCAGGATTATTGTGAGGTTTAAATCAGCTAATATATAGAAAACAGAATAGTGACTGGCACATAGTAAGTACTAAATTATTACTATCACCATCATCTGCCATGTAACATTCTTGCATAAATCATAACAGTTAAACCTTATTGGGCTAGATATAATTCACTTGTTCTAACAGAAAAACTGTAAATTCAACACAGCTGTAGACCAAAGCCTAGGCAACAGAGGCATATTGAGAATTTCTGGGAGGTTAAAGGGGTGTTTGTAAAGGCTCCTAACCCATTGCGCGGGCACCCATGCCTTCCCCCACTTGGTCCACATGCTCCTGGTAGAGTCAGATCTCTGAACACAGGAGGGCCCTGTGTGGCTCAGGATGGAGAGGGTGACTGATGCGTTCATACTCTTGTTATTGGAGAAGATGACTTACCCATTTTCAAAGAAATAAACTATAAATGATTAATTTTGTCTGTGATGTATAATGACTTTGCATCACGAGGGCTGTCACTGTATCATAATAATAAGACAAAACAACCTTATGGGTTTCTAATTAGTTTCTGGAAAAAGAATCTTCTATGGGGCTGGGGCAGCCGTGGCAGGTGAGCATTTGAGGAGGAATGGAAGTGCGAACAGCAAGCCTACAACCTGTGGGGCAGAGTCTCCTTCCCTAGTGAAATTCCCTGTGAAAATACCCATCCCTGAGCTGGGGCCTCGGCAGAGATGGGCCATTAGATCACTTTCATTGGTCGTGGCTTAAGGGGTTGTGAGTGTGTGTGACAGAGAGAGGTGGAGGCTGTTCTGAAGAGGGTGGTTTCTTGTCATGTCCCTGGCAGGATGGGGACAGTCATCCCTGTGCACCTGCTCCCAGCTCCACGCTTACCTGGAACCCTGAGGGCTTTCCTGTAAACCAGGGCTTCTCACATGTCACTGTGTGTACAAGTCCCCCGGGGATCTTGTTAAAATGTAGACTCTGATTCAGTAGCTATGGATTGGGGTCCGAGATTCTGCATTTTCAAATGTTTCCAGGTGATGCTCATGCTGCTGGTATTGGGAACAGACGTTGATATGGTCAAAGACTTTGTATTCAACGGCATTATCACCACCAGGGAGCTCTTCAGAAATGCAAATTCTTGGGCCCTCCCTCGGAATCAGAAACTTATTTTAACAAGCCATCCAGGAGATCTTGGTTCATGCTGGAATTCTAGAACCACTGTTATGGATGATACATGAACTAGTCTCATTGGAAGGACAGATGAGGTTTTAGAAAAGTGATATTCAACTAGCATAGAACCCAAGGGTGGGAAGACTTGCCCAAGAGGTTACCCAGTCAAGCCCCCTTCCACGTGGGCCCTGGAACAAGTCCTTTGAACCAGGGGGTGGACCATACCCTTCATGGAACCTTCCGTAGGAACTCATTCTGATGAGGGTGCTTTCCTGCAGTACTAGCTGCCAGCATCCACGAAGCGAAGCCTTGTGGTGGGCATTTCACCGAAGGGGGAGAGGAGAGAAGGATTTGTGCTTGGTAGAAAGAAAGTGGATGCAGAGAAAGGCGGGGTGGGTGGTGTCTCTGGCCTTGCTGCTAACTCAGTACAACATTCACACACACACACTGCCCCAAGCTGGTGAACAGAACTCTACCTTGGGGCGGATACAAACCGAGTTTTCAGGGCCTGAGTGGGGTCCTCGAGCTCAGAGGAGAGATGGAAAGGACAGGGGAACACTTTTCACAAAATTCCCCAGCTACCTTCACATCCAGTTAATTAACTAAATTAAACCCTAAAGCCTTACTCATTTTGGAGGGGACCTTTGATGTCTCTGAGCACCGAGCCCAGGGAGGTGGGTAGCGCTGGGCAGGGAACCTCTCCCACGGATGGCTGAGCAGTATTCTGTTAATTGTGGCTATTAAACTGCTTCCCTGGGAGCTGTTTTTGAATCATGTGAAATAGATTAAGAGTCTGTTTTGAATCCCTCAGGGTTTCCTGTGGTGCATAATTATAGATGCACTGGAATAAGAATTCAAGTCAACAATTACTTTAATGAGATGTCTGAGGAGCATGGCCTAGCAAGGCAGAGGGCAGAGGAGGAGCTGGGAGAGGGTGTGGGGGGCAGGAGACAGGAGAAACTGGAGGAGGTGAGGGAGGTAGGGAAACTGGCAGGATGAGGGGGCAAAGGCATGAAGAATTCTGCAAGGAGGTGAGTGGAAGAGGGAGAGGAGGAATGCAGAGCAAGGGAGCCGGAGAAGCAAACAAAGGACAGGGGAGCAGCGTTCACTGTGTCCCACCACGTGCCTGGAACATTTTTAAAGATGAAGAGGGAAAACATTCAGTAAACAAGACAATGATATTGGGTATCCATGGAGAGGTTCGCAGTCTTAGATTCTGATATTCCTCTCTTGAATTTATCTGGAGACAGTGCAGAGTTATTGACAATGGGCTTTGTCATCAGATAGACTTGGGCCTAATTCCTGATCCTTCCCTTTTTGACCTGGGTGACTCTTGACAAGTCACTAAACCTCTTTGAGCCCGTTTCCTCATCTGTAAAATGAGGGTTAACTATAAGGTGCATGTCTCTTGTCTCTTCAGGCTACTATAAAAAATTACCATAGACTAGGTAGCTTAAAAATAACAGAAATTTATTTCTCACAGTTCTAGAGGCTGGAAAATCCAAGATCAAGAAAGACTTGGTGTCCGGTGAGAGCCTATTTTTTGGTTCCTAGGCAGATGTCTTTTCACTATGTCCTCACATGGTGGACAGAGTGAAGGATCCATCTGGGGCCTTTTTGAAAAGGGCACTAATCCCACTCATGAGGGCTCCACTCTCATGACCTAAACATCTCCCAAAGGCCCCACCTCCAAACACCAGCACATTGGAGATTAGGCTTCAACTGATGAATTTTGGTGGGACACAAATATTCAGTCCATAGCAGTGTATAACACTCCTAGCATGAACTACTACTGTCTGATATACAATAGGTGCCCAAAAAACTATTGTTAGAATGAGGAATCTGAGAGGTTAGTTTTGTCTAAGGGCTCATAGCTAGTCAGTAGCAGAATTGAAATTTAAACCCAGATTTGTCTGATCTCCACTGCCACCAAGGAAAGTGTACATGACTGTCCTTTTTTGGGAAAGAAAAGTTCTGTTCTCCAGAGGGTCAGCCTCAGCCCATGAAGACAGTCCTTACAAGCTGGTGCTGGGGGCTCAAGGGAGAACCAAACCAGCTCTGACCAGCTTCAATCCAGTCATGGCAGGACTTTAAAATTAAACACAGGTCTGAAGGTCCCACTTGCACAAGCTGGTTTTTACAGAACATGCCCTTGCTTACATGCCCCCACCCCCCAAAGGTATATAAGGGGGCATTCATTTTTTAGTTCATTCCAGGGCTTACTCAGTTCCCATGATATGCCCAGTACTATTTCAGGCCCCCAAGGAACAGATGTCTGGTTGGATAACTGTGGCAATCTTGGTGGTGCACTGTTCAAATTCCCTTCAAGTTCTAGAACCTGCTGCAAGAATCTGCCTTTGGAATCTATGAGAAGGTTCATGCCAAGGCCACAGTCTTCCCCAGGCTGCTTTCAGCAAAGACAGAGCATGGGGCAGGAGGTGGGGTGGGTAGTGGGGTAGGGTGGAGATGTACTAGAGCTGAGCCATTCCTGCCCAGTGTGGAACTTCTTTAATGGGGGTGTTGGTGGAGGTGGGGGTCTAGGGCTCCCAAAGCCTGGCCAGACTTTCTCAGTCTGCACTTCAGTCTTGGGCGCTTCCTGCCCCATCGCCCTCCCTTCCCTCTCTCCTTTCTCAGTGGTCAGACCTGCATCACAGTCTGAAGGCTCTCCTTGCCTCCCCTTGCTCCCTCTCCCCAGACCCCTTATCTTTCACAAGAGTTTCTCCAAGAAATCTCTTGCACTTCTATCTTGGCATCTGTTTCCTAAAGGAACCAAACTGACAAAAGAACCAAGATCCATTGTTTATAAAAAGATTAAATGACAATATAAGCCAACTGAGGAGCGGAAGTCACAGGCCCCTCTTAGCTCTTGAATCCATCCACTTCTCTCCAAGTCCACAGTCGGCACCTTAGTTCAAGCCGCCATCACTGTCAGATCCTGATTGGACACAGATGTCACACTCAAACTGGGCAATTCGTTGAGAGGTTAAGAAAGGACAATTTACAAAACTGTGGTCCTGAGATATGGCTTTAGGTTAAAGGAACGAGGGACACAGTCTGCCTGTACCAACTGAGGTGAGGGATGAGTACTCCCACCTCACTCTCCTTCCTCCCTCTATCTCCTGACAGTGCTTTTTTTTTTTTTTTTTTACCATCTTTAATGGAGTATAATTGCTTTACAATGTTGTGTTAGTTTCTGCTGTACAACAAAGTGAATCAGCTATATGTATACATATATCCCCATATC
>NW_006785876.1:2180140-2190813 GCF_000442215.2 Lipotes vexillifer
TTTTTGCGGTACGCGGGCCTCTCACTGTTGTGGCCTCTCCCGTTGCGGAGCACAGGCTCCGGACGCGCAGGCTCAGCGGCCACGGCTCACGGGCCCAGCCGCTCCGCGGCATGTGGGATCCTCCCGGACCGGGGCACGAACCCGTGTCCCCTGGATCGGCAGGGGGACTCTCAACCACTGCGCCACCAGGGAAGCCCCAGTGCTCCTTTTTGGCCAAACCCAAATGGAAGCCAGAGGAGATGGGAGCCCATTGATGGAAGCCCAGGTCTGCTTCCCAGGGGCACAGAGCACGGCTAAGAGTGAATCAGGAGAGGCAAAAGAAGCTGTCTGGCACAACTGTGTCTTGCCCAAAGCTTTACAAAATCTTGCCCTACCCCGCTGCCCCCTTTTAATCCTTTTCCTCATTCAAACCAGTGACATGTTAAAAAGAGTGACCCTCCCAGCTACTTAACCCCATCCAGTGGCTCCCCACAAGGACTGACTTGTGCAAGGTCAAGGAATGTCTACCTGACTCAAGGTTGCATTCCCTGAGCCTAGAACAGGGTGGGCCCCCACAGATACTTGTTTTGTGAGTAAATAAAATGTTATGGGCAAACCATGTATTTTGGAGTCCAGGATGGGGCTGATTTCAAACATTTCTTCCTCTTTTTCCCAAACGTTGAAAAGTCCTGGAGTTTCAATATTTGTGTATCCAAATTCTCTCTCTCAGGTACCACAAACAGCACCTACTATGGGCCAGGCACACTGGGAAATGTCTTTCTGAATAGGATGACTAATCTGCACAACTAGTGCCCCCATCTGTGTTTTGCACATTAGGAGATGGACCCAGCAGTCAGAAACAAGTTGCCCATTGACCCTCTGGGGTCCCAATAAAGAATAAAATTCACTTCTTTCACGTTTCCATGCTGTCCTCCCCACAGGCATGCTTTCCCCCACATGCATCTTCCTTATGGGATTATTGCAAGGATTGAGGAAATTAACTCATGTAGAGGGCTTAGAACGGTGCCTGGACCACGCTCAATGTGCAGTCACTGTTAGCTCTTATTAACATGTCATCCTCTTCTGTCACCTTCCAAGCTCCTGTACGGAATATCATTCCTGCCAAGTGGACACTCCCCCACCATCTTGTGCATCATACTGATGCAGTTTCATATAACGACCTATTCAAGGCTGATGGCATCCTGGACGCCATTCAAGGCTTGCACCTCTTGTTTGCATTGGCTCCAGGAACTCCAAAGAATCTGTCAATAGTTCTGAAGTAAGAATGAGAGCACGGGTCCACCCCTCTTAGATAAGGAAGCTGAGCCCCAGAAAGGGACCTGACCTGTCCTCACATCAGGAAACCTACATGTTCATCCACTTCCCAGTACTCGTGCTGGCTTTTAATTCCAGCCCTGACTCCTCTGCACCCTGGGGGCTCCCATGCTGTCCGGGCACATGCTCAGAAGGGTCACCCCACCCCACCCCCAGCATTTCTCCCTTCTCATCCCTGCAGTCATGCACTGCAGCCCCCTCACGGGAGATATTTTATTGTAAATCATGGAAGGGAGACAGCACATCATGAGTACATCCCTCCTCCCCCTCCCCTCCCTCCAATTCTCTCCCCATCTCCCTCTCCCCTCCATTCATCCCCTCCCCTCTTTTCGTGCTCCCACTTTCTGCACAAGCTGAGTCACCCTCCCGGGTCTATGGAGACCTGAGATGCCCTTACTTCAGCAGAATCCCTCGAGCTTCTTGAAATCAGACGTCTCTTGGGTACCACTTCCCATCCTATTGGCCTCCCCCTCCTGCAGCACCACCTGTGGTACCCTGTTCCGCACAGACTGAGAGCAGCTGCCTGGTCATGTTCTCTGACAGCTCCCACCCCACCTTAGCCTGCATTGCAGCACATCCTTAGCTGGTTCTCCCTCCTTCCCCGATTCACTGCCCTAGTCCTTTGCTCTCACTCTCTGAGATCACTTCCCATGTAAACTATTTGTACACAAGTCCTTTTTCAGTCTGTTTTTGGGGAGCCCAAACTAACACACCATGGTCTCCTGGAACAACAATATCTCTTTCTGCCTACCAGTCTTCTCCATGGAATTCCTCATGAGCTCCTTTCCACCTTTCAAAGCCCCACCCATCCTTCAAGGATCATCTGAAATTCCAGTCCCCTGATTGCATCAACCCACAAGGATCTCTTCTCTTCCTGGGTAGCTGTAGCCCTCTCTAAGCACCTAGAACAGTTCTCTATTCTTATTTTTGTCTCAACATTAATAATGTAATATTAGAAATGAATAATAATTAGCTAACGATAATAATTAATAATAATAATAGCTAACGATTATTCATGTATACAATTGCTGGCTGCCATTTTAAGCCCTAATGAGATTACAAACACCTTGAGGCCAGGCCTGTGTCTAAGTCCCCACAGAGCCTGGCATAGGTTGTAGCCTGAATTCTGGGATTCTCCCAAACTCCTTCAGTAGAGGACAGCTCTCTCCTGGGGACCAGAGCCAGGTGGGGAGGCCCCTCTTTCCTCTCTCTGCTGTGCCTGGTTTCTCAGTACAGGGAGACATGAGCTCCTTGCAGCCTTCCTAAAAACTCTATGAAGAAAAGAGAACAGTCGCCCATCACAGTGTTATGAGTCTGAAAATCCTACTCGACCTCCAAAGCCCAGCTCACATGCAGCCTCCCCCAGGTAGACTTTCTCATCCTTCCAGAAAGAACTCTCTGTGCTCTAAACTTCCACAGTTCTTTATCTTCACCCTTTTAATGAAGCTTCTCATTTTCAAATGCATCCTGCAGTTTAGTTATCCATAATTTGTCTCTCATTTAACAATGAGTAAGTTAATCACTTACCAAGCCCCAGGGCCTACACTTTAGTAGCTGCTCAATACATTCTGAATGAATGAACAACTGGGAGGAGGGGGAAGAGAGGCTGAGAGGCTACAGGCAGAAGATTATCAGGCCTCCTGGAATCCTGTTAAGTCCAGGGAGGCCCGCAGTTGCAAATTCATAAAGATTCTGGCAGAGGCTGCTACTTGTCTCCCCAAACCCATTCTTATCTTGTTACATAAGATAAGATAGTTGGGCACACATGGCCACCAGAATACATTTCCCAGCCTCCTGTGAATCACTAAGTGCTGATGATTGTGAGCAGAAGTGATGTGAAAATGAATTACAAATTATGCTTTTATTTTATTTATTCATTTATTTGGTTGTGCTGGGTCTTAGTAGCGGCCAGCGGACTCCTTAGTTGCAGCTGGTGGGCTCCTCTGTTGTGACCTGCAGGCTCCTTAGTTATGGCATGCGAACTCTTAGTTGCAGCATGCATGTGGGATCTAGTTCCCTGACCAGGGGTTGAACCCGGGCCCCCTGCATTGGGAGTACAGGGTCTTAACCAGCGCACCACTGGGAAGTCCCACAAATTATGTTCTTAAAAGGAGTGGCGGGGTTCCCCGGTGGTGCAGTGGTTGAGAATCTGCCTGCCAATGCAGGGGACACGGGTTCAAGCCCTGGTCTGCGAAGATCCCACATGCTGCGGAGCAACTAGGCCCGTGAGCCACAACTACTGAGCCTGCGCGTCTGGAGCCTGTGCTCCGCGACAAGAGAGGCCGCGATAGTGAGAGGCCCGCGCACCGTGAAAAAGAGTGGCCCCCACTTGCTGCAACTAGAGAAAGCCCTCGCACAGAAACGAAGACCCAACACACCCAAAAATAAAAATAAATAAAATACTGAATACATAACTACTTTGAAAAAACAAACAAAAAAAGGAGTGGCCCTGCATTCCCTGGGAAGGCAGGAGCTGGGGCAGCCACCTTGGGTCCTGAGGTGGGAGCTGCATGTTGAGGTTGGCAGAGCAAGAAGATAAAAGGAGTCTGGGCTCCTAATGATTAAAGAGCCACCTTGTTAGTCCTAGACCACTCACTAAGACTTCTACATGAAAGAAGAATAAACTTTTTTGTTGTTTGAGCCAGTCTTATTTGGTGTCTCAGTTAAAGCAGCTGAACTTGTATTTTAACTAAAGCCAGACGCACTCTGTAGGTCTGATCAGTTCTGAAGGAGTGAAAGGAAAGTATATGCCAGAGGTATGTTGGGCCGAGGCTCTGTGGTAGGTGAAGGGTGGCGGTGAGGGCAACTGTTTGGCTGGATAGGCTCAGAGCACAATATATGTGTGTTTTTAGACATACTCTGGTGTCATCCTGTTGTCTCGTCAAATTGGACAGAACTGACTGTGCTAACTGGATTCAAGCTAGCACTGGAGCTCAACTGGAGAAGGGCTGGGGAAGGTGTGCCTCACAAGGAAGATGGGGGCAGAAAGCTGATGTAGGAAACCCTGGTGGGAGACATGGAAGGTTAACCATGAGTTCCTGACTTGTGAGCCTGATACAGGCACTGAGTCTGCAGGGGCCAGAGGGAGATGCTACATCAAAGCCAGACCCAATAGTCGGGGACTGGGATAGGGGGGCCAAGCAAGCAGAGTCTAGGATGATTTCCAGGAATACAGGTGAGCTATATGGTATATGGTAGCATATGGTTGTATTCTATAGAATTAAAGATAGAGAAGGGCAACGAGGAGCAATTTTTCACCCTGTGCCCTAGCTCATGAGCCTATCCTTGGAATACCTGCCCTGACCCGTTTCTTCATTTGTTGGCTTCACTTATCCTAAAAGTCTCGGCTTGGGTGTCACCTTCTCTAGGAAGCCCTCCTTGACACCATAGCTGAGTCAGCTGCCCCTTCTCTGAGCTTCCCCTAGACCATGCTCTTCTCTCTATTGTAGTTATTATCAATCCTTCAATTATTGTAGGAGTGCAATTACTGCAACACAATTTATGACCAGGTTTGACAGGGATCCCCAAGAGCAGTGATTTTTGCTTTCATCCCTTCAGTGTTTCCCATGATTCCTGATACACGGTGGGAGACAGGTAGTCTGAACGGGACCCCAGGGGCAAGTAGGTGGATGATTGGATGGTGTGGAAACATGGTTTGGGGGCCTCAGACATCCCAGAAAATGGGAAGTGAATGGAGTCTCTAAAAACCCATTGAGATTCAGGAGTTGGGGGTGCAGGACTGGGAGGTGGGAGCAGGAAATGAGTAGAAGGAAACGGTCAGGGCTGAGCTGATCTCATCAAGGCCCTAGTACTGTCCACAAATGCATAACTCATGTCACCCCACATTCCTAAATGTGGTGCCCAGAAGGGACAATTATCAATAACCCAAGGAGCGAGTAAACATCCCAGGACTGAACACTGCACATCCCTGATTATGCAATGCTCGTCCTATCCATTTTTCCACCCTGTGCCTCTGGGAGAGCAGAGGCTGCAGAAAATTCAGCCTCTCCCCCTAAGATACACACGCACGACCTGAGATGTGTTTTCTTTGGAGAGGAAGGTCAAAAGGCCACCTTTAAATCCAGGGAGTAGGCCCAGTGAGAGGAATCAGGATTTGATGGCTTCTATTCCTATTTAATCATTTCATTACTAATTAATAGGGTCATTACTGCATCTCAAAGGGAAAGAACTGTGATTAAAGGTTAATGCTGTTGCTGCATGCATCACACCTCAAATTATGTTATAAAAATGTCCAGAGTATTTAACTGAACCTATAAGTAACAGTGTAATTACTCTTACTAACGTACGTGCCTCGTGTTTATTTGTTCCTCTCTGAGGTGCAGAGAGCCCCACGTGGGTGGGTTACAAAAGATCACGGTGACTCACTGTCACAGCGTGTCCTCCATCTTCTGGTCCTATCAGCTCTTTCCTGGCCCCCACAGGGCAGGAATAATAGGTGACCCGGTCACAAGAAATCCACCCCCTCCCCCTCCCACACTTCTCAATGGGACAAGGTCAGTGTTTCCCACGAGGGAAGTGAGGAGAGGAGAGGGGCAGAGAAAGTGGCCATCGCCTGAGCCCTTGGCACTGTACAGCCTTGCCAAGGGGCCGTGATGCTTCAAACTTATGTGTCTTAGACTGGGTGGCAAATGAACAACAAACATTTATTTCTCATAGTTCTGGAGGCGGGGAAGTCTAAGATCAAGATGCCAGCAGCTCCACTGTCTTCCTGGTTCATAGACAGCCATCTGTGACCTCCTGCCTGTGACCTCCCATGGTGGAAGCCGTGAGGGAGCTCTCTCTCTCTGGAGTCTTTGTCTTTTTCTTTTTTTTTTTGGAATCTCTATTTTATAAGAACACCAATGCCATTCATGAGGGTTCCACTCTCATGACCTAATCGACCCCCAAATGCCCCACCTCTTAACACCATCACCCTGGGGGCTGGGTTTTAACCTGTGAATTCTGGGGAGACACAAACGTTCAGCCTGTAGCACTATGATCCTCTTTTGTAATGTCTTCCTTTGAAAATACCTTTTCCTCCTCTTGGAATGTCCCCTCCTTGTTTTTTTTTTTTTTTTTTTTTTTTTTTTTAAAGTACGGTGCATACAGATAATTGGCCCTCAGCATTCATTCTCAATCTCTAGTATTTTCTTCCTTGACTGCAAAAGCTAGAAACCTTAAAACTGCTTTTCCCAGACTCCCTTGCAGCCAGGATTCTGGATGCACATTAGGCTCCTCCCCTGCCGACACTAGATGCACTCATGGGAGATTTGGAAGGTGGCAATGAGACAGGGGCATTTTCTGCTGCTTTGGCTGTTTGCTTTGGCAGGCAAGTTCGTGGAGACGTGAATGTTTCTATATCAGTGTTCCTCACCCTAGGGATGGAGGGGCAGAGAATTGAAGGAGTATAGGACTTGGGCAAGTCATTTATTTTCTCTGTGTCACTTCTCAAATGACAACCAATAAAAAATGCTCTACCCTTTTACAAGGTTGTTGTAAAGATCAACTCTTCAAGAGTATCTTTGAGAAGTTGAAACAACCTTTGTGATTATGCATTATTATTAGTCCCATACAAGTTTCCTATCTTAAATCAGAATTTCTTCTAAGACAGCCGATCTTGGATGATTCGTTTTTTCATTTTCTACAGATTTTAGCATATAATTCTGAGAGCCTAGATTCATTTCCTCCACTGGCTCCTGTTTGCCACTATCCATGTGGGTCCCCACACATAATTCTAGAAGAGTTTGCCAGGAATGATTTCCTCTTACAGAACCAAGTGCCCTTCCTCGCTGGTACATAGCTTTGGTAGTGCCACTACTCTTTACTCTAAACGTGGATAAGTTGGCTGTTTTCACAGCCAGTCTCACTGTTCAAGCTCCCAGGGTCCTTTGTGGAGGCATAGTCACCCTCTCTAGCTCTCTGGCGTCACGTCTCTTTGTAATGAGCACTTACACATCTTGGCCAGCATTCCCCAATTGCACCCTTGAGTTCCTTCACTACTCTTGGGTGCGTGCCATCTGGTCCTAGAGATTTGTCTATATTTAGTTCGTCAAGTAGGTGTATAATCACTTGCACATTTGCTGCTATCTGAGTTGGTTTCTGTGTCCTGTCAGTCCCAGAAGACAGCCTGGAAGTGGGAATTTCAGAGAATCACATAGAATGATGGAACCTCAGAGCTGAGAGGGTCCTTGGAGAGCCTTTTAGAGGAAACATCATTTAGCCATTCATTCAGCTATCCATTTATCCTAGAAACAATGATTGAGTACCTACTATGTGCCAGGCTGGGTGCTGAGATAAAGCAATGGGCGAGACAGACTCTAAAATTGCCCCTGGTGCCTTTGTCAGCATCATGCTGCAAATTAGTGGCTAAGCTGGGGCAGGAACTCTGTCCCCTGCCACCCAGAATCATCCCTATTAATCATAGGGAAAGGGACACAGGGAGAAAAAAAACGGAGACAGTTGAAGGGCAGTATGGGGAATAGAACAAAGGGAACTGGGAGAATGAGGGGTGAGTATAAGGAGGTCAAAATAAAGATGAAAGGGAGTAGGAAGGGGGCGTCATATTGAATTTAAGAGAAAGAGGTTAAGAGGAAAGGAGGAACATGATGATTCATGACTGGGGTTAGGATTGAAGGGAACAGCTGAGAAACAGCAGGTGGGGGTCTCTGACCCCTTCATTCTCTTTATGCTTTATTCCTTCCCATCCACACTCTGGTTGGTAGGAAGGGAGGGGGAAGTGATGCATCCATTGCTGTGGATCGAGCTTATCATCATTATCATCGAGGGAGAAGCATTTATCATCCTGACAGATGCCCCCCTCTGAAATCTCTGATAGCCCAGAGTCTGCTCCCAAGGGGGTAGGAACCACCGTGACCCTTACAAGGTAAAGAAAGAAATGATGGGATTTTCTCAGCCTTAATTATGTAGGGCCCTGGCAGAATGAAGCCAGGAATTTGGGGGCAAGGAGGAAGCAAAGAAGGATGAAGCCCAGGAGAAGAGAGTGAGGTATCATGTAGGGAGATGCTGGAAACTGTAAGGAAACACTTCACTCTGTTTTCTGGACTGCAGGTGTTTATGATGAGCCATAAGTGGACAGTTGCAAGTCCAGAAAACAGGGCAAAACTTTTGCTGACAATTCCCACACTGAACGTGAACATGGAACGTTGAGTGAGAAATAAACCTCTGCTGTTGTAAAAACCACTTCGATTTGGGGCTGTTACCGCAGCATCCTCCAGCCCATCGTGACTGATGCAGGGAGGCTATGGGAGCTGGACAACACTGGTGCTGGCAACAAATCAGAAAAGGTCAAAGCCAAGGATTCAACTATTCAAAAGTTTCTGTGCCAGGGAGGGATAAATAATGACAATGGGATGGAAGGATCTGGGTGTCTGGAGGACTGGGGCATGGAGACCCTTTGAGCTAGAAGAGAAGCTAGAAATTGTCATGAGGGGTAGTAGCCTTACCTGACAACAGGATGGGCTCTGGCACCACGTCCCTTTTCTCTACTCCTTGGGCAAATTCCACTGTGTTTTGGTTTCCTTTTCTATAAAATGAAGATAACAAAAACAGCATCTAGGTATAGGGTTGTTGTTGGGACTAAATGAGTTACCCACATACGAGTTAACACGTGTGCTTAGAACACATATAATGAGTTACCACGGGTGCTTGTGAGTTGAGTATCCAACTCACTGTAGGTGCTCAATACACATTACCCATCAGTACTGTTCTTTCCAAGGTTCCCAATCTGCAGATAATAAAACCGAGTTCCAGATAGGGTACAGGACTTCCTAGAGATCACATGGCCAACTGACAGCAGAGAAGAGTTCCCTGCAGCCAGCCAGGAAGTGGGCTGACTCTGCACGTAATGGGTGTGGAAGGCCGATGACAAGCATTTAATTTGCTCTTAAGCCGAAACAGTTGTCAGTAAATTACACATTGACTGTAAAAGGGCCTCCAATTAAGATTCACTAATTACATCACCAGCTCAATTGTCATGCAATTCATATACAATTACCCAAGAACAAATATTTAACTACTTTCCTCTTAATACATTAAACTAATATTATTCCTCAAGCTGTGGGATAGGAATATAAAAACATTTAATTGACGCGGAGACATTAAATCAGAGAATTGGTGAGACAACGGCTATATTGTCCTGTCTGGTGGTGTGACATAGCCCCGGGATAATGAGAAGGAAGGGATCAGAAGAGGGAAAGCCCTCGGGTCTGTGTCTTCTGTGCCTATGATTGTAGAGATGGAAGTGGCCGGGGGATGCTAGAGAAACATGGAAAATCCCTGAAGGGAGCTGTCCACAATCCTCATGGGCTGCAGTTGTCGTTGCTTGAAGCTGCATGGCAACTTAACTTCCCCTTCTACTCCGTCTTGCTCTCTTCCTTCCCCAGAGTTGTCAATCCCAAAGGCACTCTCTAATGCTCAGCCTGAGCACTAAATTTCTTGTATAGTCGGTTCCAGAAAATTCCATATGTAACAGGAAGCCATTAGATTTTTCTGAGCAGACAAGTGGCGTGATCTGACTTACACATTAACAGTGTGTGATTAAAGGGAGGCAAGGGGTGAAGCAGAGACACCTGTTAGGATGTTTTTGTGGGAAGTTCGAGCAGAGCATCTAGACTCAAAGGATGGAGGGAAAGTCACAGTCAGGGGCCCTGCAGGAGGAGGACTCTGAGAGTCTGGGGTGGGAGAGAGGGGAAAGGGCTGGGGGTGGGAGCCTGTCTGAAGGGCAGGAGCAGTGTTCCTCAGGCACCCAGCAAACAGCTCCCCCATGGAGTTACCGCTGGGACCGCCCCTGTGTATCTTGGGGCCACTGAACCCTGGAGCTCCCAGCATCCACAGGGATGCTTATGGGTTTGGTTTGCAGGGGGAGCTATGCAACTTACATCATATAGAGAGTTATTTCACAGGCTGATGAAATCACTGTAATAGATTAATAATCTGCGATATAAAACTTATTACTTCCTTAAACCTGTCAGTTCAAGAAAAACTGAGTTTTGTTCATAATGTTCTAGAAGCACAGAGTGCGAGGAATAAACTCTGGCCTTGAGGAGAGGTGAGGGTCTTGGATGTAAATCTTTTCTCCAAGTCTTCTGAAACATGGGATTCTGTTCACTACCGGCTCTGCCACTTGCAAGCTGTGTGACCTCAGTCAAGTCATTTAATCTCTGAACCTCTTTCTTCTGTAAAATGGGAATGATTACTAGAGAGTCCACCCACTGGGTTGTGGGTAGTGAATGAGACACTAGCGTGGCCATAGTTAATACGCTGTAAAATGTCAGAGAAACGTGACCTGCGTATTGTGGCTCCGCAATTTTCTCTGGGATAAGTGCACCCAGGGAAAGAGG
>NW_006785876.1:2190929-2197491 GCF_000442215.2 Lipotes vexillifer
CTTTCCCTATGATTTTTTTTCAGACTGAAAGACAGGGAAGGGACTTTTCAGATATTGAGTGCCCATGATGTGCCAAGAACTGTGCTGGGTGTTTTAAATATATCACCTCAGACCTTGAGTATTTCTTTTCTTTTCTTTTTTTAAGGCTTCACCTTGTGCCATGTGGGTTCTTAGTTCCAGGGATGGAACTTAGACCAGGGATGGAACCCATGCCTCCTGCATTGGGAGTGCAGAGTCTCAACCACTGGACCGCGAGGGAAGTCCCAGACCATGCATATTTCTGTTAGGAAATTTTGTGAAAGACTTTGGAAACTGTTCAGTGTTCTCGAGTGCAACCTGTCAGATTATCTGATTCTGTTGGGGCCTGTGCATTTCATTGTCTTTGAGCCATTTACAACTGTGCAAATTCTAGAAAACTGATACTAATGAAATGATTCCTGTCCTTGGAAATGCAAATGAAGTGTGTTTGGTGGAGATGCAGCTCATTAATACCCAATGGTCATTGACCGGTTTTGCAGATATTTGTAAATTTATTTCAGTATTCCCGATTGCCCATATATGTGTGTTCTTTGAATTCTCCCCTCAATGGGTTGTCATATCTTACTGGTTCCCTCATTAACTAACGAGTTAAATAAATTCTTTGATGTGTATTCATTTTATGTTCATATGAGCCATGATTTTAACTTAAAAAAGTATCTTTTAATACTGTATATCAGAAAATTGAGAAAAGCCTTGCCCAAGGTCACAGAGGTGGAAATCTCAGAGCTGGGATCTGACCTTGGGTCTGTCTGGTCCTTTCCACTTTATGGAGTGGCCTCAATATGTCATGTCCTCTTGATTCATATATGTGCCTCTTCTCTCCTGTTTTGTGTGAGTCCTGGAGGATTAAAGGGCCTGGGCCTCACACTCAGGAGTAATTACTTTTGGAGGATATGAAGGGGAAGGGTCAGACTGGGTTCTGGGCACTACAGTTCATGTAATACACTAGTGGATGAGGGATGGACTCAAGTGGTAGGGTCAGACGCACCCTGGAGAAGGGCCTGGGTGTGAGTGTAGAAAGGGATGGGGTAGACAGGAGAAATGTCCCTCCCTGTTTTTTACAAAACATCTCCCACCACCTGCCATGTCCAGAATCCTTCTTATAACTATGGTGTGGAGTGAGGATTAGGAAAGTCCCCATCTCCATTCTGAAGGACCTTGGATTTAGTCCCCAAGTTTTCCTATGAAATGCTCTGAGTGGAAAAAATGTCAGTAAACAAAGGATGTTGCCGCCATCAAGTCATCACAGTACAGCTGCCCTGTGGTTGAGCCCCGAGGGAACTCAGGACAGAAACAGGATGCCCATATACCTGAGACTAACACAACGCTGTAAAGCAACTATACTCCAGTATAAAATAAAAATCTTTTTAAAAACAGACAAAAATAATACATCCATTAGTATCTAAAAAAAAATAAGAAGAACAAAAGAAACAGGATGACTGCCATCAAGACATCGGCCACTGCAGCGACCCCTGAGAGTGCACCCTGAGAAGATTCAGGGTAGGAAAACACAGGGTACTAGACCCAGATGGCTGAGGTGCATGTCAAAGGGATGATTTCAGTGAGCCCAGACTCTTGCATCTTCCCATACACAGAAAAGCACTAAATCCCTTAACTTGAGATGTCTGGTTTCCTCTAACAGTAATCTTTTGAAATTCTGACTAACTGGTCTTTGTTGCAAAAACTCCTGTATATCCCGGCTCCTCCCTTCTTCAGAGCAGTCCCTCAGAGCTATCCGAGAGGCTGTCTCCTGGCCTTGAAGTCCTCAGAATGTCCACCGAATAAAACATAATTCTCAACTTTTGGGTTGTGCCATTTTTTCAGTCGACAGGCAATCTCATAGAGTCCTTCTCTGGGGCCCACAGCTGCATGCCTGGGTCAGCCCAGATGTTTGGGTCTGCCTCCTAACTTCTGGTTTCTCCAAAATCAGCTTCTCTCGCTGATCCATCTCACACAATGTACTACCAAATTAATCCTCCTGAAAGAACACTTCGAACGTGGATGGCCCTCCTGGCTGGTGTCAGAAGCATTCAGGAAGTATTTGCTGATTTTCCTTTTTCTTTTTTCAATAGATTTATTTAATTTATTTATTTACTTATTTTTTGGCGGCACAGAGTCTTCGCTGCTGCATGCGGGCTTTCTCTAGTTGCAGTGAGTGGGTGCGAGGGCTTCTTATTGCGGTGGCTTCACTTGCTACGGAACACAGGCTCTAGGCATGCAGGCTTCAGTAGTTGTGGCTCACGGGCTTAGTTACTCCACGGCATGTGGGATCTTCCAGACCAGGGCTCGAACCCGTGTCCCCTGCATTGGCAGGTGGATTCTTAACCACTGCGCCACCAGGGAAGCCCTCATTCTTTCCTTTTTTCATCCAACTAGTACTTGTATTAAATGCTTACCCCCCACTGGCTAACATTATAAAGCATCACCTGGGGGAATCCTAAGAGTTATAAGAAAGGACCTTTCAGATTCAGAAGGAAAGACCTTCTCAATAAATTGTCATCTAATAATATCATAATCCCTACCCATCGCTGATTTATCAGTCCCCAAGCACCTCTCACCTTCTAAGTACCGAATTTGTCTTGTTTATTGTCTGTCTCCTCAGTAAGAAAGTAAGCCCCAGGAGGGCAGGGATTTGGATTTGCTCTCTTGGTTTTTTTTGTCTTGTTCACTGCCTGGCACGTAATGAATAATCCATAAATATTTGTTGAATGAATAAATGTGTGTGTATTAGGGTCATCACATCAGCCAGCGAAGGACATTTAATCACTTGCATTTTACAGACTAGGAAACCAGAGTTCAGGCACTGACTTGCCAAAGGGTGACCCAGCTAGAGAATGACAGAGCCTGGATTCTGATTCAGGACTCCTCAGTCACGGCACCTATACACACCAGTCACGCAAGAGATGCGCAATAAAGGCACACAGCAGGTCAGGAGGTGAGGGTCACTGAGAGCTACCCTGAGCTGGGATGTCAAGGACATGAGTGTGGGAGGAGCAGGCAGGGGCTGTCCCTGGAGAAGACTCTAGAGCCCAGAAGGGAGTGGACAAGCTTAGAACTGGAATCAGTGAAGCAGGTCAGGGCCCAGGCAAAGAGTATGTATGGGGAGAAGCAACAAGATGGGGGATTAGGGGTTGATGTTTCATTCATTCATTCATTCAACGTGTACTGAATACTATATTCTAGACACAATACCAGGCTCTGGGAATTAAAAAATTGATTAAGACACAGCACTTGCTCTCCAGGGACTTTCAGACTAAAAAGGGAGCAACACGTATACAAGCAGGAGTTGTGGGAAACATTTGTAAGAGGTCGCTGGGGCCCAAAAAAAGGAGCACTGAATTCACGGGGAAGGAGGGACGGAGGTGGGTTGTGGAGCAGATACGGCATCACTGAAGAGCTTTGCCTTGAGCTGAATTTCAGATGACTGGCTGGTATTTGCCAGAAGCTGGGGCACATGGAAGAGGACTCCAGGCAGAGGGAACGCATGAATAGCTGCAGAGGCATGAAACAGTCTGTTGAAGGCGCCAACCATTTATGGGGGTTGCTGCCTGGGGTTGGCGAAGATGGACACACAGGCAAGGCCGGAAAGCTGGAGGAGGCCAGGTCAGAGTCCTTGTGCCAGGCTGGGGGACATAGACTTTATTCCATCCATCAGGGGTCGGCAAACTCTATAACAGACGCTGGATGGTAAATACTGTATTTGAGGCTTTGAATTCTGCTGTCGTATTACAAAAGCAGCCACAGACAGTGTGTAAATAAATAGGCGTGGCTGTGTTCTAGGCAAACTTTCTTTAACCGAAGCAGGCTGCCGGATGAGTTTGCCTTCCCGTTACACAACCGGCAGCCACACGTAGTGTTTCGGTGAAGAGCATCGAAAGAAGATTTATGAGGCTAGAATGTGCCAGATAGATTGAAACAGAAGACTCGTGGGGAGCCAAGTGAAACAGTCCATCTGTGAATTTATAAGTCTGAGCAGGATGACGGCAATAGGAAATGAAAAGACCTGTAAAAGCCACTTAGTACAACGAGTGGAGGGACTTAATAGCTAAACTAATAAAAGAGATGCAGAGGTGGGAAGAGTTAAAAGTGGATCCCAGATCTGAGCATGGGTAGGAGGGAAAAAAAGCAGTGGCTTCATGATTTAATTTTAGGCAGTGCTCTGCCACTCTATAACAGACATGTAGATAAAGATATTCATCAGGAATTGCAAAACAAATCAGAAAAATTGCTCCCACCTGACTGCAAAGGTGGAGATTCTTTTTAGAAGCAAACATTACCTGCAGGTGGAAGGGAATGGGGGGGGTGGGGAGGGGGGAGAGGCGATATCTTCCAAATAAGCTTTTTGCTAACTTGGAGGGAAATGGATACATCTGGAAAATTCAGACCTGTTTGCATAAGTGATGCCAGGCTGTTCAGGCCGTGTTTCACAAACCCCAGGTGTTACATAAGATAATGTTACTAAAATGTTTGGGACTTAGGGAGAGAAACTGTATAAACATGTGGTTTTACTACAGCTCATAAAAGATGACTGTGTGAAAACCTCAGAAAAATTGAAACTCTGTATAGTATAAATGAATGGTTTCCCCTTCTTCTTTTATGGCTGTGCCTCACTCAAGACTTGAAGATGTGATTAGAAATGGGTGTCTGGGGACCGGGCCAAGGTACTAGGATTTAGCAAGTGGCCTCTGTCTGTCTCTCGTGTTCTGGTGACTCTGGCGTGTGGGTAAAATGAAGATGGTGGGGAGGAATGCATGGGTGTGTGTTCACGGGTGCTTCAGGCCAGGCATGGGAAGCGAAATGAGTGACTGCAAGTAAGCAGCCGGGGCACAGGGAGGTGGCTGGTTCACGTAGCCAAGGCTCTGAGCCACAATCCAGGGGAGCTTGACCTCAATGCATCTCTTTGGCATTTTCCATTTTCTCAAGTAAAATGAAATGTGAAATGGACCTGTTTTTTTCTAGCAGCAGCATTTTGTTTTTATTTGCCCACAAGGGGACAGAACAACAGTGTCTTTGAAGAGCTGGCTGTGTGTGCAGCCCTGGGGCTGCTCTCTGGAGCACAGGCTGTGAGAACTTGAGTGCGTCCAGAATACCAGAAAATTGGACAGAAAGAAAGCAGGGAGGATGGGAGGGAATGACAGGCTGGGGTGGGATGGGGGTGGTGAGTGGGTGGTGGGAGAGAGGAGGATTATAATGGGCCACTTGGAAAGTTTTCCTCATCTCAATGCAAGAGCCTTGCTACCACCAGGAGGAGGCTGGGTAGCACGGAAGGAGACAAGGCCTGGAGAACAGGTCAGGGGTTCAAGTCCTGGGTCTGCCACTTGCTAGAGGCCAGGCCTCAAGCTACTTACTTAATCTCTCAGAACCTCCTTTCCTCATCTGTAAAATGAGCCTGCAAAGATCTCCAGGCTTTTTAAAGACTTTGTAAACCACCAAGCCCAGGGCCCGCCCATTCAATTCAGACTAGCCTGTATATGGTCATATATAATCATTGCCAAGTCTTGTTGCCAGCAAGAACCGGGGAGTTCTGACTTCACGTGTCAAGTTCAACCCTGGTTTTCGATGAGTGGTTTCGAAAGGGCTCAGAGGTACTTGGGGCCTGGTTGCTGAAACCTTCTTTACTGACAGACTCTGCGCTGTGTTCTGGGGGTTCAGACAAAGCAAGTCACTCGTACTGCCTGCAGGCAGGGAGGTGGCGTGAGAGCCTCCGTCACTATAGTTCGAGGTAGATGCACAGTGCAAGGCAGGCTCCACTGGTGGCAGACGGTGGGGCTTGGGAGGTTCTGCTGCTCATGAGCCGTGTGACTGACAGCAGATCGCATTACCTCTTGGAGCTGTGTCCTCTGTGTCCACAGGAGGATGCAAACAGTGTGTGAAGTCGCCGGGAAGAGTAAATACCATATGGAAAAGCATGGAGTGAAGTGCTGATCTGGGTTTGACGGTTATGACGAGCAGGTTTGAGTCCATGAGTTAATTTTCCTTTCCACTCCTCACTTGGCTAATCCCGCCGCTGGAGCCCTCTGATGGGAGGAAAATCGCGCTGAGCTCCAGGAGAGCAGAATTTGTGTCTTATCTCTACGTACCAAGGTCTAGCACAGGGCTTGGCAGGTGAGGCTTCTTCTGGCACAGTCAGCATGCAAAAAAGAATGCATTTAATGGACCAGCCAGAGAGAGCTCCCTACATCCCAGTGGCCGGAAACTAGGCAAGGATGGGGAGAAAGAAACCTGCCCCGATCTCTTCTTTTGTGTGTCCAGGACCTCTCTCTGCCCCTCTGCACCCCGCTCTGGCCCTGGAGAGGCTGACCTGCAGGGACTACATCCATGGGTGGCTTGCCCTTGGGCTCCTAATTGGGTTCAGCCAGTGGGAAGTACCAGGGGGAGATCAGAAAACAAGGCAGAAAGTGAGGTGAGATATGTATCGCCTGGGATCCCTCCTGGCCAGGCCACTTTGGCTGGAGCTGCAGTCTGCTGAAGGTCACAGCTCCTGCTGGCAGGTCTTTTCCTCAAGCTTCCCATTTGGGGTTTG
>NW_006785876.1:2197673-2203501 GCF_000442215.2 Lipotes vexillifer
ACAGCTACCATCTGGGGTTGTGGTAGTGACTCTGTCCCTTCATCCCGTCAGGCCCGGGGCAGGTAGCAGCTCCCTGCCGTTGCCAGCTCCAGGGTAAGCAGTGTCCTTTCATCCTGCCCAGAACTCTGTAAGTAGTCCCTTCGTTAAGAGCCCCTCCATTGACCTCATTGTTAACACCCTGGCCCCTTGACTTTTACAAAACTTGTAAGAGAAGTTAGGAAAGGATGAAAAGCGACTTGATCCAGAGACAAAGGCGACTGAGAACATAACAAAGAGTTGGCGCACACGGTACCCGGGGAGAAGTAAGGATGTTTCTGAGGGTGGGCAGAAGCGTGTCTGCTCCATCCAGGGTGGCAGGTCTGACGCAACATGAGGCCAAGACCCAAGGAGTAGAGTCCCCAGTGAATCTGCTCCTTCAGGAGCCAGGGGGGGGGGCAGGAGAGAAGGCGCTGGCGTAGACAAGGGAGAGAAGAGCTGGGCTTAGGAGGTGAGACTGTCCCCAAAGCCTGAATACAGTGGGTGAGGCCAGACTCGAGGGCCTGTCTCCTTCCATAGCTTCCCCACAGCCAAGTGCCCTGCTGGTCCCTCCTGCTTGAGGACAGTCTGTTCTCTGGACAGATGACCCACATGGAGAGGGTACACACTAGGGAAATAACGGGGAAAGGTCCAAGGTCTTTGGAAGAAGACCTCAGTGTTCTAGGTGACAGATGCAGGAAACAGACTGGACAGGACGGCAGGTCTTTCCTGGGCCGTTGGCCCGCCAAGGGGTTTGTGGCCACCGTTCAAGGCGCGTGGCCCTAAGAATCGGGCTGCCTGGGATTGTAGGGAAGGTGGGGCTTAGGGAGAGGGTGGGACCCAGAACTCCACCGCTCTGTTTTCAGCTGAGTCAACAGAGGGGTTCAGTTTCCGTGGAGAAGCTTGGCTGTTTTACTGGAGACAAAATGTCTGCTTAATTGTCTCCACACCAGCCATGTCTTTAGACCCCCTTGTCACCCAACACAGGGGACCCATGCTTTCCCTTCATAAAACTGAGCGTGCCTGTATGTGTTCAGAGTCTGTCTCCTCAGCTAGACTGTGGGCCCTCCTCAGGGCTCCTGACTGTCTGGCCTCAGGGCTGAATCCTCCACAGCCAGCATCCTGCCCTGACCTCAGGGTCCTCAGTCTGAGGGGAGACACAGCCCTGCCTCAGGGACCCCCCAGTCTGAGGGGAGACACAGCCTTTTCCCCCAGGGAGCCCCAGTCTGATGAGGGAGATGGGATTTGCACCCCTGGTTTCATAAAAGGAGCTGTGACCACAGAGGCAAAGTGCAAAAGTGCTGAGAAAGGGATTCACCAACGGCCCGGGTCTATGATGTGTGCACTGCAGAGTCAAAGGCTGCAGGGAGCCACCTGGGGTAACAGAGGGGCCAGTCCTTGCTCTCAGGGAGCCCTGCCAAAGCCTGGTACCTGTCAGCCTGAGCTGCTAGCAGATGTTCTGCTCACAGGCTGATCACACTGCATGGTCAATTTGCAATATGGACTTTTGGGACATTGCCAACTGTGTCTAATCCTCTAATCTATTTATCATGCTCAAGTTGTAAAAAAACAAGCCGAGAGCTAAAGGTCGGGTGACCACAGCCCAGCTGGCCCTGGAGGGATGGGGGGAGTGGGAGAGGGATTGGCCCTTAATGTGACAGGGAAGAAAGGGACCAGCATGGTGAGGGTACAGGTCAGGGACTGCTGAAGCGGGCAGTCCCGTTTCTGCAGGCTGCTGGACATGGCTGTGGGCGGGAGCTCTTGGGTGGCCGTGTGATGGGAGCTCTGGTCTATAGAAGGGCATGGGGGAGGGTGGGGGAGAGATCTGCCATCTGGTGTTTGGAGTCCAAGGACCACATAAATCCATACCTGTATTCCCAATCCCAGGTATAAATACTGGGCTGGCCGAAAAGTTCGTTCGGGTTTTCATGACATCGGATGGAAAAGCCGAACGAACTTTTCGGCCAGCCCAATAGGTCCATGCATTTCCCGGAGCAGCACCTTCCTTTTGTCACATAGGGCAAAGGCTGACACCAGGCTTGGGGGCAAGAACCTGACACAACCCTCCTGGTGCGTGCAATGCCAAGCTAGTGGAAGGTGCTGGGGATCTGGGGAGAGTTCCTGTGGGGGAGAGTGGAAAAGGGGTGGGAGTGAATCTTGGAGAATGATTTGCTGAGCTCCCAGATTGGGCCCAGGAGGCGGTCTCTCCAGGAGTTGCAGGGACCGTGCCCCAGCCCCTGCCGCAACGTCAGGGTTGGTTGGGAGATCCTGGAAAGCGTGGAGGCTGAGGGCTCCATCACAGTTCTCTCACGAGTTCCTTAAGGTCAAGTGGTCTTAGAACCTGTTGACCACTGAGATGATTCAGTCTGTACCCTTCTCTGGGTGCAGATGGGGAAACTGAGGTCAGGACAGGCCCACTGGCTTCTCCGAGATCATGCAGCCCATTAGCGGCCAAACAGGAGAGAGGGCTCCCATGCTTCGTCTGGTCCTCCTCCTGTCACAGACGTCACCTCCCTGGGCCTCCTAGGCCTCAGGGGCGGGGGGTCCCGTGCAGCAAGCCCTGAGGTGGCGGTTAGCAGGCAGGAGCTTTATCAGGGCCGCTGGGGAGGGGACAGGGCGGAAGCAGGAGTGGGCAATGGGAGAAGTCGGGCTGTCGTGCAGCCTTCGTGGGAGCCTCAGTCAACCCCATGGGGGGGATGAAGATGGGGCTGCTCTGGGAGGGTGTGTCCTCGGAAGCTCTCTACAGCTACGGCAAACCCTCAAGAGGCCGGCGGGTGGGAAAGCAGGCTTCCTTCCTGATGGGGACCCAGGGGCCTCATCACAGAACCACCACCTTGGTAAAGAGGAAAGTGTACCGCCTGCCTCGTATAACCTCCACAGGTGCTATGAGCCTTAAATCCAGTATCATACACACATGCACTCTGCAATAGAGAGTAGACGTGTGAGTGAGGAGGTCTATAGCTGGCCTGCTGTGGGCAGCTCTGGTTCGGGTGTTAACAAAACAGGAACACGTGAGAGGAGCTACGTCTGCCGTGCACGTCTGAGGGGACCTCGGGAGGCAGGTGGCCTGCAGGCCCCATGTTTCTCCCGGGTACCACTGCGTGTCCCCTGGTAGAACACCTCTTGGCATTCAAGTCTCTAAGCCAGGAGGGCCCTGCACCCTGCGAAAGGAAGAAGACATTTGGGGGCGGGGTCCCTGGGCCTGCTGGGAGGGCGCCCACCTCCTCCCTTCCCTTCCGTGGCTTCCCAGACCCCCGTGGTCTGGCAGTGGGAGAAGCGACGCCATAGACTTTGGGGTGAGGTTCTACAACATTTGCATAATAAACCACCGCCCACTTGGTCAGTGAGTGGAGATGGAAAGACACTGAGCTTTGGGCATGCCTTTAATCTGCTGCCAGCCATGACCAGCTGTGTGGCCCGGAGCAACTTCGAGAATAATCAGAGAGAAAATGAAATGACCTGA
The DNA here is from genome assembly GCF_000442215.2 of Lipotes vexillifer. Lineage (NCBI taxonomy): Eukaryota > Metazoa > Chordata > Mammalia > Artiodactyla > Lipotidae > Lipotes > Lipotes vexillifer. Next base: position 2,201,152 of record NW_006785876.1, read on the forward strand.
CATATAAAATGCATATTATCCTGTGCTAGGTCTGTGGAACATTCTAGATCCCTTCCTTCCATCTTTGCTCCTGTCTTTTGGGGAGATATTAGGGACAACCACACAGAGAATAGGACTGGGGGAGCCATCTCCCCCTCTTCTAATGCTTTTTTTTTTTTTAAATCTTGGCCGCACAGACTGTGAGACCTTAGTTCCCAGACCAGGGATCAAACCCAGGCCCTCCGCAGTGAGAGCGCAGAGTCTTAACCACCAGACCACCAGGGAATTCCCTTCTAATGCTTCTTAAGGAGAGAGGAACCAGCTCCCCGCAAACCTGTCACCCTCCCATCGTGTCAGATCCTTTGAAGACAAAGCCTGTGGATTCAGCACTTTCTTCCTCCCAAAGTTCCTAGCCCGTCACTGGGCACTTTACAGTGGTGGAAAACCCATCCACAGGAGAGGAAAGGGTGCTTCACTACTGTCCATGCCTTTGGGGAAGGCTCTGAGGTAGCAGCTGGGCTGTGTGAAATGAATGATTCACTCGAGAGGAAATACAATTTTTCTCTGGTCTGTGGAGCTCGTCAAGTTAGGGCTGGCTGATTGAAACCTTGATAGATTAAATAAATGGAGAGGAGCTTCGAGATTGAATCTGTGTTCTTCCTTAAGAACCCCGGTGCCCTCCTGGAACTCCCAGCCCAACCCTGTTCACCAGCTCCTAGAATGTTCACCCTCTTGTCAAAGGCTCTGCAGTTGGAGAGGGTCAGGACCCAGGTTCAGCAGAGACCCCTAAAGCCGGATGCTACCTCTTCTGATAGATTCCCAAACTGCCAGCAGCCCCTGTGACACAGTCTTTAAGCAGGATGGAAAACGTGGACCTTATTAAGGACTGGTTCAGGGTGGCTCACAGCCAGACAGGAAATTCGAACTGAACACTGATGGGAAAAACCTATTACTTTGTTGCTTGGGGCAGTGGGGGAGTGCCCATTTCAGACCACATGGGGCAGAGGTAGGGAGAGGGTCGGCGAGGGCAGGTGCGTGGGAAGCTACTCATTGATTTCCCTCTCTTAACAGAGGGATGGGGGCCTGGTCCCAGCTGACTGACAACCCAGCTCCCACCTCACCTCCCGGGGTGCAATTCTTAGCCCGTGCTGTGAAGGCATGGAGGACACGGCAGATGTGTATGTGGGTACAGAGAGAGAGCTGAGCAAGGCCAGCTATGAAGGGGACTCTGGGGTAGGATGGCCAAGGAGAGGACACACACGGCCATCTCAAATGCACATGAGAAGAACAGTCCAATATTTTAAAGAGAAAAAATTAAATTAGACCAAGTTGATACAAAACAAAAACACTAACGCAGGGCTTCCCTGGTGGCGCAGTGGTTGAGCGTCCGCCTGCCGATGCAGGGGACACGGGTTCGTGCCCCGGTCCGGGAAGATCCCACATGCCGCGGAGCGGCTGGGCCCCGTGAGCCATGGCCGCTGAGCCTGTGCATCTGGAGCCTGTGCTCCCCTAATGCAGACAAATGCCTAATATTCCAACATCAGGAGCAAGGATGTGGTATGTGCGCAGGATGGGGGAGGATGACGCTCATACCTGGGGATGGAAACTCTAACAGCAGTCTGAGCCCCACAGAATCTAAGCAATATTTTAGTGTCAGTAAAAGGTCCTTTGAGATGACATTTAAGTACCAGCTGGAATACTGCCTCCTTATCAACCCTCACAGGGTCGTTTTTCCCCACCTGGAAATTCTCTACCTCCTAGTTAGGCTCGTTAAAAAACAGCAGTTTGTTTTTATGCCATGTAAATGTCTTGTTTGCTTGAGAACTGTTTTTTCCTGGTTCCCTCCCTAGACTGCAAGCTCCCGAGAGCAGGGATCACGCTTTATCTAGCTCCTTCTCCTCACACTGCTTCCAGGCAGAATCCACAGAGAGAAGCGACCACAGAACATGAAATGTACCACGCGGGTAATACTCTAGAAGGCCTGTAGAGGGCGAGATGCTGGTGTCCCTCTATCTGCCAGAGGCTGCAGGTGTTTGTCAAATCAGTAGAATTGAATTGTCTACTGAACGGAGAATTGGCTCCAGTGCAGGAGACTTGCTCAAGGCCAAAGGGAGCCTCCACTGGGAGGCTGACCTGGAAGGATGACTAACAGGAAGGGCCTTGGCCAGAGGAGGCAGTGTCCCCATCCCCTCCCCAGACCTCAGCTGATGTCCAACTGTGCAGGAGACACAAAAGGCTGACCTCCTGGTCTCAAGGTGGGACCAACTCTGGGGTGCAATTTAAGCTACAGAGCTCCTGCTGGGATCAGGCTGATATGAGTCACTACCTGAGAATCCCGCCTTGCTTAGCATTTTTTTTTTTTTTTTTTTTT
>NW_006785876.1:2203636-2204661 GCF_000442215.2 Lipotes vexillifer
CCCTGAATCGGCAGGCGGACTCTCAACCACTGCGCCACCAGGGAAGCCCTTGCTTAGCTTTTTATGTCCCGTCCTCTCCCACTTCCCCCATTCCTCTCCTCCTGAGAGCACTGCCCCAGTAAGTCACGAACAAGAATCCCCGTCTCAGGCTCTGCTGCTCAGGAAGTGACTCATGTGCATGGGTACCCCATAAAAAGCTGACCCGATGGGGAGCCCTCAGATAAGGATTTGAGGGCAAGTGGCTTACTGGAAAGCGATCCCAGGAAGATTCACAAGGAGTGGGGCAGTGAGGCAGGGAAGGGAGAAAGGCAGGAAGGAGCTCATGGATGAGGGACTCACCCCTGTGGGCATCTGGCACTCAATCCTGCTGGGGACCCTCAGAGACACCATGAGGAGTACGCCTAAGAATTGTCCACTTGGAGGGGCAAGAAGTTTGGTATTTATCCATCAACTCCTGTGCATTCCTGGTTGAGGGTCACTCCTGGGACAGTAAGTCCTAACACTTCCAACCTGCCTGCTCCAGCAATGGGGGAAACACTCTAGGGCAGAGAGATGCAGGAAGCCATGGGTGGCCACGCCAAGAGTTACAGGTGACTTAGTGGGTAGGCCAAGAGGATATGGTGGGTGCCACCAACAGCACATGAAAACCCAAACTAAACCACATAAAAACAGGTTACGTGGCCACCTGGATATTTCCAGGCACATCGCAGTCAACACGGCCCCAAAGTGAACTCACAATTTCCTCCCCGTCCCCCAACCCCCAAAGCCACTTCTCCCGCTTCATCACCTTTTGCAGAACCATCCAACCAGTTGACCCAAGCCATTGGTCTAACCTGCTAACAGATCTCTCATTCCCCCAGATCACAAGGCACCCTGAGTCCTTCATCCAACACTCTTTTCTTTGTGCCTGGGGAGGCCCACCATCTTCCATGTCTGCTTGGCTGTGGTTTGTCATCCTCCAGAGCCTCCCTGCTGTTTATTGTAGTTCGTTTTGTTTTGTTTCCAGAAAGGCACCCACCCCCCCC
>NW_006785876.1:2205764-2228675 GCF_000442215.2 Lipotes vexillifer
TTGCCACAGACGGGAACCCGGAGCCCGGCCAGCCCAGACCGACCGGCACCGCCCCCTGCTCTCTGGCTCCCATCTCCACCTCCCGAGAGAGGCTCCCCCCCCCCCGCCCCCCCGCCGCCCCGCCTTTCTTGGCAAGACAGATATTTGATGATCAGATAGCCTGGCCTGGTAGCTCCTCACCAGGCCCTTCACTGAGAGGAAGGACAGGGACAAAGACCCATCTTTCAGTCTGAATTCTTGAATCTTCACCCGGAGGAAACACCTCTTGGAGAAACAAGATCCCGTCGCTCAGTGATGCTGAGGGTTTTGTTTGGCATATCACCCTTCCCCTCTTTCTGAGGCTCCCTAGGAGACATTCCTCTATTTTCAGAACCAACACTCCCTGTGTTCCTCCCAGACAGCTGGGGTGCTTTTATATATGATGGGCTCTGTGAATCAAGTGATGGATTGAGCCTCCCTTTCCGCTGATTTTAGAAAATCAGCCTAATCGTGTCTCACCCCAGGCAAACATAAGGACCCCAATGCCCCAATGTAAACTTCTTTCCATGACCTCACTTTATCTTTCCTATTTTGTTTTCCTATTTGTCCTGCTTTCTTCTTCATTTATTTTTGATTTTGTTAATGCATTCATCTAAGCTACCTTAAATCCTTTCAAGACAAGGCAGATTACAAATACATACAAACATACACAGCACGCAAACATATCTACCTCTTATTATTGTCAATAATATTATCTCTTCCCACCCCGAGACCACCCCAAACTGTTACATATGAATTGCTGTTACACAAATAATCTCCCTACTGGTAAAATCTCCTGCTTCTGGGTCTGATCCCCAGGCCATCCTCTATGTAGCTGCCAAGTTAATCTTTCTAACATACAAATTTCATAGGGTCACTCTTCTGCTCAAAATTCTTCAGCAGTTCCCTCAACATCTCCAAGATAAATCTAACTTTTCCCCTCCAAAGACGTGACCCCTGACTGTTCAGCCTTTCACATTCCTCCCTCCCCCTATAACCCCCAATACACCCCATTTGACATTCCAGAAATCCTGAAAGCAACAGACTGTCTTCCCTGTCCACCTGCCGTACTCCTATTCACCCTTTAAGGCTCAGCACGAAATCACCTCCTCTGTGAAGCCTTTCCTGATTCCCCAGTCAGACTGTGAGATGCTCCAGCTATACGACTAATAGAATGTAAGAGCTTTGGCCACAACGTCGGACAAAATGTGAGGAAATTCAGGACCCTACAGACTTGCACTGTGTGTCTTCCAAGCTAGAGCAGAGGACACTAAAATGTCTTAAGAGAGAGAAAAATATGGAACGTCCAGGCAGGCAGGGAAGGAAGATGGGTGGGTAAAGGAAGATATCTGCCCTTTCCCTCGACTCTTCCCAGAAGGTATAATTAGTTAAGGGTGTGATTTGAGCATGGGAACAAGGATTGCAGAAACCCAAGTAAAAAAGGACCCCCATTGTCATAGCAGTCGTAACAAGGACCAAACACGTCCATATGGTCGGTTGCATACTGCCTCAGTCTCCTTCACTCAGGAAGCAAGTGCAGTCTACAGGAGATAGTTTCAGTATAACGGACCTCAGTTATTGACCTAGTAACTTCCACTCTCTTTAGGTAGTAAATCTGCTTGCCTTGCAACAGTGATCCTTAAATGAGGGCCCCTGAGCCAGCAGCACCAGAATCACCCAAACTTGTGAGAAATGCAGATTCTCGGGCCCCGACCCAGACCCATGGTTCAGAACCTCCCGGGCAGGGCCCAGCAACCCAAGTGCTCACAAGTTCTGCAGGAGATTCGTACCCTTAGAACTCCCCGGGGAGGCTTAAAAACGATGCTGATCCCCAGGGTTGAGCCCCACTGCCTAGTGGATGTCTTTTCAACCCCGAGTGGTTTTAGAAGAGATGGTAAAACAAATCAAATCCATGGCACTCATGCTTTTGGATTAGTTAAGGAATATGTTTGACAAACATAGGGATAATGTGTGAATTTGTTATTTGATGGGTTTTTATTGAAAATATGATCGCTTAAGGAATCTCGGAAATTGGTGTTAAAATTCCAATTTAATTTTTTTTAATTAATTAATTAATTTTTGGCTGCATTGGGCCTTCGTTTCTGTGCGTGGGCTTTCTCTAGCTGCAGCGAGCGGGGGCTACTCTTCATTGCAGTGCACGGGCTTCTCATTGTGGTGGCTTCTCCTGTTGCGGAGCATGGGCTCTAGGTGCGTGGGCTTCAGTAGTTGTGGCACACGTGGGCTCAGCAGTTGTGGCTCACGGGCTGTAGAGCAGGGGCTCAGTAGTTGTGGTGCACGGGCCTAGTTGCTCCACGGCATGTGGGATCTTCCTGGACCAGGGCTCGAACCTGGGACCCTTGCACCGGCAGGCAGATTCTTATCCACTGCGCCACCAGGGAAGCCCCCCAACTAACTTTTTAAAAATTGCTTATTATGCAGAGTTTCAAACAAATACAAATGTTTACGGTATAGTCCTGAGAGCCCCCATGAACCCAGCCCCAGCTTCAATAACTGCCAACTCATGACAAACTTTCCCTTCCACAGCCACTTCCCTGGGAACAAATCCCAGATGTCATACAGCACCTTATATATATAGAAAGTGACAATGATTCCATAATAATAGCAAGTGTTTCGTCAATGTTCAACTTTCTTGTCTCATGAATGCCATAAAATATTTTGTTAAGATTTATTTTAAACCAAGAAGCAAATAAGGTCCACACATAATGTTTACTTGTTTCTTCAGTTTTTTAATTCACCACTTCATATTTTGAAAAAATTCCCTTGCAATGGATTTGTTAAAGAAAACAAAACTAATAATTGATTTAAAAGGCCTGTGATTTTTTTAACATTGAAGTTTTAAAATCATTTGAGTAACTTTAGTGAAAATGTCACTATCAGCCTGATATTTGTAAGTTAATCAATTTACTACAGTTATTGAAACACTTGGGAACCTTTTCTTGTTAGTCATAAGTTTCCCCTCTTAGGCATTTGACGGTCTTAAAGAGAAAAAGATATATTAAATATATGAATGTAGTTAAAAATATTTAGTAAATTAGCTAAGTGTATAAACTGGGTTCTTCTGAGAGAAATGTGTTCAACTTGAATTTACGGAACATTATTCAAAAGTCTCATGAAAGGGCTTCCCTGGTGGCGCAGTGGTTGAGAGTCCGCCTGCCGATGCAGGGGACACGGATTCGTGCCCAGGTCCGGGAAGATCCCACATGCCGCGGAGCGGCTGGGCCCTTGAGCCATGGCCGCTGAGCCTGCGCGTCCGGAGCCTGTGCTCCGCAAAACGGGAGAGGCCACAACAGGGAGAGGCCCGCGTACCAGAAAAAAAAAAAAAAAAGTCTCATGAAAAGTGATTATTTCATTTTGACTTAATTTACCAGATTTGTATATAGAACAAGCATTGTAGTTGAGTGTAGACTTAGGAAAAACAAATTTCAAAATATTTTGTTATAAAAAACAATTTAAAATCCATGTAATTGTAAATAACCCTTTCTGCGCACTGACAAAGCCGTGCTGACATTCTCCGTCTAATTCAATTACAGCAATTACTGTATTACATGACCATGGCTGTCTCCTGCCCTGTCTGCCTGCTGCCCTGTGAGGTCTGAGCTCTTTGCAACCAGAGGCTCTTTGATCCGGTGATTTCAGGCCCTGGGACCGGCTTTTGATGGGCTCTGGGAAGCCCGTTTGCCTTCACTGTTGCCCCAGCTGCTGGGGTGCTGGCTGGCAGACCGTTCCCTTCCTCTGGGGACTCCTGCAGCTGCCAGCCACTTGCCCAAGGTCACGGCCCCCTGAGGCAGCCCCTCTCCGGTGCCTGATGCCTGGGGGTGGGAGTGGAGCAAGGCAATAACTCTGAGGCACCAGAACTCCCAGCGGTGGGCCAGGATGCAGGTTGCCCTCGGCTGGCATCCCAGCTCAGCGCCTCCCTGCCTGCCCAGGTGCTGACCCCCAGGGCCTTCTTAACAAACATCCTGCAAGCTGTTCTCCCCTTCAGAGCCTGTTTCCTGGGACGCCAACCTACAACCTGACTCACAGAGAGGAAAAGCAGGAGAGAATTACTCCCAGATCAAAAAGGAAGCGCTGATAGAAGTGTAAGATTCAGGAGCCACCCAACACGGATGCTAACCGACTCCAGCAAGTTCCAGTCAGATGTTCTCCACCAAGGTCACTGCCGCCGCACGCACTGGCCGGGCATCGTGGTCCACGGCTAGAGCCTGGGGGCCAGCACTCCTGGGGGCCAGGAGGGAAGGCAGGTTCTGTGGCTCTGGGCAGCTTCATCTTGCATTGACTTTCTCTTTCTTTCCTTCCCATCACTTCAGCCAAAAGTCCAACTTCCCCAGCCTCTGGATTATCTGGTTTCAACACATGAAGGACCAGCTCTCAACATGGAGGGTGTATGTCTTTAAGCTCTGATTTAGTCTAGGTCTAGTGAATTCGAATGACGCCCTCGCTAGCTCTGGGCCTCAGAGTCCATTCTCCAGGCTCTTTGTGGCATCAGTTTGAGGCGTACTCCACGGCTCACGTTTGCCACCTCCCCAGCTCCCCTACGCCTGGCCTCCTCTCTGCCTCACTGTGACAAGAAAAGAGGCTGCTGACAAAAACAAAAAAACAAAAACAAAAAAACACCTTTTGATTTCTGTCAAAAGAAACTGACAACAGAGTTGCTGTCTGGGCATTTTACAATATGGTCACCCCGCTCACACCCAGAGTCTGGACATTTAGATAGGGATGTGAGTTTAGGATGCCTGCCGGAAGTTCGCTTTTCCGGGGCCAACTTTCAAAATAACCACTTAGTGTTCAGCCCTTGAAAAGTTAGTAACCCCAGCCCTAACCACCTTGTAAGTAGTAGGTGTTTGCTACCCTGCTCTGTCTCCTGTTTGCTCGTGACCTGGGACAGAGGACTGCCCTTCCCCTGGGTCACAGTGTCCCCTTGCTTCTGGGATCTGCAAGTAATAAATCTTGTGACCCTACTTCCTTTGGGTGGGTGTATTTAAACTGTAACTTCAATCAAGACAACCCTGGGGCTTTTCACTTCCCCAGGTGGGAGCTGCGATGCTGAGCGAGCTCCACGCATCCTTCGAGTGGGTGGCTGTGTCCCCTCACTCAGCGGGTTGTAATCTGCTTGTTCTTAACTCAGAACACCAGCTCTGGCCTCTCGGCACACTCACCCATAAACCACATCCTCCAACAGCCAGGTATGGAGCTGCACAGTGAGCTAGATCAGACTCCTACATGATTCTCCACTCCAGGGGCCGCCTCTCCATCAGAACACAGTACTACAGCAGGTGTCCCCGCAGTTTTGTTAACAGGATAAATGAGGAGAAACTTACGAAGCTTGAAAATAGATCAATAAAATTTAGATCAATAAAATTTCTCTGTGAATGTACGGGTCGCCAGAAGAAGCAGATGAAGCCCAACACATAAGACACATTTTAAAAAGAATCCCTGGTGACACAGTGGTTAAGAATCTGCCTGCCAATGCAGGGGACACGAGTTCGAGTCCTGGTCCAGAAAGATCCCACATGCCGCGGAGCAACTAAGCCCGCGCGCCACAACTACTGAGGCTGAGCTCTAGAGCCACAACTACTGAGCCACAACTACTGAGCCTGCATTGTGGTGCAACTACCGAAGCCCGCATGCCTAGAGCCCGTGCTCCGCAATAAGAAGCCACCGCAACGAGAAGCCCGCGCACCGCAACGAAGAGTAGCCCCCGCTCACCGCAACTAGAGAAAGCCTGCGCGCAGCAACGAAGACCCAACGCAGCCATAAATAAATAAATATTTTTTAAAAGAATCATGAAACAAAAGTACCATGAAAGAAAAAACCATCGCAGGGGGTATGTCAAGTGGGTGCATTTCTCAAAGAAAGCTCCTCCCACCCTACCCCCCCACCCCCAGAAACCAAATCAACTTGTGAATTGTTTTAAACTTTAAAGACAAAGGCAGGATTTTTAAAGGGGCCAAGGAGAAAAGAAAGATCAAACTAAACGTTGGAAGAATTCAAGCAAATCTCAGCCTCTTTCTCAGGCTGCAGGGCAAGAGCATTGCTCAGGAAGAAGCTGTATCAGGCGCACAGAACTGGAATTCCTGGCCCCCAGCTGGCGGGCACTGGCAAGATCAAATCTCCAGGTGCGAAGACCATTCATTAGAGGAAGCAGAGAGAGACAAGAGCACAGAACTAACTAGACAAAGAGGGAAAATCGAGAGTTTAGAAGGGGCAAGTAGATCTTCACTTTGACAGTATCCACACTTAATCACATAAAGTCAACACCCTCAGGAAATTAAACACACGCTCTGAGAGACCGTGAGGTGTAAAGATGAAATTTTTACCGTTTTATGGCAAATGTCTAACCCTTCTCAGTGCTTAACACGTCTGTTTTCCTACAGTTAACCTTTTTAAATTATCTTTTAAATTACATTTGTATACCCTTAAATATCTCAACCCACCTTTCTAGACTAGGCAAGATATATATCATTTAAAAACATACTATTTCATCAAGTAGCCCAGACTCCCAAGATATGAAGAAGTATGAATCGGAAATAAAATAGAGGAGGGACAACTTTGAAAACTAAACTTACATCCTGTGCAGAAAAGGGGCTCCCCCTTTATTTAACTCATTCCACACACATTTACTTAATGCTGACAGTGGGTTTGACATTACACTTGGCTCTGGAAAAACAGGTGAAACAGGCAGAGTCCCAGCCCCAGTGAGATTATGAATAAAGTTGGTTATTGAGAAAGGAAACGCATTTTTTTTTGAATTTGATTTTATCTATTTTTTTATACAGCTCCCACATACTGCCAGTTCCCTCAGACAACTCCCATGTTCTTTGCCGTGCCTAGTGTATCTCTGGTACAGAACCTGGTACCAGAAGTGATTCCAGGAAACAGACTCATAAGGATAAGTTCTCTGAATTGGTTCTGGTTAGTTGTGACGGGTCCTCTAATTTGGTTAGATTTAAAGGTATTAATGACCATGTTTCCTGTGGTAAAGAGGTCATCGGTGGCCCATGGCAAACAGTGGTAAACAGCTACTTAAATTCTCACCTGTAGACATCTGTTATCAAGTGGCTGTAGGAGGCAAGACTTGAGGTGACCAGGTGATTGCTGCCATGGAATGTTTTGGTGACAACAGGAATTTAATTGGGTTGGCTGCTTTCCCCCAACTGTGCTTGGGAGAAAGAAATCAATATGTTCAGGGCTTTAAATTCTCACTCAAGTTCTGCTAAATGTACCTGAACATTCTGTGACTGACCCAAAAGAAACTTTTATCACCTGTGGCCACCAAGATTTCTGAAAACAAGACCCAAAGTCTGAACTCACAGGTGGTTAAACTACACAGCAAGTGAATTTCAACCTCTCAGCCTCTTAGGTTAAACTTCGGGCTCTTCTTTGGAAGGGGCGGTACACTGAAAATCAAACGAGGACACATGGAGAGATGTGAACCCCTAAATCCTGCCAAGTCTCCTTTTCTAAACGAAGCGGCCCTTCCACTCGTGCCTCAGGAGGCTGGCCTCCCCTTGTGACAGCCTCCCCTCAGGTTGTCAGCCACCTTGCAAGGGACTACTGACTCTCCTGGGCACCCACCCCCTTCCCATTGCTGAGACCTATAACCAGACTCAAGTTCAAACAGGGCCTGAAGAGTGAGGGAGGAATTGTTACCTGTGAGGAGGTGCCACACATGCCAAAATAATTGCATGATTTTTTTTTTCCAATTTATAAATATAGATACATTTCTCTATATAGAGAAATCTGGAGAATATATGTGCAAATGGAACTTAAGGGTATCAGAGTGTGAGATGTAAGTGCTGGATTAGGTAGAAGTTATTGAAATGGGCTAAGAAGAGATCCTGGACTTGTGTGTTAGCTCTGATGGCTAGCAGTAGCTCCAAAAGCCTGCTGGGTTGACTGACTGAACCCCAGGATGGTCTACACTAAATTGAGTTGAAATGCCAGTCTTCTTTTTGGTACACTGCAGAGGAAGCTCTCCAAAGGCTTAGGGAGACTAGAATATGCGAGAACGAATTCTTATATAAGACCTGCTCCCTCATCCACTAAGCCTACCACCTAGAGGACACGCCCTTCATGAAGGACGTAAGAAGTCTATTCAGAAGCGGAAGCCCTGCATTGTTGGAGAACTCTGTAGTGACTATACTCTAAAGGCCAGGAATGGCCATGAGAAATACTGCCTCCAAACTGGGCTCCCTGAATCCACTGGGGATGATGGATCCCTGGGGGACAGGGGACAAGTGACAAGATGGGCATGGTTACTTTGTGGGCAACAGAGCTGAAGCAGTAATCAGAATGATTTGACCTGCAGAGATCTGTGGTGTGGCTAGTTGATCATGGTGGTCCTAAAACAGAAATAGAGGGGCAGCCTATTATCGTTTTACTTGATTTATGTTAAGTAGAAAAGCTTTAAGTATGGTAACAGAAGTCTAACCTAAATTACCAGGATGGAGAGTTCCAGTCCCTCAACCAATTCTCAGATTTGAACCAACTCACAGATCCAGAACGTCTGGAATGAAGAGGCCAAGTCCCCTTGAGGAAGGACTTGCAACTATATGATGGGAAAGGGAAATAATCAGACTTTTCAGGGATTAATATTAGCATTAGTTCCTAGATTCCAGCTACCCCTGTGGAGCAGGGGCTCATGGCAGTGAGGTGATCACAGTGGGTCCAGTGGGTCCCCAAGTCCACCCTGTAGGTATTTCAAGAACGTATACTGGAATAAACATGGAAGCTGGAAGAGTCCCCCACACTGGTTTCTGATCTGGGGAGTGAGGGCTGTCCTTGTAGGAAAAACCAAGTGGAATAGTCATTTGAAGATTTGGTTACTGCTCTAGCTGGGTGGCAACACCTTACAGGGCAGAGGCAATGCTCTCCAGGATGTGGAATATGCTTTAAATCACTAACTGATATATTTTACCTATAGCACGATTTATGGGGACAGGAATCCAGCAGCAGAGAGTGGCTTCTTTCACTGTTACCCGCTAGTGAAATGTTTGCTTTCTCATCCCCATCACTTTGAGCTGTGTTGCCAAGAGGAAAATGCTTATGCCAGGGACCCAACTATGGTTCCATTAAACTGGAAGTTGGGACGGCCACCTGGCCACTCTGGGCTCTCCATGCCAGTGACTCAACAGACAAAGAAGGGGGCTTAGCTGGGGTGATGAATCCTGACTTACATGGGGAAATCGGGTGCTACCCAAGGTGGGTAAGGAGGAGCTTAGGGAATGCAGGCAATCTCCTGGGCTGCCTCATAATATAGTCCCACGTCCTGTGATTAAATGGAAAAAGACAACAACCCAATGATTCAGAATCTAAAGTTTTGAGTCACCTCACCAGGCAAAGAACCATGACCATTTGAGGCACCTTACTAAGGGGCAGGGAATGTAAAATGAATCATGGAAGAAAGTAAGTTATAAATACCAGCTACAACCACATAACCAGATTCAGAAAAGAAGATGCAAGGAGTTATGAATATTTTTCCTTATTTTGATATGAATATATTTTCTATGTATTAACCCATTTTCCCCCCTCCCATTCTCATTCATTAAAATGTATTAAAAGTAGTTAATTTTATATCTTAGTGCTTGAGTTATACAGTATCAAAGAGAAGATATGATACAGGCTGAAGGGAGGTAACATAACCCAAAAATGGGTAAAAGAGTGGTGTCTCCCCTTTTGAGGAGAGGTTTGGTGTGTTTTCAGGTGAAGGATAGAGTCACCTCATATTAGGCAGAAGCTTGACTTTGCTACAGTCTATATTTGGAAAGTCAGTGTAAAGAGCTGTGTATCCCAATGCCCTAATTTCCTTATATATACTTGATAGACTTGTTGTAAAGGTTAAAATGATGTGACTTAAGACATACAGGAGGCATTCAATTAATGGTATCTTATTTTTTTTTATTTGTATTTTTTTGCGGTACGCGGGCCTCTCACTGTTGTGGCCTCTCCCGCTGCAGAGCACAGGCTCCAGACGCGCTGGTTCAGTGGCCATGGCTCATGGGCCCAGCCGCTCCGCGGCATGTGGGATCTTCCCGGACTGGGGCAAGAACCCGTGTCCCCTGCATTGGCAAGCGGACTCTCAACCACTGCGTCACCCGGGAAGCCCTGGTATCTTATTTCTATTAGTCATAGTATATTGGGATCAAATGTGATCATGTACAGAAAAACACTTTGTCAACTGTTAGACATTATAAATAAAATGTGTTGATGTGTTTATGATTGAAAGAGAGAGAGAGAGAGAGAGAGAGAGAGAGAGAGAGAGAGAGAGAGAGAGAGAGAGAGCTGTATTGTCAAGTCCTTATGGTGTGGACTGTGGTGGCTTTGTCCTGTGTTAACTTAGCTGTGCTGGAAGTGCATTTCCTGGAATGTGTGGTTTCAGGCTAGAGTTGGCTGCGAGAGAAACTGACTCAGGTTTGCAAGGCAAGTAGTCCTGCTTCCTCTCTGAAGGTCAGTGTAGGTGGATCTGCTCCTTTGGTTGAATCCTGATTGGTAAGAGTCCCTCCCTGTAACATCTAGCATATTTTTCTCTGTCAACAGGGCAGGGGGCGGATTCTTCCTCCTCGTTTCCATAAAGGGGACTCTCACTTTATTCTCCAAGACGACTGAATGTTGGAATGACTACAGTTGGCCTTTCTTCCTTTCCTCCTGTTTAGTCCCCGCCCCCATGTAGAGGAGCAGCCAATCTGATTGGTCAGCACCAGCCGTCCTTTGACCAGAGTCCCACTGCTGGGTGAGGTCACTGTCAAAGGCCACTGCTCACATGGGGCACATTCTCTTACCCTCTGAGACAAACACACTCTTAAGACTAAAGATACCCTTCGCCTCCTCTTCGTGTTCCTGTTTGGTGTCGGCTACCAAAAGGGAGTTTCCAGGTGTAATTCTGTGAGGAAGGTTAAGAGATTCAGCCCCCTCATCCAACATAGCAGTTACTGGAGAGGGAGGGAGGGAGGGATGTAAAGAGAGGGAGAGAGAAAGAGGGAGAGAAAAAGTGTGTGTGTGTGTGTGTGTGTGAATGGACATTTGTTTAGCAGTTAATAAATATAAAAGGTAATCAACAAACTTAAAAAGCGTTCCATTTTGTCTAGGTTTCAAAACAGCAAACATCAGCTTATTAAATTTTTTTTAAAAATCTCTTTTGCTACAGCAGGAAGAGAACAGTGAGCTGTTCATCTTAACCTTTTGGAGTTTTCATTGAGGTTTTTTTTAGTATTGAAAATAATGCAACTTCAGAAAGAAGCTTAGGAAGCATGACTGCTGGTTTATTTATATCAAGTGATAGATTTTTTAAATTGTGAAATGGATCTTCATACAGAAGAGTATAAAAACATAGTTACTATAAACCAACTATACTTCAATAACAAAATAAAATGTCTAAAGAGTATAGTTAAAAAAACCACAGTTACAGTTTAAAGAATCATTATGAGGTTATTTAATGTTAAGAAATGCTAGGGCTTCCCTGGTGGCGCAGTGGTTGAGAGTCTGCCTGCCGATGCAGGGGACACGGGTTCTTGCCCCAGTCCGGGAGGATCCCACATGCCACGGAGCGGCCGGGCCCGTGAGCCATGGCCGCTGAGCCTGCGCATCCGGAGCCTGTGCTCGGCAACAGGAGAGGCCGCGTACCGCAAAAAAAGAAAAGAAAAGAAATGCCAATACCTTAGAAGCCCCTGTGAGTTACTCCCCAGCTGCATAATCCCTCACCCACAGAGGTAACCATTATACTGTTTTGTTTTAATCATTCTTTGTTTTCACTTTTCACCACTCATGCATCTATCCCTAAACTAGTGTCAGGCACAAACCTAGCTATATAAGGACAGGGCAATGTGGCTCCTGTTAGATGAAAGCTCCCAAGGGAAACCAAGCTGAACTGAGTCTTTCCATCAGAATCTGGGAGCAGTTAACTGGGCACACGGTTAACACAAGCCTAGAGCAGAGGAGAAGCTGGGCCAAACTTGCCGGAAAAATCTCATCTGTAGATTAAAAAAAATAAGATAGGCAGCTGGGACCCTTACGCATAAGTCTTCAACATATCATGAGTCACACGTATCTGGAACAAATGCCCTCTATGTCTGTCGTGCAGCTGTCATCACAGGACCTTCATCTATTATATTTGCCTCTGTGATGGGTCCCCTCTTGTATTTCATATCTTCCTCTTTCTGGATCTATTCTCTCATTCTTAGTGAAGCACACCCCAAAGCACATTGTTGAGAAAGGGTGCAAGGGAAGTACATTTTTTGATACTCTGAATATTTGGAAATATCCTATTCTGCCCTTACTCTTGGGTGATAGTTTGGCTGGGTATAGAATTCCACATTGAAGATAATTCTCCTTCAGCATCTTTAAGACCCTGCTTCATTGCCTTTTAGCTTCCAGCTGCTGTTGAGAAGTCAAAAGCCATTGTGATTCCTGAAACTTTATAAGTGATTTGCGTTTTCTTTGGAAGCTCTTGGAATCTTCTCTTTGTCCCTAGTGTTCTGAAATTTCACAATGATAGTATTTCACCCTGAGTCTATTTTGAACTATTATGCTAGGCATCTGGTTATTTTTTTTCTTTTTTCCAATCTGGAAACACAAATCCTTTACCTGATAATTTTGAACCATCAACTGAGAATAAAAATGAAGCCTCTACATACCTAGAAAAAGGCTGACTTTATAAAACCAGTTTAAATTTGTTTGATTAATCAGCGACAAATTGCCTGAGTCTTATATCAGTGATAACCTGCTTCACTGAGCACACCTCTAAAAACCAACCAACCCGTGACAGCCACTGAAGGTTAGTCAATAGCCAACTTACTCTAGTGAAGTGTTGCCTTAGTAAGCACACTTCCAAGGCTAACATAGCCTAACCCTACCTCTAAAACCATGACAATTCCCACATTATCCCTGACTCCAAAACTTTACATAAATACTGCCGTCTGCTTTGCTTGGTGAGATTGCTCCTAACTAGCATGTCTTTTCATTACTTAAGCTAATAATGAAGCAAGCCCCTGTGTATAACTCCCTAATCATATATGCGCTCACCCCCATATGTCACTATTATTTTTTGTTTTAATCTTTTTTTAAAACTGTTTACCACCTATGTGTGTACCCCTAAACTGAGTATCTGGCACCAACCTAGCTGTGTAAGGAAAAACTAACACAGCATCTGTTATATGAAGACTCCCAGAAGTTGAGCTGGGTGGAGTCTCTTGGCCTTAGCTTTCTGTCTCGAATGTTAAGTGGCAGCCTTTTTCTTTTACATAACTATGGGTTTGAAAAACAATGACCAAGTGCTCACTCACACTTCAGATCACTCTCACATCAGAAACTGACATGGGTGTGGATATGTTACTGTTTACAACTTATGTTGGACATTTCAGGTCCCATTTGTGGTTCTACTCCTCCAGAGTCTCTGGATTGCTTGCCCCAGTCTTGGTTCTCCTCAGCTTAAAACTCCCCTCCAGCACCATGCCAAATCTAATAACACCTTCTGGAAGACTTCCACCTCTTCATGGGACAAGAGCAATCAGTTATCCAAAGAGAAAGAGCTCTGAATGGGTAATCGGGACACTTGGGTTCAAGACCCAGTTCAGCAAATAATCAGTGAAGTGACCTTAAGCACATGTCCTCATGTTCCTAACTGTGCTTCCGTGTTCCTGTGAGATAAAGCTTGAACTAAATCAATAGCTCTCCACCTTGGCTGCACATGAGAATCATCTGGCAATTATTTTAAAATATTGACTCCTGAGCCATACCCTAACCAATTTAAATCAAATCTCTGAGGGTGAGGCCTGGGCTTCAGTATTTAAATCTCCCACATGATTCTAATGTACATCCAGGGTTGAGAGCTTCGACCAGATGACTTCTGAGGGACCATTCAGGGCTTATACTTGGAATTCTAGGAAGCATTGTGATACATAACTGAATAAGTCAGAAATTATGTTGGTAGGACTTTGTTTGTTGGGTTTCTAAGAGAATAAGAAGCATGTAAAAGGCACAACACAAGAACATCTATTATGCAATTGGTCTATTTGACACATATTGATGAGCAGTATGCATAATGGAAGCTTGTAGAAATCAATGAACACAAAGTGCAGACTGTAATCTTTTCTCAACCATGCCTGTAACTGGTGACTGTAGTTGTGAGTGATAAATATGGTGGGTAATATCCATTAATCACCCTCTAGCTTACTGAGGCTCTATGTGTTGGGAGAAGGGGTAGCTCCAGCTTGTCAGAACCTCAGTCTAAGCAGCTGAAAGGCACGGTGACCACATCTCCAGGGTCTGGGGTCCCTTCTGAAGCAAAGGTTGCACCCAGACTTGGACATCATTAAAGACATCATCCTTGTAGTCGACACTAATTGAGGTGGCTTCCAAGTGCTCCCCAGTGTCTGGCTCTGACACCCAAGAGGGGACAGGCCTCTAGGAGCCATGTCTGAACTCTGTGATTTTGCCCTCCAGGAATCTTTCTTGCTAAAGCGGTTTCTTGGGAGAAAGTCCACTCCTCCTGTTTCTGAGATCCTTGAAGCGGTTCTGTTATATGCCCATCTTGCACTCAGGTTGTTTGGCTATTCCTTTGATTTTTGTGAGCCATCCCAGTATCCTTCAGACAAAGTTCCTTTTTCATTTAACTTAGTTTCTATGGCTTGCAACCAAAAGAATCTTAACTATTACAGGTCCCATCCTCAAATACTACTAACTTCCACTTATTGAATATCTGGTATTCACCATGTATTTAAATATATTATTGCTAATTCTAAAAACAACCATATGTCCCAGGGTTGCCCAAATAAGAAAATTGAGTTTTGAGTAATTTGCTCAAAAACATAAAGCTAGTAAGCAGTAGAGCCAGGATTTGAATTTACTTCTAACTGAAAATGCTATTTTTTTCTGCTATTCCATGCTAAAAAAAATTTTTTATTATCTAATGACTAGCCTTTCTACTACCAACTTCTACCCATATCCAAACTCACTCATACTAGTCTCTGAGTAAATCTCACAGAGAGGATGGGGAAGGGCATGGGAGATTAATCTGTGCCCCACATGCACCTGTCCTTTCTCCTGATGACAGGAGCTAGCTGGGGTCAGAGCCAGGATCTCAGCACTGAGGGCTTGTGGATGCTTAGCCAATACTAATTAATGGAGATGATACGAACAAAATTCATGTCCCAAACTTCAGCAAATGAAGATTTAGCATCAGGAAACTTGCAACTTGCATGGACATCCCAGAATAGATGTAGATGAGGATCCTGTGATTGATGAAGAATATTGCCGGAAAGGACCACAGGAGTTGTTTCCTTTTAACTCCTGCTTTTTTTTTTTTTTTCCAGTTGGGAGAACTGAGGCCCAGGAAGAGGAGGACTGAGAAGGAAAGGGTATCCAGGTTGTCCTCAACGTTGTGGCTAAAGCAGCCAGACCTCTACATCTATGGATTTTTCCCACTGGCTTATCCCCCATCGTCTGTCACCTTAATATCCCTATTTCTGATGGCAATGCTGCTTTTGAAAGGGAGTCAGATTTAGAAATTGGCCTACCTTTATCCCCCATGACCTGACTGTGTACATTTGTACCAGGTTTTGTCCTCAAGGCACCCTGGCTCTGAGAAGGAAGTCCTCATCTTCCCACATAGAGATCCTGTAATCATCTCTTTCTCTCTGGGGATCCTTATTTTCTTATTAGATTTCTGAAATGCAGGTGTTCAGAAGTGAGAGAAAACTGATGTAGTGGTATCTGAGAGACAAGAATCCCAGAAGGATTTGGATTTCAGATGGACACCCTCTGTGTCACAGGTGATGTTCCCCTGACGACTACATGCTGGCAACGCTGCTCGGGGAGCCCAGCCCATCAGTCTCTCTGCCTCAGATGTTGGCAGACGTGGAAGCTCCCTGAGACCTGAGGATGTACAAACTTCTCACTGGTGATACCACTCACTGCTTCCTTCAAATGGTCACTGCAGATCGAAGGGGGTCCCCAGACTCGGGAAGATGTGACACATGCCCGCTCACTGTGCCTCGCATCACTGATTTCAGCATGTCTGTGGCAGACAGAGTCCTGCCTCAGGGTACAGAGGAAGCCTCTGCTTTTCTGCCTCCGGGCTTTCTCCAGGGCTGCAGGACTTAGTCCACACCTAGGCGCAGCCAGGAAATGCTGGGGAGTTAATAACCGAAAGGGCAACTCCCAACTACTGGGGGACAGAAGCCAGTGGACAAATATCCCAGGCTTCCATCCTTCAAAGGGACAATTCTGAGGTATATTCTATATGGTTCCCTAGGGTGGCCCTTGCAGGATTGAACCCGTTTCCCACTGTGGCCCCCAGCTCACTCAATAATGCACTTTAAAAAAAATTACAGCAAATTATATATACACACATATGTATGTATATATACTTAAAAAGGGTTAAAATGGCATACTCTGTTTATACATATACATTTATATTATGTATTTTAATGTTTTATATTGTTTATATATTTTATATTATATATTTCAATATCTGATAAAGTATGCCATTTTACATGTACAATTCAGTGGTATTAATTTCATTCACAATGTTGTGCCACCATCACCACCATTGATTTCCAAATCGTTTCCATAATAACCCTGTACACCTTAAGCAAGACATCCCTCATCCCCTTCTACCCCCAGCCCCTGGTAACCTCTCATCTACTTTCTGTCACTATGACTTTGCCTTTTTAAGAGATTTCATATAAGTGGATTCACATAATATTTGTCCTTTTGTGTCTGGTTTATTTCACTCAGCATAAGGTTTTCAAGATTCATCCATGTTGTAGCATGGATCAGAACGTCATTCTTTCTTATAGCTGAATAATATTCCATTTGTATGTGCAGACCACATTTTGTTTAGCATCTGTTGATAGCCACGGTTGTTTCCACCTTTTGGCTATAGTGAAAAATGCTGCTTGAGTCTCTCTTCTTAACTCTTTACGGTATATATCCAGGGGTGAAATTCCTGGGTCATACAGTAACTCTGTATTTAACTTTCTGAGGAACTGCCAAACTATTTTCCATAGCAGCTGAACCATTTTGTATTTCCACCAACAATGTATGAGTTCCAATTTTCCACATTTTTGTATTATTATTGTTATTATTGTCATCCTAGTAGGTGAGAAGTGGTATATCATTGTGGTTTTTATTTGTATTTCCCTAATAACTAATGACGTTGAGCATCTTCTCGTTCACTTATTGGCCATTTGTATATCATCTTTAGAAAAATGTCTAAGTCTTTTGCTCATTTTTAATTGGGTTGTCTTTTTTTGTTGTGTTTAGCAGTTATTTATATATTTTGGATATTAAACACTTATCCAATATATGGTTTGCAAATATTTTTTTCTCATTCTGTAAGCTGTGTTTTCACTTTGATAATGTCCTTTGCACAAAAGTTTTTAGTTTTGATGAAGTCCAATTTACATACTATTTTCCTTTGTTGCTCATGCTTTTGGTATCATGTCTGAGAACCGATTATGAAACCCAGGGTCATGAAGATTCACCCCTTCCTCTTTCTCTAAGAGTTTTATGGTTTTAACTCTTATATTTAGGTTATTGATCCATTTTGAGTTAATTTTTATATAGTGTGAGGTAGGAGTCAAACTTCACTCTTTGGCATTTGGAAATCCAATTTTCCCAGCACCATTTGTTGAATTGACTATTCTTTCCCCTTGAATGGACTTTGCACCCTTGTTGAAAATCAACTGACTATAGATTTATGGGTTTATTTCTGGACTGACTATTTCATTGGTCTCTATGTCTTTCTTACACCAATACCACTGTTTTAATTACTGTAGCTTTGTAGTAAATTTTGAAATTGGGAAGTGTGTCTTCCAACTTTGTTCTTTTTTTAAGAGTGTTTTGGCTACTCGGGGTCCCTTGCAATTCTATATAAATTTGTGGGTCAGCTTTTCTATTTCTGCCGAAAGAGACTTGGAATTCTGATAGTGATTGTGTTGAACCTTTACACTACCATCTTAATAATACTAAATCTTCCTAGCTCTGAACAAGGATGTCATTCCATTCATTTAGGTCTTAATTTTTTTCAGCAACTTTTTATAGTTTTCAGTGTACAAGACTTTCATCTCCTTGGTTAAATTACTCCTTGGTATTTTCTTCTTTTAGATACTATTGTAAATGAAATTGCGTTCTTTTCAGATCGCTCATTGCTGGAATACAGAAACACAACTGATTTTGGTGTGTTCATTTTATGCCCTATAAACTTACTGAATTTTTTTATTGCTTCTAATAGCTTTCTTACTGTTTCTTTGGGGTTTTCTATATATAAGATATGTCATCTGTGAATAGGGATAATTTTACTTCTTCCTTACCAGTTTTGATGCTTTATATTTCTTTTTCTTGTCTAATTACTCTGGCTAGAACTTCCAGTACAATGTTAAATAGCAGTGGTGAAAGCAGGCATTCTTTTCTTCTTCCTGATCTTAAAAAACTTTCAGTCTTTTTACCATTGAGTATGATGTTAGCTGTGGGTTTTTCATAAATGCTGTTTATCGTGTTGAGGAAGCTCCTTTTCATTTCTAGTTTTCTGAGTTTTTATCATGAAAGGATATTGGATTTTGTTAAATGTATTTTCTGCATCAATTCAGGTGATTTGGGGTTTCTTCCCCTTCATTCTATTAACATAGTTTATTACATTGATTATCTTACGTTAAACCACCCTTGCATTCCTGGGATAAATCACACTTGGTCATAGTGTATCATCTTTTTAATATGCTGTTGGATTTGGATTGCTAACATTTTGTTGAGGATTCCTGCATCTATAGGCATAGAAGATACTGATCTATAATTTTTGTGTGTGTGATGAATCTTTATGTGGCTCTGTTATCATGGTAATGCTAGCCTCAAAAATGAATTGGGAAGTGTTCCCTCTTTTTGTATATTTTGGGAGATTTTGAGAAGGATTGGTGTTAATTCTTCTCTAAATGTTTGGTAGAACGCAGCACTGTAGCCATCAGGTCCTAGACTAATAGTATATTCTTTATTACTTTTCCCTTATTCCAGTTTTTCTCTCCCTGTTCCCTCACTTCTTCATCCAGGGATCACCTTCCAAACAAACGCACTGCACCCAAATCTTGCTTCAGCCTCTGCTTTCAGGGGAATCCAAACTAAAAAATTATATAATATAAATGAGAGATTTTATCAATATATGAAAAGGTAAATGTTGTGTGAAAGAACATGAACTCATTGGACAATCCAGGGAGATGGAGAGAAGGGGAGAGGGCTTTTCTACCCAACACTGGTGAACTAGGTATCATTATGATGGGCTGGAGATTGGAGATTCAAGAGAGAATGCTGAGACTTCCAGGAAAACTGGATGCAACAAGATGAGAAATAGCTGGCTGTGCTACTTAAGAGAGGAAGAGCTGGAGAAGGGGTCAGAGCCCATTTAAAAGAAAAAAAGTAGACCACACAAGAGGAAGAAATTTCGGGGAAATGAAGAACACTGGTCAAGATGGAAGACTTAGTCTCCAGCCACTGAACAAGGCAAAGGGTAAAGGCTAGTGGAGGAATTCCTATGGGAAGAGAACAGGATGAGCTGGTAGATATGGTGGGGGGCCGTGGCAGCCCTGAGAATATGCCCTGCAGACCTCCAACTGCAGGGAACTTAGCTGTCCAAGGGCCCCCACCGCTGTGCTCTGAAATCCAATATCATGTTTGCACCAGGGCAATGCTGCATGTTTCAGCAGGCTGCTCCCAATCCATGACTGAGCGCAGCAGGGATACTAAGGTAAGCAAGTCCCGAGAGACGCAGACTCTTCTGACAGGGGACTTTGGCTTGAGAACAACAGTCTTGCCAAACCCCTTTAGAGTTCGTGGAGGCCTAGGGTGTTTCCAGCCAACCTTCCTTCTCTCTCTCCTTCATTCAAGGCCAGTCTTACTCTGCGGTCTGACAGCTCTTCTGGCCTCTCCTAGCTTCCCTCCTCATCTTCTCCTTTAGTAGGTGTCCCCCCTATACCAAAACCCTTGCACATTTCATTCTATCCTAGCATCTGCTTTTTGAAGGACCTGAACTAGACATTGTCTGAGACATGTCCATTTTGACCCAAAGTTAAGGAGGTGGACCTGGTGTCCAGGCAGAAAGAGGCCTTGGTTCATTAGATATCATGGGGAGCAAGGAGACTCTGCTGGTCTGGGACAGGAGAGGGGTGATCCAGCAAGAGAGGGCAGTGGGAGGACAGTCCCAAGGACAGAGAGAGAGAAAGAGCCAGTGACTGGGAGGACTCTGGAAACAGCACAGCGGAGACAAGCCCACTGAACGAATGAACTGATGCTAAGTCACTTGGGTGAGGTGTTTCATACTCCTTATCTCTGTTTTGCATGGTTGGTGCCCTGAAGTCACCCACACTGTATTAAAAATAGCTGTGTATACTCCAGCGACTGACAACACTCCTGTCCATCTTTCCTTTTCAGGTGGCGGCCACAGGCATTTACAAAGCGCAGAAATGCCAGGCACCCGGCCTAAGGGACACCTCCAAACCCCACCCATCTGCCTCAGGGATGCTTCAGGAACGTCTCAGACTTCTTCCCACCTCTTCCCTGAGGCATTTTAGATCAGCCCTCTCTGTGCCTCTTGCCTTAGGTTGGTGGGAGATCACCCTCCATGGAAAAGTATTTTTTAGATCTCCAAGAAACACAAAGTCGGCGGAAGGCTTTTTAGATGCCCTTGAAGCCATTCCTTTCAACTTCTGAGCATCCTTTGGAAAGATGTCTCCACAGGGGAACTGGGCTCCTAACCAGGCAGGGAGGGCTTGGCTTCTGAGGGCTCAGATGGGAGAGCTGACACCCTGCCGTTTTCCAGGGTTAGAAAGCAGGACGTGGGACTTCCCCTGGGAACTTCCTGCCTCCTCAGAAAGCCTTCTGGATCTCAATATACCCAGAAGGAAAAGGGTTACCTGATTGAGCATCTGAGGCTTTCTCAAGACTGACAAAACCATCCAATATGTCCACGACACAGAACATTTTTATTTGTGAACAGGTGCAGATAACTTCATAGAAATCACTGAGCCAAAGTGATAAATTGAGCAGGTGAGTCTCCAAGACTCAGCCCTGTTGGTGGAGTGAGCATTCTTGTTTGAAAGGGAGAGTCCTCACTGGACATGTGTAGAAGGGGGTTGGTGGCTCAGGGGCAGAGGTTGGCGAAAGAACGTGTATCAGCCAGGTTCTGTGCAAGAGATGGAAAGGGATCGAACACGTGGGATTAGGTGCCTAAACATCTCAGGAAGGGCTGGAACCATACAGGCTTCAGTCTGGGTGCAGGACCCTGGAGCTGACCGACCAGTGGAACTGCCCCGAGGCCACCACTGTTGGTCCCAGCTGAGTTCAAGATCACACCCACAGCTGTGATGCAGGGTCCAGGAATCCAGATTAGGGAAGCCAGCCCTGCAAGCTGTGCCTGTGTCATGAACCACTCTCAATGCTGGTAATCAGGTCTGCAATGTGCTTTTTCAGCCACTGTGTCCACCACAGCTGCTTCTCAACTCCCAAGAACATGAAGAATGGGCATTTGAGTGCTGCTGTAGGGGGAAAAGTCACATCTCCACAGCCTCCTTTTCCAGCAGGGAAACAGCCAAAAGCAGCAGCAAGACAGCCTCCACATCACCTCTGTCCCCCAAGTCTTGGGCAAGAACAATGAATTAGAGAACTTAATTCACATGCAGAATAATAGCTACAGAGAAATCTAAGGAATGTTATTTTTAGCTTTCCAGCCTTTGCAGTGCAGGGAGACACCCTAAGAGTAGGGCTGAATGGAGGGTGGACCAGCTGCTCCACAGCGCCCCCCGACAGGAGGCCTCCTGCATTAGGAGGAGGCTGTGGGCACGTGTAAATCCCCCTTAGGGGCTGCCCATTCTCTCACACCTTCTCCATTCTCCTCTCAGAAGGGCTCATGGAGACCCAATATGGCTGGATCCAGTATGCCTCATGTCACATCAAAACCCACTGGACAATAAATTGTATACAGATTTGATTTAGTAATTTTATGGGGTGGGTGTGAAAGAGAGAGAAGGAGAGAGAAGAGACACAGACACTGGCATTTTTGTTCTCTCGAGTAATGTTGATATTCAGCTGTTTGAATAATTTCATGTCCCCAAGATAACAGAGGTTTTGGATACACACAGACCTGGGTTTAAATCCCAGCTCTGCCACTATGTGACTAGTCGCTTGTCTTCTCTGAGCTCAGTTTTTTCATCTGTAAAGTGGGACTAGTGATATTCCCCTCACAGGGTTATAGCGAGGAATAAAGAGAGAAACCCTGGAAAGTTCCTGGGGCAGTGCCCGGCACACGTACACAGGGGCTCTAATGGCTATCCTGTTGTCCCAGTTAATTCATTTGGCAGGAATTGCCGATGCCTATGCCAGGAAATTGACTGTCCCTCTGATAAATATCAATTGTCTCATGGTGTTTGAGAAGGAGACGTGATGAGATTTCTTCCCTCGTGCTTCAGGGAGCCCTCCATAGACCCTCATCCCCTGGTGTTCTAGGTGGCACACCTTTCCAGAGATCACCTCCTCCAAACAGAAGGGGTCACATGTGCAGCACAGTGAGGAGGCAGCGCAGTAAGAGGTTCTCATACAATCATCAGGAGCAGTGTTTGTTTAAACTGTAGGTCAAGACCTAGTGAGGAGCATTGGTGGTTCAGTGGTAGAATTCTCACCTCTCATTAGTGAGAAGCAAAACCAGTTCAGTGGGTTGTGACCAGTATTTTTCCAAATGGAGGAGGATGGAAGGAAAATAAAAAGAGAAAAGAGGAGGGCTTCCCTGGTGGCGCAGTGGTTGAGAGTCCGCCTGCCGATGCAGGGGACCACGGGTTCGTGCCCTGGTCCGGGAAGATCCCACATGCTGTGGAGCGGCTGGGGCCATGAGCCCAGGGCGCT
>NW_006785876.1:2228759-2234835 GCF_000442215.2 Lipotes vexillifer
AAAAAAAAAAAAAAAAAAGAGAGAGAGAGAGAAAAGAGGAGATAAAAGAATGTGGACGTGCATCTTAATAAGAGAGCTGTTTGGAGAAACTGTTCAGTTCATAGAAGAGTGTGTGCATGTGTGTGTGCACGCGTGCTCGAGCGCCAGGTCACAATGTAAGATATACATTATTTGGATCTGAAGCATGGCTAACAAGGTTGTGGAATAGTAGTCAAGGGAGCCAGCCCCTTACTTTGGAGTGGGGACAACATCGATAACCACCCTTCTATACAACTTGTCACGAAAAGGGATTTGATTGAAAATAACTTTATCGCCCGGGAGATGAGCGTATACCTAGAAGTCTCTCAACAGCCGCACTGCTCACCTCCCGGCTCCTGTGGTCACTGGCCGGTGGCCTCAGGTGACCCAGTGTCAGGTTGCGGTTGTGTCTCGTCCAGAGCCGCCACAATGGCCGCATACCCGCCCCCTGTGCCGCCCCCTCCCTTGCTGCCCTCCTGTCCCAGGTGTTCTGTATGCCGCTCCCCTCCTGCTGTCTCACCTGCTGCTTCCACTGCTAAACGGCTTTCTGCTCTCAGCCAGCAGACAATTCCCCTCACTCCCCAGTCTGCATATAGCCACCACTGCTGATACCAGGCTGGGCCATCTCAGGCTCTCGGGCTCTCTCCTCGCCCTGATGATGGGACATGGACGGCACCAGGGAGGCCTGCCACTCGGACCTTGACCTCTCTGAGCCTCTGTTTCCCCATCTGCACAATGGGCAAGAAAGTCACACATGCCCAGGCTGCTCATCAACACGATGCAAGCGCCACCCAAGACGATAAAGTGACTCTCAAACCAGTGAGGTCCTTCCCAGGAGCTGTGCAGGTTTAAGGTGTTTTGTGCTTGTCACGAACCTCCCTGTCTTTCTGACTCCTCTTTGCCCCCCTCCCCG
The DNA here is from genome assembly GCF_000442215.2 of Lipotes vexillifer. Taxonomy (NCBI): domain Eukaryota; kingdom Metazoa; phylum Chordata; class Mammalia; order Artiodactyla; family Lipotidae; genus Lipotes; species Lipotes vexillifer. The sequence continues at coordinate 2,229,691 of NW_006785876.1, forward strand.
CTCTTCCTTGGTGCTGCTTAGAGCAGCCCATCTAAAAACTGTTGATTCCTATGTGCCGTGGTCCTGCATTTAGGAAACTTTTGTTTTAGAAGGAAAGGACCAGCAGGGGACAACCCTCGACCCCTGGACGCCCAACACCACCTCATTTTTCATGCTATCAGTTTTCCTTACTTTGAATCCCCCTGCGTCAAAGGGACCTTCCACTCCCGCTTATACTTGGTTGATTGTAAGATGGAAGTGCTTTAAAAATGTAATGGTATGCATATTGGAATATATATGGTTTGACTCCCGGATGGATAAACAGGATCATCGCTCCCCCTCATCCGGTTTTGGACAATGGGGTGCCACATACTAAGCCTCACCACAGGCAAGGCTCTGAGCTAGGTGTTGCAGATGAATGTCGGGCCTGAAGGACCAGGGAATCTCCTGGGAATCAGACCAGGAATCAGATGCTTAAGACACAGGAAACACCTTAGAATGGCACTGTCCAACAGAACTTTCTGTGATGATGGGCATGCTCTATTCATGCTAATACAATAGCCACTAGTCATGCCTGGCCACTGAACACGAATACGAGTGCTAGTATGACCAAGGAACTGAATTTTAAATTTTGTTATAGTTTAATTAATTTTCTTGTAAGTGTAAGTGTAAATAGCCATGGGTGACTAGTGGCTATCGTATTGGACAGCATAGCCTGACGATCTCCTTCTAGTTCCTCCTCCTTGGCTTCCCCCTGGGAATCTGGCCCGAGTCACTGCTTTCCACGCAGGACACTGAGTCTAAGAAAGGTGAACAGGAAGGTCTCCTTGATCCCCTGGGCCCAGCCTCCTGCAGCCCTCCATCCCCACGACCTCCCCTCCTCCAGCATTCAACAGCCTCCGAATCCAAGATGCGGCTATAATGACAGCAGCCCAAAGAAGGGGAAAGACAGGAGGGTAAATACACATTAAGGATACCAACATGAAGATAAAGTGATTGAGGGAACGGGGCTCCTGCTGAGACAATCCTGCCTCATGAAGCAACACAGACGCCAATCTTTGGACCACGACACTCTATGCCAGGAGGGCCCAGTTCCCTCCCAGCCAAAGAGCTGCCACGTCTTCACTAGCTACGGGTCACCTGCAGCCAGGGACCCCTTCCCTCCCAATAATCCATCTTCCAAGGTGAGCTGGGAAGGTGCCAACTCATTTTTCCGTGAGCCTTTTCAAAATCAACAGAGGGAATCCAGGCTGCATACAACCACCATCAGGGGCACCCAGCCCGAAAGCAAAGGGCCGGCCTGGGAGACAGCGGGAGCCCAGGACAAACCAAGGGGCCCTGGAAGCCAGACCCACCTCTGCTGTGAAATCTCTCCCCCAGGTAGGTCACTCACTAGGATCTGGCTTTCCCATTTGTTATGTTGAAATGATGATTAAACTAACACAGGACAAAAGTCTATCCCTAGCGCTCCACACGATGACTGACACAAAGTAGGCACCCAACGCGTGCCCCATACTCATGGCGTCATTGATTAATTCAGCTGTCCAACTAGTAATTATCAGAAATGGTCAGCACTCCGACCAGACACTGTATATGGCCCTATAGAGTCCCATGCAACAGAGGACCTGTTTCAGGAACTGAAAGGGATGAATTTTCATTTAGGAGTAGAAGGAATCTCATTTTTCCTGCTACCCACTGCAGGGAAGACTGATCTCTCTCGCCTTCCTGCTGGCAGAGGGGCCCTCAAATATTCTGATTTATAGGCACAGTTTTGCTTCCAGCACGCTTGGTAACTTCGGGCCTCAGTTCCTCCCTCTGTAAAATGGCGGTGGATTCCCCTCCAGCTCTGCAAAGATCCCACAGCTTCCCTGCAGAGGGAGACATGCGTATGCTTGGGGACTCTGTTTGACAAAGATTTTCCATGCTGTCACATTTCCTCTTCCCTGTCTCTCTATGAAGATTCTGATTAGACTCCAGGGGGACCTCCTCCTCCCTTATTGTTCCTTCCCCCACTCACATCCTCTCTTCCCTGCTGTTTCCAACTAGCCTCTTTCGTTCCTCAGCTCTGAGGGTGAATTTGCATATTAATTTGAAAATGAGATCAGTTATTAGCCATAACCTGTCATGTATCATCCAGTGCATCTGGACCTGGATTAGATTTAATATTGCCACAGAATAAAGACGGGGGGGGGGGGGAAGAAAACTAAATAATTTAAACTCATTAATTTACTAATCCTCCCGCTTGGCTGGGCTCAGGAGGTAATTGAAAACACGGAGATTCGCTGAGAAGGCATTTGAGATGAACAATGCCAAGCCAAGCCGTAGAACGCATGGGACTTCATGGTTTTTCCCTCTCATTTACCCACAGGGAAGGAAGGAGCATTGTGGGGTGGAGAGAGACCCCAAGAACACCGGGGAAAAGGATGGAGTTTGGGGACATAGGGCCCAATGCCAACGGGGCCAGTGACTTAGTTTCCAGTACAGTGCAGGGGAGTCTCTGCTCCCCCTACAAGGTTCCAGGAAAGGGGAAGAGGGCAGATGCTGTGAGCCCCACTCCTGCAGACCCTTACGCACCCTGCTCCTTCTGTGCTCTTTCCAGCCTTATACCTAAGGAAGCGCTAAAGTGAGAGTCTGCAAAGGGGCAGCTCGGACTTGTGTTTTGTTTGATCTGATTGCAGTGTCTTCTTTAAAAGATGAGTTTAACGCCAACACTGTCATATCAGGAAATTTCCCATAGAAATTCAGTTTTCTGCTTCCCTTGACAATGCAAAGCTGGGTCCAGTTTCTTGAAACCAGTGTGGGCGGGAGCTGGTCAAGTTGCCCACTAACTTAAGTGGAGCCTGGGGTCCCTGGAGAACCACAAGGCGGGCTTCGTTCCTCTGTTACGCACCTCAGCCCCGCCCCACATATACATCTGTGTTTGCAATCCCGCATTTCAGGGGATAAAGGCCCTTCCCTGCAGCTCTCAGGAAATGGATCAGTTGCAATGCGGATAGTCAGAATCCCAGACTCACCTGCATCCAGGTATTGTAAGGGTCAACCATATAAGAGCAGGGGCAGGGAACTGATGTTTCTAGAGCACATACTCGGCCAGGTGCTGGCCAGGTTAACAAGAGATGAGAGACATGGTCCTTAGTGTGGGGAGTCTTGGAGGGGAGATGGGCTGTGTCTGTATAAAGAAAACAAACCAAGAAAGAACTTTCTGACGGGGGTTCTGAGAAAGACTGAGCTGGGATTCCCTGCCCTGGTGGAGCTCCCTAGAGACAGTAGTTCATGTGGCAGAGAGGACCACACACAGCCCCCTGGGGACAGATGGTATACCCCTGACCCGGGTATTCTAGGAGCAGAACCTCTGCAGGGCTGGGGAGAGAGCCCTTGAGGTTGGCAGAAATCACAGTGGTCTGGGCTCCAGGGCGGGCTCTGCCAGTAATTTACTTAGAAGATTGCCCTGGGGCAAAAAACTGCCCAAGGGCTCTGAATGCCAGCTTCCTCAACCATAAAAGCAGCTGCTGGTGCTTCTGGCCCTCCCTCTTTCCAGGAGCAGAGAGTAAGATGCAGGAGAGCAATTGCCTCCACTGCAGGGAACTTAGAGGGATGGCAGGGCTGCTCTGCGGGAGACTGGAGTCCCATCCATTCCATGTGCAACCTCTTTTAAACTACCCAGCCCCTCCTCTCCAGAGAGTGGGACACCTGGCACCAGCCACAAGGGACCCCATCTCCTGCCACAAACCAAATGCTTGGATGTTAGCTCTGTTTGTCGCTGCTGTCGGGATTAGCTGCTGCTTAATTAATTCCTTAACGAAGAAAACGGTGCGTGTTCCTGCGCAGCCAGACACGTGGAGCAGACACTGCCCTCCGCCCTCCCCCCACCCCCCCGCCCACTCCCACTGGCCGGCACTATTATTATAAGCTCTCTTTTAAGGCTGCACCATGAACAAGTCAATTGTCCTCTCTGGGCCTCAGTTTGTTCATCTGCACAATGGGGAGTTAGAACATCATTCGCAAGCGTATTATTTTCTGTTTCTTGTCTGTGCATCATTTCCCCGCCCCCATCAACTCCATCATCCCTGAATCTCAAAACAAAAAAGAGAGTGGGCAATAAAAACAACATACTCTGGTTTTTCATCAGTTAAGCCCTCTAATCATTCGAGAATCATTTCATTAATCGTTTCCGCCCAACCTAGCCTCAGCTCTGTGAAGGGGGGTAGAGAGTCCCTTGATGGTTCCCTAAGTAACTCAAAGAAATGAAGCCAAGTAAATCCCCAGCTCATATCTCACCACTGTGACTCTGGCAGTCTTGTTAGTGAACTTGGAAAATGACCTGTGGTTGACAAGGTCTCTCTTGGGTTGAGAATGAATCTTACATTTGGGTTCGGTCCCCACACATCAGATCCCATGAATCACTGCTGGATCAGCCTCCGGGGTGCTTTGTACAGCCCTGATCACCAGCATCAGGCTTCTTTGTTTACCAGACTGTCTCCTGGGGGAGCGGGGGGGGGGAAGGGAGCGGCATCCTATTGGTCCCTCCAATGTCTGCCCCAGAGCAAGCCCTCTGAGAACGATTGTGAATAAATAAATGAATGATGTGTGGTATCCTAGAACCATGAATTCACTGAGGATTAGGGCTGGGAGGCTCTGTCCAGTTTATCTTCAGTGTGTTCTGGCTGGGCTCTCCCCCAGGGGCTTCTGCAACACCTGGGGTCCTGGGCCTTCAGGTTAAGCCTTGGTTGCTCCCTTTGCCATGCTCCTCACGCCTAGGCCTGCTGTTCTGCATCATAAAACGTTGGTGATTAGGGCCAGGATTACAGTGAGGTGAGTGAGACACTTGCTAGGGTGTGAAATTTCAGAGGGACACCCAAAAAAAGACCTGGTAACCCAGGATTTTAACACACTATTTCTAAAAAATCAAAACGAATGCAAAAACTATCCACGATGAACAAAACATCAACATTTTAAAGAAAGACAGGATCCAGTCCTACACTTGCAAAACCCCGCCTCGTTCACCTCCCCCTGAAAGAGTCTTTCAGGAGATAATGCCTCAAAAATAGCTCAGACTGGGAATCTGGCAGTAACATTTCCATCTATTGGCTATGACATTGGTCTCTTGGTTTCCTGAGAAAGTGTGGCCCTGGGTACTGGTTTTCAAATGGGTGGGGGGGGGGGGGG
>NW_006785876.1:2234916-2239632 GCF_000442215.2 Lipotes vexillifer
GGGGGGGGGGTGCGGGATTCCAGTGTGTGACATTAGTGTCCCCTCCCCCACCAGCCCAGTTAGAATTTGAACTCCCCAGACTAGACGGCCACTGAAGCCCCTGCCAGCTAGTCCGGAAGACAAGCGTTTTAAAGAAAGCCAATCAGGGCCAGGCTGGCCTTGCAGTGACCCACAGTGCATGTGAGGAGGTAGCCATGTACTACTCCACCGCTTGGAGCCAGGCCCTGCCATAATTCTGCTGCCCCAAACGCCGTGGGGTGGTGCTTGCTCCATTTGACGGGATATGGGTGCTGAGTAGGCCCTTATGGATCTTCCGAGACTTGCGGTACAGGTAGAGCCCCTGCCTCCCACCCCCAGGGGCATTTGGCAATGTCTGGAGATAATTTTCATTGTCACAATTGGGGAAGAGGATACTATTATCATCTAGAAGATAGAGGCCGGGGATGCTGCTAAACACCCTACAAGACAGCCCCTCAAACAAGGAATTATTCAGTCCCAAATGTGAATGGTGCTGAGGTTAGAAACCCTGAGGTAGAGAAACTCGGAAAAATGGGTTCAAAACCACATGGCTGGTGAGTGAGGGACAATCCCTGCTTCTCTGACTCCTCACTGAAAGGCAGCCACCTCTCAATCTGTCCCCCCCGAGTCCTGAAAGCTTTGTGGTCAGTTCCTCTGCCCACACATAAGACCAATCCCAACTCAGGCATTTATGAGAGAGGATTTCATAATTTCCTTAGGTCCTTATAGCTTTCCTTGGCTTTCAGAAAGTCCTTCCTGAGGTCTAGCCTTAATCTCTCCTGCTGCCGTTCAAGAATGTTTGATTTCTCAGTAAGGGTAAAGCTCAGATGTCTCTCTCCTGCTCCAACCCCTTTTGATCGTTTGAAATAACCTACCATAATATTGCTGATTGAGGTTCCCCAGTCAAAGAAGGGAAAAACAGCTCAGGTATCATGAGAAAACGGCACCTTAACACCTTCTGCATACTGAGATAAGCAGGCACCGAGGCACCTTTCACTTCACCTAGGCAGCCTGTATCGGGTTAATTATGATGACCCCCGGGCTCTCAAGCAGCTTGAAGAGAAATCCCTCTTTGGCTCAAAGGGACAAATCCTCAATACACAGATGCGATTTGAGAAGGAACCCAGGGAGAACCTGTGTCTATAGATTGGATAAAGAGGATCTGCCTGCAGGAGTCATTCCTTCCCTCAGTGAGCACTTCCTGTGCGCCCAGGCAGTGACACTTAACCCTGATGCGCCTTAGAATCCTCTGGAGGGCTGGGTCACACACAGATTCCCGGGCTCGCCCCCCTCTCCCGCCAGTGGTGCACTCAGTGGATCAGGGTGGAGCCCAAGAGTCTGCATTTCTAACAAGCTCCCAGGTGATGGTGATGTTGCTGCTGCGACCACACTTGAAGAACCTCTGTGCTCAGCTGTTCCGGATACTAGGGATAGAGCAGGGAATACTCTACGCAATAAGCCCAATACACAAGTAAACGACGTGGTACGTTAGAGGTGATAAATGCTCTGACAGAAAAGAAATATAAGAGCAGAATGAGTGGGAATCAGGGATGTGGGGGAAGGAACGGGAGGGGTTGAAATTTTAAATGAAGAGTCAGGTCTCATTGAAAGAGGGTGACCAGACATGCCAATTTGCCTGGGTCTGTCCTGGTTTTAGAACGGAAAAGTCCCACATTCTGGGGAGCCTCTGAGTCCCAGGCAGCCCAGGACAGCTGGTCACCCTACCTTAAGGTGATACTGGAGGAAAGAAGGGAAAACGTGCAGCAGTTGTCTGTGCAGAGATATGGAGGATGAGCCCGCACAAACCCTGCAGTGAGACTTGCCTGTGTGTTCCTGGATCAGCAGAGAGGCTGGAGTGGCTGGAAGACGGTAGATAAGAGGGAAAGTGGTCGGGCATGAGGTCAGAGAGTAATGGGGGTTCAGATCATGCAAGGCCTCCTAGGAGAGGAGCAGCTTTCCCAGTGTGGGTAACTGGCCCTGACTACCGCAAGCGTGCAGGGAGGAGCACGGCTAGAGCGCTGGGCTTGGAGCAGAAGACTTGTGATCTAACTCATGTAAGGATCAATGGCTCTGGCTTCTCTACGGAGGACAGCGTGTGGAGGGAGTGTCTTAGATTCCGCCTTGTCGGGGCAGAAAAGCATCTAAGACAAAAGCTTGCCGGCAGGAGGCTTATTCGACCTGTGATTCCGTGGAGAATAGGGAAGGACAGGAGAGTGGGAATGGGAAAGGAGAAGCAGGAAGGAGGATGCATCAACGAGTTGGCCACCAGCCCGGGCCAGCGGGGTTTGGTTTTGGCAGGGTCCTGGGGGAAAGACGTCTCAGGACTCTCCTCTCGGACAATGCCAGGGGCCGGCGCCACCCCACTGCCTTCCTTGCTCTGTTGGTCAAGTGTGGCCTCGCAGCCCTAACTACCACACGCTGCTGGGTTGCCCGTGTGTGCCGCCGAGTGGGCTTCTGCCAGCATCCGTGTGCCTCAGGCCCCGAGAAGTCCCAGCACAGGAAGCAAGAGGTATAGAGCAAGATGTATTATGTAAATGCTGTTAAATTGCAACCTGCATGAAGCTGGCTGTAGCCTGCACAGGACTGATTGGCACAGCAGTGGCTGGAGTGAGTAGTGGGGATGAGAGGGTGTGAAGTGTCTGGTACAATCCACCCCTTGAACCACTCAGGCCTTCTTGGGCCTTCTGCTGTGTCCAACCCATCATAGAGTTTCCTTCATGGTGGTGGCTGCCTACAATCTCTGCCAAAACTCAACACAGGAAGGTAAGTGGAATTCGCTACAGTCCCTGTGGTTGCAGCTGGTCCTGAGACCAAAACTGATACTCATCACCTCCCTCCTCCAACACACATCCTCAGCTTCCCTCTCCCTTGGCCAGCTGGTCGGGGCTGCTTGCCTGTGAGATACTGCTGAGCCTTATCTCAAGGGGTCTGAGCTCTCAGTTGCTTTGCCCTTGTCAGGCTGCGATTGCTGCAGTTGTCTTTACCATGACCAGGCACAGAAGCCCAAGAGACAGCTCAGTGAATTCTTGAGCGCTAGACAAGCTCTTCCCTGCCCTCAATGGGTAACAGCAACCCTAGCTCCTCGTGCGGGTCAGGGCCGATTACTTCCACATACAGAGTCACTCCTTTCTCTGCTTGCTGGTCCACTGGCAGGAGGAGCCCAGAGTGACCATGCTGTGGTCATAGCTTAAGTGCAGCATCCCCTGGTGGAAGCGTGTTCCCTCCCTGGATATCTGACAGAGCTCAAGGTTATGAGAACAGGGAGCAAAAGTTCCCTAAGTGGTTCATTAAGAGTGATGGTGAGAGGAGCGCCATTTATCAGCCATTGGTTCAGTTTGTATCCTAGTGGATGGCACCCCAGATCTGGAGAGTATGTCAACTTAGCTTTTCTTTCCCGTTTACCTTCACACATGCTCATGCATGTGTACATAGGCCCAAATACATGTTCACATGCACACACACAGACACACATAAGACCACGGACAGAGGCCTTTCCCAGCTCTGGCATTCCATTGCATTCCATTTCCACGTCCCCACTTAGCCCCCAGTTCTTTCCATCCTCTGGTCCCTCTCTCAGGCCTACTATCCTCCAGCCTGTGGGCAAATAAATGCCTAAGAGCACATAGCTGTTCTTGGTGGCACAACTACTACTGCCCTTGCCCCTCCCTGAGGATAACGTTCCACCCAACCCAAGACTAGGATTCATCTTCCAACCCAAGGCTCTCTCTGCTTCAGTGGCCAGTCCTTACTCCTTGTATTTTCTCAGACACCTCCATGTGCACACTCACACACACACCAAGATACGATAGCCTTCTAGGACATACCTAATGGACACAGAAGCTAGGCCTCAGATAAAGCATGTTCATTTAAACCATATGTTATATAATAAAGAATTTGGCAGGTCTTCGTTCCTGGGTCCTGGGAGGGAGCCTCTAAACCTTGGAACTTCCCATGCTATTCATAGTGGGCCCTTAGACAACACCTGAGTTTATGCTCACAAGATGAGTCAGGATGGGGGCTGGTCACTCCAGAAAGATAAAATATGTAATTAGATGGGTGGGGCTTTGAGTCACATTTCAGCCCAACCTCCCGGAAGGGGCGGAGTACTAGAAATTGAGTTCAATCACATGGCCCCTGTTTTAATCATGCCCAGGTAATGAAATCCCAATAAAATCCTCGACACTATGGTTCAGGTGGTCTTCTCGGGTTGGTGATACTCAACATGGGCTGCAAGAGTGTTGCATCTTGAGGACACAGAAGCTTCACTTTTGGGACCCTCCCAGACTTCCTGTGTCTCTTTTTTCGGCTGGTCCTGATTTGTATCCTTTATAATAAAACTGTAGTTATAAGTAGAGCGCTTTTCTTAGTTCTGAGTCATTCCAGTGAACTAGCAAACTTGAGGAGGTAGGGGTACCCCTGAATTTGTAGCCAGTTGGTCAGAAGTATCAGTGGCTCTGAGGACCCTTCAAAACTGGGGCTAGTGTCTGTCACGAGGGCAGCCTTGTTGCGCGACTCTGCCCTTGACTTATGGAGTTTGACCTAACTCTGAATGGTTAACATCAAAATTGCATTGGACCAAAGCTGGGTGAACTGGGGTGGAGATGAAAAACAGGTTATGGGGCTTCCCTGGTGGCGCAGTGGTTGAGAGTCCACCTGCCGATGCAGGGGATACGGGTTCGTGCCCCGGTCCGGGAGGAT
>NW_006785876.1:2240064-2266716 GCF_000442215.2 Lipotes vexillifer
ACAGGCTCCGGACGCGCAGGCTCAGCGGCCACTGCTCACGGGCCCAGCCGCTCCGCGGCATGTGGGATCCTCCCGGACCGGGGCATGAACCCGCGTCCCCTGCATCGGCAGGCAGACTCTCAACCACTGCGCCACCAGGGAAGCCCCAGAAAAGGCAGATTAGAACCCACTCTCTCCCCAGCTGTTCAGAGCACGTGGAAGCAGACTTGATGGTCAGTCCTCTGCACTGTTGAAATATTAAAATGCTTTCATCCCCACCGCTGCCTTGAGCCCTCCAGCACCCCAGTCTGCCTCTCTTCCAGGATACCCCCAACACCACCGACTACCCTAAGATCCAGAAACTAAAGAGTTAACATTGCTGGGGAGGGGGAGGGGGAGGGGGAGGAGGCGGGGCACAGGCCACACCCACTCTGGCTGGTCAGTGCCAGAGCCCTGCATTTCCTTCAATATTTTAAATTTCAGTCCCAAATTCCAGGGCCCTCAGTAGGGGACCTGTCAGAACAAACCATATTTTCTGGTCTTAAGCTCTGCAAGGACTTTTTCAAGAAAGACTGGTCTATATCAGGGTTTTTAGGCCAGAAAAGACAAAAGCAGTGACTGGAAAGTGAAACATTCAGTCAATTTGGTTATTTGGCAGCTTGTACATTTAGAAGCAATCCATTGGTCGGATTGAATTCAATGTTATTGTGGGTTTTTTTCTTTTCCCCTTTCCCTAGTTTCAGCCAAAATAAGAGGCAGCAGGTCAGACAGCATCTCAAAGAAGGAACTCTAATTGCTCTGTTCCCTCACCCGGATATTTTGGCCAATTTCAAGACGCATAAATAAGCCTGTTATTCAGGCACAGAGGAGAGTGGGATTTATTAATTTAAATGAGTTGATTTGGAGGTCTCTGGGGAAAGCCGCCTGCATTATTCTCTTGCTAGTCCCAGGGTATAATTTACAGTGAGTTTTCTCTTTATGTTTTGGATCTCCTTGAAGCTAGGGCATAAATTTCCTCAAGTTATTGTTATCATAATTTATTATTCATTGAATGTTGACTCAGTGTAACATAAGCAGTGGCAGAAAGACAGGATCCTCCCAAAGGGCAGGAAAGCCATGTCCCCAACGATTCCAGAGGGACGTGTAAAGAGCTTCTGGGATCAGAGGAGGGTTCCTTCTCCCCAGGACTGGGACGCCACCTGGAGCTTTTTGGTGTCCACTAAAGTCTCCCCAGGAGAAATAGGCTTTTGGCAGGGAGGGTGCACATGCAGGCTTTGTGGGGAATCGGCCACAAATTGGGCTAACTGTTGACCTTAATTCAGACAAAGAGTCCAATAGGATGGGAAAGGACCACTGCACAGGACTGGGACAGAAGCGAGACCCTGGGGTGGGGTGGGGCAGGAGATGTTCCCACTTGGGGGCCATTCACTCACTTTTACCTCCTGGTGCTGGGTTAAGAAGCTAAGCGGTTGGGCAGGTGGAAAGCAGCTAGGGGCAGGCATCATCCCCCACCCCTCCCCCACCCTAGTTCACACCTGCCCCTCCTCCCTCTCCCACCCAGGTTCTCCCATGGGGAGCAGAAATATCTCTCTTCGCTCCTCAATCACTTCAAACAGTTGTGCAGCTTGGAGGCGCAGGCCCGAGTGACAGAACGTTTTAGACCTAGCAACAGAAAGCAATTACGTGCTCTTTGGCGCTGCCTATAAATACAATTGGAATTAGAGGGGAGACAAAAATGATTTCAGAATGCCAAGACTGGGTGACTGGTGACAATGCAATGACACGCCTTGCTCCCTCCCTCCTTCCCTCATTTCTCGAGCTTCAGTTGTGCGCCAGATTCTGTGCTGTATCTAAGAGGCGTTCACTATTAGGTGTGGGGTGGAGGCGAGGGAAGGACACACAGATCAGTGTGCTCTGCCAGGAAGAGCTCTGGGGGTGCAGGGAAGTTACTTAACCTCACTAAGCCTTAGTTGCCCATCTGTAAAAGTGGAGGGCCACCCCACCTCACAGGACAGCTGTGAGGGAAACGTGTGTAGTGGACAGAGCACATGGTCAGTGACGATTAGCTCTCTATTTCTGTCATTACCAGTAAGTGTTACTCTGTTGGTGGGAATGTAAACTGGTGCAGCCACTATGGAAAACAGTATGGAGGGTCCTAAAAAAATTAAAAACAGAGATACCATGTGATCTAGCAATACCACTCCTGGGCATATATCCAGACAAAACTATAATTTGAAAAGATGCATGCACCCCTATGTTCATAGCAGCACTATTTACAATAGCCAGGATATGGAAGCAACCTAAATGTCCATCGACAGGTGAATGGATAAAGAAGATGTGATTATATATACATATATGTGTGTGTGTGTGTGTGTGTGTGTGTGTGTGTGTGTGTGTGAGATGGAATACTACTCAGCCATAAAAAAGAATGAAATAGTGCCATTTGCAGCAACATGGATGGACCTAGAGATTATCATACTAAATAAATAAGTCAGACAGAGAAAGACAAATACCAGATGATATCACTTTTATGTGGAATCTAAAATACGACACAAATGAACTTATCTACAAAACAGAAACAGACTTACAGATGTAGAGAACAGACTTTTGGTTGCCAAGGGGGAGTGGGTGGGGGAGAGAAGGATTGGGAGTTTGGAATTAGCAGATGCAAACTATTATGGGATAAACGACAACGTCCTATTGTATAGCACAGGGAAATATATTCAATATCCTGTGATAAACCATAATGGAAAAGAATGTGAAAAAGTGTATGTATAACTGAGTCACTCTGCTATACAGAAATTAACACAACATCATAAATCAACTATACTTCAATAAAACTAAAAAAAAAGACAAAAAAACAAAAACAATAAAGCGTTACTTATAGATGCAGTGTACTGAAAAGCTATGCTTCCACCAAGCAACCGCTTTTATTTGAAATTGTCAATGAAACATACACACACACACATATCATAAATGCACAGCTTGATGAATTCTCACAATTCCATACCCAAATCGAGAAATAGGACATTACCAGGATCCCCAGGACCCTCCCCCTACTATCTTCCTATTCACTGCCCCACTCCCAAAGATAACAATTACCTTGACTTGGAACGGCATGGATTAGTTTTGCGTGTTTTTGTACTTATTATATAAATGGAATTTCATAGCATGTACTCTTTGTCATCTGAATTCTTTTATTAAACCTTCTGCTTGTGCGGGACGGGGGTCATCCATTCTGCGACTGACTTCCCTTTGTCAGTGAATTTTGCAGCTGATCATATTTTTATGGAGCTGAGAGCCACAATAATGGCCCACTTCCAGAAGCTCTACAGGATTCCCCCGGAGTCATTCTGTACACTCATCTTGCCCTTGCTACCCCACATTTCCCCATGAACTTTATTCTGTCTCATTTGGTGAAGTGTAAGAATGTTTATGACTTGTCTCCCATCCCCTTTGGAATAATATATTTGGAAAAATAATAATAATAATTGGATGAATCTTAGTTCTTCCTTCCCTAGTCCAAGCTTCCTCTCACTATACAACTGTTTTAGGAAGATGATAATAATGATGATGATGATGTTGATGACAATGATGATGGAAGAGGCAGAGGGGAAGATGATGCAGATGAAGCTGATGCCGGTGATGACAGGTAACGCATTTTATGTTGCTTAGTATGTACCCGGCCTTATTGTAGCCTCCTGACCTGTACTGACTCATGAAATCTTCATCACAACACACTTCTATCCCCATTTTCAATTAAAGAAACCAAGGCACAGAAAGGCTAAAGTACCTTGCCCCAGGCCATCCAGCTGGAAGGTGGTAAAGCTTGGATTAGAGCCCAGCCTGAGCGGTCTGGTTTCGGAACCCTGCTCTCAGCCAGCACCCAGGACGGTCATCGAAGGACAAGGATGTCCTCTGAGCCATTTGTAGTGTCATCCCTTTAGAGGCAGTGCTCCTGGTTTGCTCCCCTGATCCTCTGCATGTTACCAAAGCACCAATGACAAGCCTCAGTTGCAGTCTTGCACAAGTATATGTGTGTGCACACACACACACGCCCATACACACACGCAGGCACACGATGCTTCTGATCTTAATGCAAATGAGCACATACCACATAGCAGAGCATTCTCCCTCCACACTTCCCCCCAATTCCACACCAGGTATAATTATCACTGTCTTTCAGCAGAGCCATAGGCAGCCTTCAGTGGCATCAACAAAGGGAGAATCCCTGCAAATCAAGCTGACCTGCTTACAGAGGAAGAGCCACGGCTGCCTGGGAAGGCTGATCCAAGCTGTTATCCTTGGGAGAATTTACCCAGGCCCCACCAGAATCTCCATTCACTGACTCGATCCAGGCTCTTTAGGTACTTATTTCTACACTTCACAGCCATCCCATAAAGCAGGAGTTACCATTTCCACTCTCCAGTTGAGGGTAAGATGTAGTCAATTAATGGAAACCTGAGCAGTCTGGTTTGATTTGCCCTGAAAAAGGAATCCCGGTGTTTGTTAAGGAGAGAAACACACTGATTTTGGGGGTTTCTTCCCCAACAAAATCAAAGGGACTGGGCCCCCAGAGCAGGAGCAAGGGAGGCCTTAGGTTCAACCCAAGTCACAGTGCAGGTGCAAAGGAAGCTCCCTGGCTGTCTTTCCTCTGAGCAGAGCAGGCTCCTCGCCTCCAGGAGCTGCCACTGCAAGTGGGAATAACGGTGAAAATACGCGTTGACCTCAGGATCCCCAGGAAAGCTACTCCCGTTCTGGGTCCTTCCTTGGGCTTTAATCCTTCTTACCACTTAATGTCCCAGTAAATTTTGTTGACAGCTGGTCTATGCTTTCTCCAAGAGCAGTAAACACCTTGTAATTTATAAATCATTTCATCAATAACTGCCTGCAGAAGAAATGAAGCAACCAAAGGCTGGGTGGCGAGGATGGAGAGGAAAGAAGGACCATCCAGTACAAGGGTGCTGTTTAAAGAAACAGAGACAGGCACCCGGGTGCTCAGAAAGGGCTGCCTGTCCTCAGTGACTAATTCCTGTTGTCACGCTTAGAGCAAAGGAGTGATGCTGAACGTCCCAGGTGCCTGGCATTTCTCAGTTATTATTTCTAACCCATGTGGCCAACCTGCACAGCCAGCATCATGGTCCCAGCTCTCACACGTATGGTGGCTAAGGCTCACCTTGGGTGAGTAGTCTGTCCAAGGCCAGGCAGCCTGCAGGTGGCAGAGCCAGGATCCAAGCCTAATTCTGGCTGCCTTCAAACCCATGCAGGCTCCCAAGGCCGCCTTGGTCTCCAATGGACAATGGTTTTTAAGAGCACTTGACTGCACTCCATGGGAAGATATAGATGTGATATCTCCCTGGGCTGGAAATTGTCCCTTCGCCCCTTGGGATCCCTCTGCCCCAGGAGCTGTAGGGCACTGCGCCCATGGCTTTCTTGCCCTCTGGCCTCTGGGAGGCTCTGCGAGTGGGTAGCTCCAGCAGGACATGGAAGGTCGGAGAGTGAAGCTAGGGGTATTTTCCCTCCTGGCTTCCTTCCTGCTGGGTTGCAGCAGCCTGACTATCCCTCCATAAAAGGCTGTGGCTCCTCTCAAGGTGACCTTTTCTATAGGACTCCCCTGTTGGGTTCTGGAAAGCACTCCCTCCCTACATTGCTTCTGCCTCAGGGGTGGTAGCAGCCCTACTGCTGGCAGCCCCTGGTCCTGCATCCATGCTTTCCCTTTTCTCCTTCACCTTTGTAAACAGTCCATGAAGCCCGGCGCCAATTATTCTCATTGAAGTGTGTCTTCTGTTTCCTCTTGGCACAGCGACCCAGTACGCACGCGTGCACACACACACACCTGAAACAAAAGTTTCAAGGAAACTTCCTATTCTGCCATGCCCTACCCTGCCTCACCAAATAATTAAAATTTTTTCATGGTCCGCATTTTGGAAAAGTCCATCTTAGACTACACCCATGGAAGCATCCATAGTGATCATCTAGCCCAATCCTACTTTTCTGAAAACCGAGGTTAGGAAAAAGAAGTAACTGGTTTACAAGGATGTATTGTACAACACGGGGAATACAGCCAATATTTTACAATAACTATAAATGGAATATAACCTTTAAAAATTGTAAATCGCCATATTGTACACCTGTAACATATAATATTGTACTATACTTCAATTATTAAAAAAAAGAAAACAGTAATTGGTCAAGGAAACGTGCTCCAGGCAAAGTCCGGACTAAAATTCGGATAAGGTGACTGCTGATCCCGCTTGCAGCACCTACACCAAGTCCTGCTGCCTTTGCTGTGGGGACCCTTGACACTCCCATGCCTTTCTCTCCCAAAGAACTGGCTGGAATATGTTTATCTCCTTACTAACCAGCTTTCCCTTCTCGTTCCTAGTCTTTTCCAAGGCCACCACTTACTCTCCCACTCACGAATGGCGCCATCACGGTTGATGGGAGCCTCGCTCGTCGGGGCTGGAAGGAGACGAAGCAGTCACTCAGCCCACCCCTCTCATCTTACAGGTGAGGAAGCATGTCACCCAAAACAGGACTCGCCACTAAATCAGCATAGGCCTGATTCACAGCACAGTGGCCGGGATCCAATGTTAGAGAGAGAAAGGAGCGTGGCCTGCAGCACGTGCAGTCAGGGAGCACCTCGGGAGTCAGGGGGTGCCCCGCCATGGCTCGCCACAGCTCCCCACACCCTCCAAAGGCAGCAGAATCACGAGGAATTCACCGTGGAGGGAAGGGGAGCCTGAGGTTTCACCCTGATCATAAGCGTCTGGGTTTCCTCCTGAGAAAACCTCCTGGTTTTCCTCCCATAAGGGGGAGATGACTCATGATCTTGAAACTGAACATGACCCTGTGGGGCTCCTGGG
This sequence comes from Lipotes vexillifer, assembly GCF_000442215.2. Classification (NCBI taxonomy): domain Eukaryota; kingdom Metazoa; phylum Chordata; class Mammalia; order Artiodactyla; family Lipotidae; genus Lipotes; species Lipotes vexillifer. The sequence continues at coordinate 2,246,910 of NW_006785876.1, forward strand.
CCTGGAAACCTTTCAAACAGTTTCTAATCAGGGAAGGGAGAGGATGCGGAGACAAGGGAGGAGCAGGCAAGAAACAATAGTGCAGCCTTGAAGCAGGGTCCTAGTGCCGCCTCAAGCGATACACATAAAAATATCTTGAGCTCTTTACAGATCTAAAACCCCCAACAAATGGAAGACGTCAGCATTCATTCCAGAGAAGATCACAGTTTGATAACCTTGAAAAGCTCATCAGGAGACCACCTGAGACCAGATTAAAGGACTGCAGCAACCCCCCCTCCCACTCTGACCCTTATCAGCAACTCCGCCCTTGAACCCTTGCTATAAAACTCCTCACCAAATTCTCCCAGGCTGGGATGCACAGTTTTTCAGGGCACGAGCCCGCTGTGGCCCCCTTTGCCTGGCAAAGCAATAAAGCTATTCTTTGCTGCTTCACTCAGAACTCCGTCTCTGAGGTTCAATTCGGCACCTGTGCACAGAGGCTGAGTTTTCGGCATCATTCTCAGTGGTTCAATCTCCTCTCCCAGTCCCTGTGGCCATGGCCTCCAAGGTGGGGAGCACAGAGGATTAGAAAGCAGAATTGAAGGGGGGTAGGGAGGAAATATTACAATTCCTATTTGTATTTATTTTTACCTTTAAAAAATGTTTTCCTTCTATTACTTAATGTCGTGGCTTTCAGTATTACATGTATAAAACTTACAAATTCATACCCTTATTTTGGGGGTGAGAGGTAAAATGTGTTCATTCTTGGGATACAAATCTGCAAAGGCTCTGCTCTGGGGAACCGGGGACTCTCAGAGTATGGGCTGCATCAGAATCACCCAGGGAGCTCGGTTCAGGGCCCAGGCCAAACCCGCTGCAGCAGGTTCCCTGGGTGCAGGGCCAGCAATCTGCATGTTAAGCAAGCTCCCCAGGGAAATCCATGGCCACTAGCCTTTGCAGATGGTCACTCTGGACTTTGCCTCTGTAGCAGTTGGGAAGAACCCACTTAGTCCACAGCCATCCCTCTGTCCCCATCCCCAGAGCTGTGTCTCACAGAGAAATAGGTCCTGGCAGCCCTGTCTTCCACGTGCTGCATACAGGGTGCTTGGCCAAGGGGTAGCACGGGGCTGAAGCCCTTGGGATGTGCACCCTGACACAGGAGCTCCCTCTACCTCGAAGAAGGGGCACCTCTTTTCTAGTTTACCCAGAGCTGCCCTGAGGGCTGGCAGTGGCTCTGGGCTGCTCTCCATCTGCCTGCTGGGGGAGCCTGACCTTTCACTAGGACCAGACTGGGATAACCACAGCAAGGACAGCCCCTGTGAGGGCAAGAGAGGGAATGTGACTCAGACCCACCAAGACCCGCCTAGGGTTAGGGAAACACCCCCAAGTCCGGCCCAGGGTTTAGTAAGAACTTCCTGGTGTGAGCGTGTTAAAATGGAAAGTCACGGAAGACCCACCTCAGGAAAAGGAGAAGAGAGAAAAAATGGGAGAGAGAAAAAGCAGATGAGAGAGAATAAGACAGGCAGAGACTGAAAGAGAATAGAGAAACAGACAATTACCCTTGAGGGGTGGGCACAGTGAGGAGTGGGCAGTAGTCACCGTAGCACATCTGCCCAACAGGCAGAGCTGGGGAGAGGGTTGGTGGTGGGTTATGGCTCATTTCAGGAAAAAAATTATGCCCCCTGCTAAGGCAGGAGATAGACAGACTGGGCTCCAGGCTAGATATTTACAACTGGCTTCCTGTTCACACTTCCTGGGGTGAGAAGTTGGGCTTCAGGCCAGACATTCATTACCAGCCCCCTGTTTACATTTCTGAAACAAGAGTCGAACGGGCTCCAGGACTACATATTTATGACCTGACTCCTGTCTATATCTCGAGATCTGCACCTCGATATAAAACCTAGCAACAGAAATAGGGTAAAACAACCAGACGTTGGACATTTTTATGGCAGGGACGGAGTAGGACTAAACCCTGTTAAAAGATCAAGAGGTCATACATTTCCCATCCCTGGGGCAAGGGAAGTATTGCACATGTGCAGAAAGGCTCCTTGGGGGTCAAAAAGGAGGGGGCCCCACCCCATAATATGTGATGCTAAGGCCATCCCATAGGCCTCTGGGCTGAAATCCATCTTGGAAAAAAGTTGCACATGTATGTGGGGGAGGCTTCTAAGGCAGGTCAGGTGTGGAAAAAGAAACCAGATAATTGGCCAAAGGTACACAAAGACCCGGAAGAACCGCCCTGCATAAATGATTTAACCGCCTCTTTACTGCACTCCTCCTCCTTAGGGAGAACGCCCACACCCTCTCTCTCCGGGTGGGCATCTCTGCCTCCTTCTATCTTAACTAAACAAACGGTTTCTCTGCGTGCTCTCCCACCTGTTGTTGTGCTATGTCTCTAAAAATAAACTTTATACCTGTTTTTACAGTTTTGCCTCCATGAGAAGTACATTTTTTACTGGGGGCAAGAGCCAGGGGGTGTAGTGGCTAGGATTTCCGGTTTTCATCCAGGTTACATAGGCTGAATTCCTGGGCAGGGAATTAAGATCTCGCTTCACACCACCACTCACTGCTGCCTCTCCGAGATCACCGCAACCCGCCAGTCTGTATATCCCTTCACACTGGCCCAAAGTGGCTGGAGTAGGAGAGGAAGACCAGGGATGCTCAGCGTTTCTGGGACTTTCCCTGGTGAAGGTGAGGAAAAGCATTTTGCACTGTCAATGTTTTTCCATTGGCCACTGGAGCCTGTTTACATTCGTGTTTTAGCATCTGAGCCATAAGTCAGCAAACTGCCTGTTGGGCTGTTTTAGCCAGGATGCCTGCTGATGATGACATTTCCACTGCTGATATGCACAGGTGGGATTCTACAGGGTGACTGCTATTATCACATCATCAGGAGTTTATCTTGGGAGCGTTTGGGTTTTGCTGATTTAATAACCAAGCCCTGGTGTCTGTGCCATCAGGGAAATGTTTAGTCTGATGAAGGGAACAGGTGAGTCCAGCATCTTTTCCCATAGGTCAGGCCAGAGCTTATTTAAGAGAAAGTAAAAGGTGCAAGGGGAACATTTGCTTGTTTAATTGGCCATAGATTTTCCTGGCAATAATTTGCAGCAAGATAAGGGACCACTTCAAGGTCATGCATCTTGGCTGGGTAAGGAAAAGGACTTGGGAAATTCCGGGTGCTTGGTTTTTTAAGTGGGTTTGCTGATTTCTCTCAGACTCATCCATCAGCTGATGAATGTCTATTGTTTAACTGATGGTTCCTGCCCAGCTGGCCTGGCTCTCTGCCTGGACATGCTGTGTCTGGATGAAGGCAAAGATGGAGGACTTGCCCTGGGGTCTGGAGTGCCAAAGCCCTTGTATCCAGACCCCCAGGCATAAACCCTGCCCCAAGGTCAATAAGCCACTGAGCTTCATGGCAGAGAGGTAGCTTGGAGAGAGAACAGGCCACCTCTGCATGAAGTGGGATGGGCAACAGTGCCTGTGTCCCAGCTTGCACAGGTCCAACACCCTATTCCCGGACCAGTGATCTGCTGGAGCAGAACCTGTGATTCCTTGCATTTATTCCTGGGGTTTAGCACATGGCTTGACACTCAGCAAATGCTATGTGCTGGAATAAATGAATGAATGAATGTAGTGACTTGCCCAAGGACACATAGCTGGTGCTGGCACAGCCAGGATACCCAAGACTAACGCTGTGCTCCTTATACCCCCCACCACTGTCTACCAAGGGGTTAAGTACACAGGCGTCTGGCCCCAGACCCCTGGAGTCTGAGTCCTGGTTTATTTCCTAGCTGCGAGGTGGCTCTGGAGGCATGCCTCTCAGATACCTCTTCAAGGAGGAATTTCCTGTTCAGTGATAGGAGGGCAGTTAGCTGAGAGCCTCTGGTTGTAGCACCTTCAGGGGCCACCTCAGTTCTGGAGCTCAGGCCAGTTCCTCCCAGTCAGGGCCAGCCAGTGACCCAGCATGGCAGGTGCTGGGGCTTGGCCATTTCTGCCCAGAGCCGGACTCGTCTAATGGGCAGTCTGCTGGGGAGCTCCCCACTGGGCGGCCTGAGATGCTGCCATTGTGCATGACCTGGTGAATGGTGGTCTGAGGCGTTCCTGCCCCTTTCCCTTCCCCAGCTTGCAGGTCTGCATTATGGTCTGAAGGCTCTCTCTGCCCAAGGACCATAGTTTGCCAAGTAATAAATATGATGACACTGCCCAGGGAAAACTGATTCCATCACCTGGACCACAGTGATTGCTGGGGGAGGGAAGTGGAGGGAATATATAACCCAGTTTGGGCCAATGAGTTATGAGATGTATGGGGTGGGGGTGGGGGGGCTTCTCCAAAGCTCCTCCTTCTTTATCAGAACCTCTCAGAGAGAAGCTGTTTATCTCCAGATGGTTCTGTAGCCACCAATGTGGTGGGATTGGGGGGAGGGTGGTCAGAAGAGAAAACTGACCCAGGAGTAGAGTGGAGCCCAGGGAATCACAACAAAATGGGGTCAGAGTCCTGCTAACAAGGAGAACCCCTGGATCAAACCATGCCTGAAGCCAGAGACTTTTCAATAATATGAACTTTTCAATAATTCATTCAATTATATCACCTGAGACCAAGCTAAGTGTTCTAACTATCATTTACAATGAAAATAATCCTGATTCAATTAGGGAACAAGAAAAGAAAAGAGGGATCACCCACCCACCACCCCAGGCCAAGTCACAAAGAAATGAATCTCTCATGGTAAAATTTCAAGCACATGAATGGGAAGGAAACCTCAGGAAGAGGTTTGGAGACAGAGGATTCAGCAGATGTTCCCCAACCCAGATTTCATAGGCAGTGGATGCTCCAGGATCCACCTGTGGCCTGAGAGCTGGATAGACAGAGGCCAGGGTTACAGTGGTGGTATTCCCACCAAGTGGGAAACAAACCAACTCCCTGGGGCAAGAAGAGAGGAGAGCCAGTCCATCTGCCCACACAAACACACACACCCGAAATGAGTAGTGGGCTTCCCTGGTGGCGCAGTGGTTGAGAGTCCGCCTGCCGATGCAGGGGACAGGGGTTCGTGCCCCTCCCCCACTGCTCCTGCTGCCAGCCCCCCTCCCTCCTGTCTGGAGTCTCAGCCACATTTTTCATTTCCCTTCTGGTGCCTTTCTGGTATTTCTTAGTTGCTTTACCGAAAAATCACTTTGAAGAACATCTCTATTCTTGAAAGCAAAGCATACCTCTGTCCTCCTGAGCTCAAATTGTATTTTATTGAGGATTCCCTTATATTGTGATTATTTAATGGACAATCTGCCCTGCTGGGAACGGCAGCAAATATAACTATTGACAGGAAAAAAAAAAAAAAAATCACCTTTCAAGCCAGGGCTGGGTGAGGGGGTCCTTCCTCAGGCTGGGAAAGGGGATCACAAGCCACACCCGGTGGCTTTTGAGGGACACACCAGTCCAGTGCTGCCAGCTGGCCTGACCCTGAACGTGGTTCAAATTCTGGTGTGGGCTCTGCACCGTGAAGTGATGGTCGAGATGAGGATGTGGCTGTGGTCCTAGCTCTGCCCTGATGCATCAGGTGAGCCTGGACTAGTCACCTTACCTGGGACTCAATCCTTCTGTTAATGAGGGGTGGTTCTGGAATCAGTGTTTCTCAAAACAGGGGTCTGTTGGCACTTGGGGTGGTCAGTTCTTCCTGTGTAGGACGAGTCCACACATTGCCCCAGGGGGCACATTCACTAGGAATCCCCACTGCCCCCCAACCCCGCAAGATGGCCCCAGCCACTGTGACAACCCAAAACCACACAATCATATCTCAACACATCCCCTAGGGAGACAGTGCCAGCCCTGGCTGTGGACCACTCTCCAGTAGCTTTCCTGAACAGCTGGGTGGCCTTCCTGTACCTCAGTGTCTGCATTTCAGAAATGGGGATTATAACGTGCCTGCCTCATTGGGCTATGAAGCTTAAATGACATACTGCTTATAAAAATGAAGAATGGTGCCTGGCACACAGAACAATAAGCATTACCCACAGTAATCAATAATTAATCAAGTATTACCCTCCCAAGAATCTATTATCCAATTTCAATCCTACATAGTACATGCCATTATTCCCATTTTATATCAGGGGAAACGGAGGACCTGAGAGGTGAAGTAACTCGACAGATTTCAACAGTGGCTCAGTGTGACTTCCCAGCCTGGCCTCTTAAGGGCCCATTTGCGGGAGACATGACAAGGCCAGGCACTTACTGGCCTCTGTTACAGGATGTCTGTACTGTGGGGCTGGTGAAAGTCGGGACAGGGCCTGGGGCTGATTACCGTCAGTTCCAGAAGACGGACTGGAGGTGAGGGCCTTCCTGAATCTGCCCAGCTACATGTTTCTCTGGCACCCTGTCTGTAAATCCAAAATTCAGGTCAAGGAGGTTTTCTCCTTGCTTGCTTAAGATAGTTCTAAGGAACAGGACACGAGGGGCTGAGCTCAGGGGACCAGGTCTGCAATAGCACGGAGGCTGGGGGCAGGGAGTCCAGAGTGTGGCTGGAGAGGCGGGTGGCCGGGGGCAGCTGCAGGAAGGGCATCGCGCTTGCAGGACACTTCCTCCATGATATCCTGGGGCAGCAGAGGAAGGTGGGCAGGGGACAGAGCCCATACCACAGAGAAGCCACAGAAAGCTCCGGGAGACCCCACGGGATGGCAGTCAGGCCCTTGCTATGCCCAGACACCCTGACCTTTCTCTTCCTCCCACCTCAGGGCCTTTGCCCTGTGGTTGGTTCTGCCTGGAATGCTTTTCACCCAGACTTTCTCACGCCTGTCTCCCCCTTATTGCTGGATCTCGCAGCTCAGAAAGGCCTTCCCAAAACACCCCAGGTGAACCAGTCACAGAACCCTGCTTCTTAGCACTTAGCAATGGCAAGAATTGTTTGCTGTTTATCAGTATAATGTTCTGAGAGCCTAGAACAGTGTCTGGCACTAAATAGGTCCTCGGTCAATATCAAATGAATGAATGCAGGACGGAGACACACTTTCCGATGGCAGGGAAACTTCTGTCTGAGGGGAGACACAGCCCCACCCTCGGGGAGCCCCCATCTGAGGGGAGACACAGTTGTTTTCCTTGCAGCAATAGTTATCAGCAAGTACTAACCAAATACATAATCCTTGCAGGCGGTGTGGCTGAGGAGCCACATGCTTACAGGACTGTCAGGGAAGACTTCCCATAGGAAGCTGCCTCTGAAAACTGGAGGCCCCACATCTTAGACCCATCAAAGGGGTCTCCCCCCAGTGGACCGACACTGTCCTTTTAAATCAGAGCCAATCAAAGTGGCCATGCTCATATGTGGCTGGTGGGTGTGATTAGTGACAAACCCCAGAGATCTCTCACCACAGGTCCAGACACACCTATGTGACCACTCCTTTTCTGCAGTATAAATACCTGTCTGCCTCTTGATTGGAGAAAAATGTGGTCACAGGCCACCCTCGGCTTGGAACTTCTCCCCTCTTCTCTGATCTCATGTCCTATCTATATCCCCATTTATAGACTCCAGGACCATGGAATGGGATGCAGACTCACACTGCAGTCTGCCAGTGGCACCTACCTGGAGTTGTGCAGTGCACAACCTGTACAGCTGTGCTTAGCAGCACTGATAAACTCCCAGAGTCTCAGGACTGAAAGGGGCATCAGAAAGCCTAAAGCACAGTCACTCAACTTTAAAATGAAGAGCCTGAGGCTGCTGGTGGAGACAAGGCTTTTCCAAGGCCAGGCAGTGATGCCTCAGTGAAATGGCTGGGCTGTGGACCCACAGCTCTTGGCTCTCAGAATGGCACCAGGAGGTGTCCTCTGCCGTCCTCCCTCCCCTCCTCTAGGACTCTCAAAACGCCCCCTTCCCTCCCCTTCAGCACACCCTGTGCGCCCACCCTGGTTCTGTGCTCTCATTCAGAGTCAGTACATGCCATGCTTTGGGGTCTTCCTAGGTAAATCACATCACCAAGCTGTGGCACCCATCACTGGTCCGCTCAGAGTGGGGGGCCCCCGCCAGAGTGGGTCCGCATCCGTACAAGGGTTAGTAATAGGGTGAAGGGAATGACGAGGAGGTGGGGAGGACCCCCATGTTTCCTGGCAGAGTAAAAACACAGAGTCAGACACACTTGGGTAGGAGTTGCTCTGCCCCCCACTCTGCCCCGCCAGGGGTGTGACCTTGGATGGTCCGGTCCACTCAGCCCTTCTGGGCTCCAGATGTCTCGACTATAAAGGATGGTAAAAATAACCCTCATTTCTCCCCCCACCCCTCACCCCAGCCTAATAAGGATTACATAAGGTAATTGATGTGAGGGACCAAGCTTGGCTCACGCCACGGCTGCACCTGCCCCTCGGAAACAAGCCCTCCTCCTGGAATCCTTTCTCAGCCTCTGTTCTGCATGTGTGTTATGGCTCTTCCCCGTGCAAGCTGTTTAAAGGCAGGAACTGCTACTGGGAAGAGAGAAAATCTTTGGCACAGCTCGGCCATTACCAGAGATGTTTAACCAGCCCGCGTTCAAGGCAGAAGGACGTGCATGAAAGCGTTTTATCTTCCTCCCACAAAGGGAGAGCAGAGCCCTGTGCCAAACTGAAATGAAGGCTTGATTTTTTAAAATAGACATTTAGGATTCACTGATGCTTTGCTAACCCCCAGTCAAATCACGACATCAAGGAAAGAAAAACTCCATTTTCTGCTAAGATGTTGAAATGGCCCTTTCCAATTAAGCGGTGGGCTCTGGGAGGGGGAGCCCCGGGAGGGGGAGCCCAGGCAGGCGGCCCAGAGCCGTGTCTGCTCATCTGTGTGTTTCTGGGTCTGTGAGCACCTCGGAGCTGAGCCCACGTGTCCTGGGTGAGGGGGCTGGCCTCCAAGCCATCCTGCCCTCTGGGTCTCCCACCAGCCTGGGTCCCTGGTTGTCCCTGGGAGGGATGTGAGACCTGTTAGTTAGCAGTCACTTACATGTTTTGCTTATATCAGTAGGTCTGATCATCTACTTTGAATTAGCAAAGACCAGGACTCTCACAAAATTGCCCATGAAACATGACTACGTGCTAATAACACCAACCATCTGAAACCCACCATTGTCCAGCTCCCCATGGCTCCCTGTCTGTCAAGAGAGCACAGACCCATCTATTAAGACTCAGCCCAAGGGCGGTAATTAAAGCAACAAGGACAAACACTTGTATGTCCCTTTTGCTGTCAGTCACCGCTCTAGCTGCTTTCCACATATTAACTCATTTCATCTTCGGGTAACTATGATGCTTCAAGAGTGGTCACAAATCCTTTCCGCCCTTCCCACTGGAGAGTTTGAGTCTAAGTTTTCTCACTTTGAACCTGGGCAGACCCTGGGTCCACTTGACGAGTACAATGTGGTGGAAGTGATACTGTGCCAGTTTCTAGACCAGACCTCAAGACACTAGCAGCTTCCACCTCCATCTCTTGGTGTACTCTCTTTGGCAGCCCTGGGCCTCCATGGAAGGAGTCTGACTAGTCCAAGACTGCCATGCTGGAGGGACGACATCCACGTGCTTTAGTGGACAGCCCCAGCTGGACCCAGCCTTTTCAGCCATCCTGGCCGAGGTGCCAGACACGTGAGTGAAGCCATCTGGGACCTTCCAGCTGAAGTACCATTGAGTGACCTCAGCTGATGCCACGTGGCGCAAAAGCACCAAGCAGCCAAGCCCTGCCTGGGTAACTGACCACAAAATCATGAGATATAATAAAATGGCACGAGTACTTTGTTAGGCAGCGGTAAATAACCAGGACAACCTTCTGAGGCAGGCCCAATGGAATACCGTTTGACAGCCGAGAAAACTGAGACACAGAGACGTTAAGTAGTTTGCCCATGGTCACACAGCTAATAAGTGATGAAGCCAGGATTCCAAACCCAGACAGCCTGGTCCCAAAGTCCATGCTCCCTCTTCTCTGAACCCTAAACTGACTACTATTCCACTGTCCTAACATCTCTTGGACTTACCCATTGGTAAATCTTCTCTGTTACTGGATGCAAAGGCTCCTGAAAGGCAGATACCAATTCTTAGTCAATGCATAGCTCTGTCCTGGGACAGAGGAAGAGTGCTCAGTGTTTGCTGAGAGTGGAGCGGGGTGGGGGGTGGGGGGGGCGTGGATAGATCGATGGACTGATGGATGAACAAATGAATGGGCTTGGATAGGAGACAGCCTGGAGAACGTGGAGGGGCTAGAACTGTTTGGGGTGTGGGCTTATTAGAGGTGCCATGTGAGGATTAGCATGAGGGAAGCAGAGGAACACCACACACCAGGCAGAGGGGTGCAAAGACTCCCTTGACTGACTGTGTGGTTCCCCACCCTCTCCTCTCCAGGGCCTCACGAAGAGTCACTCTTTGAGGCTAAAGATTAATTCTGAAAAATCACTTCTATTTTAGTGTTATATGTTGCCTCCATTCTTTTTTCTCCCCCAGCACAATTTTAACAAGGACCCGGAAGTTCCACTAATAGATATGTCACGTGCCTGAAATGTCTAGTCACCAGCTGAACACTAACTTTACCCCTGAATGTCCTGATAGCCCAGGCAAAAAAATACATTGTAGTTAAGAGTCTCATTTGGGGCAGATTTGCTGACCTCTTAGATCCAGAACCAGCAACCCCAATAACTACCTTGCAGAAGGCTCATCTCTGACCCTCAGGCAGGGAGTCCCTCCACACTCAGCCTCTGGACGCATGCACCCCATGTGTTCACCACCAGTCCAGCCTGAATGCAGGGGCGCTTATTCCTAACTCCTCCTCTGCTGTGCTCAAAAGGGCGTGGGCTTGAGTTCATTCATCTCTCAACCATGAATCCTCAGTTCTGCAGATGCTGTGCTTATTGCCAGAACAGTCAGTGACCGCAAGGTCTTCCAAACCTCTGGAAACTTCTGGAGAAACAAGAGTCCCTGGGCTCCTCCCACCAGCACTCTTCTCTTTAAGATTCCAGGCAACGTTTAAGAGGATTTCTATTATCTTGTCCAAGAGTATTTTTCCGGAAAGAATGGTTATGCTGCACCTCCATGGAAATTTCCACTGGGGCTTTTCTGTTTTCTGGAACCCATTACACAGGGCAGCGTTAAACTTACAGGATGCAATCCCTTAGATGTGGATGCTTAGGTTATATAGTTCACAGGAGCAGATAAAAAGAGGCCAACAGACTCATCTGGAGAGATGAAATTTCTCCTGCAAAGAGGGTGGTCTCTGCTCAGAGTTCAGAAAGAGAACTCTGTCCTTCCAAGAGGGATTTATTGCATAGATGGCTCTTACAAAGGATGCTGGATAACGTAACAGTTGACCCAGAGATGTTCATTGTCTCATTAACCTCCTGAGAGTGACCAGGACAGCAGATTCTGAGCTACTCTGAGAGAGCATCGAGAACAACCAGGCACAGCAGTCGCCCCTCCTGCCCCGCCCTCACCAGTCTCTACCACTTGGCTCTGCTCAAGGCAGGTAATGAACAGACTTGAGGAAAATGCTTAATCCCAAGCCAGATGCCACATTCACTCTACCAGGTCCCCTCCCTGCCACCTCCCACCCCAGCATGTGCACACGCACACACAATTTCCCGAGTCTCTGTGTTACGGAGCTAATCTACTTTACTACCACCTTGAGGAACATGTGAATCACTGAGCAAAGACAGAGAGACAGCTGAAGGTAAGTTATTTTTGGAAGGCTGTCATTCTGAAGCCCCAAAGGCAGGCTTCTCCAGGGTGGGTGAGGCCACAGAAGTGACAGGCAGCTGGGGCCATTCCCTCTTCCCTGAACAGCCCTTTCTCCCCCACACTCTGGACCTTTGCACTGTCTGTTCCCTCCACCTGGGATGCCCTCTTCTGAGCTCCATCTTTTCCTGGCAAAAATGCCGTCTGTCTCTCTCGAGGCCCAGATATTCCTGATCTCCCCCACCCCAGCATAAGCTCCCCGAGCTTAGGGCCCTTACCTCTCATGTCATAGAGTTGCTTCATGGTAAACAGTGTAGACTCTGGAGCCAGTGGCCTGGGCTCAACTTAAGACTGCTACTTACTAGTTGTGTAATAGGGAAGAACAAATCTGACTCCATATTGGATCTGTCTCTTTTACTTTCACCTTTGCCTTCCATTGCTTTTGCTACAAGGTAAGAATGTTGCCTGTAGCTTGAAATATACAGGATAGCCCATTCTCAAGGCTCTGACCTTTAAAGGTATAACACTGTTCCATTCATATAGAGATACAAAGTTGCAGAACAGACAATAACATTTGTTTTGTTAGAGGTTTATAGGAACACCGTGACTGGACCTACAGGGACAGCTGCAAGGACAAAGGATTCTGACACCAAGAGGTCTGCAGCAATCAATCACACCCCTTTCCTCTTTTACTATAAGAGAAGCCTGAATTCTAACGAGGGTCAGATGGTTCTCTGCGAAGCTAGTCCACCATCTTCTCCATTTGCTGGCCTTCTGAATAAAATCACTATTCCTTGTCCCAACAACTCGTTTCTCAGTTTATTGCCCTGTCATGCAGCGAGCAGTACAAGTTTGGACTTGGTAACAGCTGTGCAACTTTGCACAAGTTACTGAATCTCTCTGTGCTTTAGATGCCCCTTCCATGAGATGAGGAAGATAACCTTGTCTACCTGATTAGGGTTGTTGAGAGAATTTTAAAAGCCATGACTAAACTGCTGTCATTATCATTATCCCTGGGGACTGCCGTGCTCAAGGCTGGGCACTCAAAGGAGCTTGGAATGCCTCCTGAACTGCAGTGTGGGAATAAGCAATTGGCTGCAGTCCGCTAGGGAAGTGGGGATTGAGAGACAATAATGCAGTCGGGGCAGCTCCAGGAGTAATATGGGGGCCCAGGGACGGGGTGGGGCTGGAGGGCCTGCCCAGCACACCCTGACTGCCTCTACCACACCCTGAGATTTTCCTCAGCACCAGCCCCCATCTCCTCCTCCAGACTTGGGGACCATCTGAGAGCAGACTCGAAAGGGAGCTCCTGCCTCAGATCTGCTCTGCGGGGAGCTGCAGCCTTGGTAGGCTGGAAAATGTTCACAATCCGCTCTTTGGAGGGGGAGAGGCGCAACTGTGATTCACACTGTCTGCCAACTGCCAAGGTGTAAACACTCCCAGCATGGCAGGTTTCAAGCTCCTGACACGAGGGCACGGAATGCAGAGTTGAGAATGGATGGGCAGTTCCCTCTATTACATGGCAATTTCACTATATGCCTACAGTAGATGTAAATAACCTGAAGCCCGTGGATCAGAGTAAAATACACAGAATTAGAATGTAGCTAAATAATTACAATGTAATAGGTTTCAAACATATATTACATTTCTTTTTGCTATAATTTTAAATATAATTTTAAATTTTATAATTTTAATTTTATAATTTTAATTTTATAATTTTAAATCATGGTTGTGTTGAAAAAGTAGCTGTCAGGATGCCTGAAGCGGTTGGTTGTTTGGCCTGAGGTGACCCAGCACTGGAGCCTACCCAGCTCTTTGGTGGGGCTAATGGCAGACTCTGGGAGGGCTCAAGCCAAGGAGTGCTTCCCACAACTTCTGCTGCCAGTGTCCTTGTCCCCACGGTGAGCCACAGCCACCCCCCGCCTCTGCAGGAGAGCTTCCAACGCTCACAGGTAGAGCAAATGAATCTAAGAAATTATATGGAGTCCAGTTCCACCCTGAAGTTGGCCTTACAGAAAATGGGAAAGTAATACTGAAAAATTTCCTCTTCGACATAGCTGGGTGCAGTGGGACCTTCACTGTGCAGAACAGAGAACTTGAGTGCACTCAAGAGATCAAAGAGAGAGTCGGCACATCAAAAGTTTTGGCTTTGCTCAGTGGTGGAGTGGACTCAACAGTTTGCACAGCTCTGTTGAATCGTGCTTTGAACCAAGGTCAAGTCATTGCTGTGCACACTGATAATGGCTTTATGAGAAAACAAGAATGTCCGTCTGTTGAAGAGGCCCTCAAAAAGCTTGGAATTCAAGTCAAAGTGATAAATGCCACTCATTCTTTCTACAATGGAACAACAACTCTACCAATATCAGATGAAGACAGATCTCCACGAAAGAGAATTAGCAAAACCTTAAAATGACTACGAGTCCTGAGGAGAAAAGAAAAATCACTGGGGATACTTTTGTTAAGATTGCCAATGAAGTAATTGGAGAAATGAACCTGAAACCAGAGGAGGTTTTCCTCGCCCAAGGTACTTTATGGCCTGCTATAATTGAAAGTGCATCCCTTGTTGCAAGTGGCAAAGCTGAACTCATCAAAACCCATTATATACACTACCAAACGTAAGGTAGATAGCTAGTGGGAAGCAGCCGCATAGCACAGGGAGATCAGCTCGGTGCTTTGTGACCGCCTGGAGGGGTGGGATAGGGAGGGTGGGAGGGAGGGAGACGCAAGAGGGAAGAGTCATGGGAACATATGTATAGCTGATTCACTTTGTTATAAAGCAGAAACTAACACACGATTGTAAAGCAATTATACCCCAATAAAGATGTTAAAAAAAGAAAATAAAAATAAAATAAAATGCTTTAAGTCACAAAAAAAATAAAAATTAAAAAAAACATTATAACGACACAGAGCTTATCAGAAAGTTGAGAGAGGAGGGAAAAGTCATAGAACCTTTGAAAGATTTTCATCAAGATGAAGTAAGGATCTTAGGCAGAGAATTTGGACTTCCAGAAGAGTTAGTTTCCAGGCATCCATTCCCAGGTCCAAGCCTGGCAATCAGAGTAATATGTGCTGAGGAACCTTATATTTGTAAGGATTTTCCTGAAACCAACAATAGTTTGAAAATAGTAGCTGATTTTTCTGCAAGCGTTATAAAGCCACATACACTATTACAGAGAGTCAAAGCCTGCACAACAGAAGAGGCTCAGGAGGAGCTGGTGCAAATTACAAGTCTGCATTCACCGAATGCCTTCCTGCTACCAATTAAAACTGTGGGTGTGCAGGGTGACTGTCGTTCTTATAGTTATGTGTGTGGAATCTCCAGTAAGGATGAGCCTGACTGGGAATCTCCAATTTTCCTGGCTAGACTTATACCTCGCATGTGTCACAACATTAACAGAGTTGTCTATATATTTGGCCCACCAGTTAAAGAACCTCCTACAGACGTTACCCCCACTTTCTTGACAACAGGGGTGCTCAGTACTTTACGCCAAGCTGATTTTGAGGCCCATAACGTTCGCAGGGAGTCTGGGTATGCTGGGAAAATCAGCCAGATGCCGGTGATTTTGACACCTTGACATTTTGATCGGGACCCACTTCAGAAGCATCCTTCACGCCAGAGAGCCATGGTTATTTGAACCTTTATTACTAGTGATTCCATGACTGGTATACCTGCAACCCTTGGCAATGAGATCCCTGTAGAGGTGGTATTAAAGACGGTCACTGAGATTAAGAAGATTCCTGGTATTTCTCGAATTATGTATGACTTAACATCAAAGCTCCCAGGAACTACTGAGTGGGAGTAATAAACTTCTTATTCTACTTTAAAAAAAAAAGATGCCTGAAACTTCAGCAATTGGTTCTCCCCTCATTAGTAACCCTGATACTCTTTGTAGCACGTACCTACCTCAGGACCTTTGCACCTACAGTCTCCCCCACATGGTATGCTCTTTCCCCAGATAACCCTGTGATTCCTTCCTCACTTCCTTTAGCTCCAGCTCAAGCACCACTTTGTCACTTATTAAAAGACATTCTCTGGCCATTCTATATAAATAGCAGCACCCTTTCCCTCAGTCCTTCCTAACCCCCAGCTCTGCTGTATTTTCCTCCAGAGCCCTTGACACCATGGACACTCTGTTCATTCATCATCCATCCTCCCCCACTGAAATCCCCACAAGGACAGGGATTTCTGTCCACTGTGTTAACTGACCCCCAGTTAAATTATGTCTGACAGCAGGTACTAAATACAGAATAAGTATCTACAGCTGTCCAGAGTCTACAAGGTGCAGCCACAATTATCTCATCTGCTCTTAGCAGCAGGGTGGTTATGACAACTCCCATTTTACAGAGAACTCCTTCCCGTACCACAGAAGGTATGAGGTTTGGGGATAAATTGACTTCCCCAAGATCACAGCTAGCCAGACAACCTGCCAGACCAGTATTCCATTCTTGTGACCACAAACCCGGGTTCTGCCCTCAATACTGCAATGCCTCTCAGAAAAGCAGGAGATCTCCCCTGGGTGATGCACCCGTGAAGACCCAGGATTCGCAGTCATACTATGTATTACCTCTCTTGAGGCCCCAGTGAAGTTCCTGGGACACATTAACTGCTCAATAAACAGGTTTCTAAGTTGAAGTCAGACAAGCTCTTTTCCCAATGCCCTCCCTCACCCTCGCCCTGCACGCTCCCAAAGTCCCATCCCTCCACCTACAAGATCTCCTTCACCGTTGGGAAGCTCTAATGAAGCTCTAGGGTGAAGCTTTGTCTGCTAAGGTTTAAGACATTTTTTCAGGTCAGATGTAATTGCAAGCATCCTCATCTCCTAGCACGCTACCTGGCACAAGAACATGCTCAATAAATAAATCTGATTGAATAAAGCATGTGTATGTGTATGTGGTGTGTGTGTGTGTGTGTGTGTGTAGGTGAGAGGATGAAAAGACTGCTACACTGACGGTGGGGTTTCAGTTACCCTATGAGGCAGGGAAAGGAGAGAGGGTCCTCTGGAACCACAGCGCTGGGAGCACAAGGCCGAGAGGCCAGGAACCTCCCTTCCCTGTCAGTCCTGAGACAATGAGTCTGCCCCAGAATTTAAAAATGGGTTGAAAGGGGAGCAAAGGGGGCGGTTCCTTTTTCTGATGACTGATGGGCCCAGCGCCTGCTCAGGTCGCCTTGTTATTCTTAGCGGGGATATGCTCTTCCCTGGCAGCGAGGAAGGAGGGGCGGGGGAGCTGGGCTCCGCAGGTCAGCTTCCAGAAAATGAGATGTCAGCTGGCAGGAATGAATTAATAAAAGGAAGTGGCCCCTGCTGACCCAGACTCATTCTTGGTAAATTCTGGATTCTGGAAGTTTCTCCATGGCCTCCATTTCTTCCCAGGGGAGCCCTGGAGGCCGGGTGTGGAGGAGTGGATGAGTGTGCAGGTTGAGGTGGGGTTTTTAATTATCTGCTCCCCAGCTCTTCCAAAAATTACCTGCTTGTAAAGGGGAAATACTGACTGTTTCCTGGACACCTTTTTTTTCTGGAGAGGACCAGAGGCAAGCTGGGGAGAATCCAGGCCTTAGGGGAACCTTGGGCAACAGGAGCTGGTTGTGTCCTCAGTGATTGCAAGGCTTCCCAACCTTGTCCAGTGCTACCAATCACCTGCTGTAACCGTTAAGCAATTCAAATTCTAGGCTATGGCTGTCACATTAGCAGACATCAGACTCACCTGGAGAGCCTGTTCAAACAAATGAGGGGCCTGGGCTATGGCTGTCACATTAGCAGACATCAGACTCACCTGGAGAGCTTGTTCAAACAAATGGGGGGCCTGGGCCCGGGCCCTGGCCCTGGAGATTCCGATTCAGCAGCCCTAGTGTGGGGCCTGACTGCGCAAGGGTAACAAATCCCCGGGTGCCTGTGCTCCTGGGACCACACTTTGAGAATCACTGCCCTAGGCCAGCTCGCTGGACCACAATCTCCAGGGGAGGGATCGGTGTTTTTCACAACTTCCCAGGTGATTCTCAGCACCAAGACAGTTCAGGAAGCTGCTAAAATGTGAGGGCCACCTGCAGCCGAAGCCCCTGCGACCTTTGTTAGGAGGCAGATTCTCAGGCTCTGCCTCAGCTCTGAGGACTCAGAACCTCTGGGCGGTGGGGCCCAGGAATCAGAATTTAACCATTACAGTTTGAGAGTCCTGACCCTACATACAGAGGACTAATCACTTAGTTATCAGAGTGAACGCCAAACCAGGCTGTTTTCCAATAAAAGAACAATCCAAGGTTCGGGCAAGCTCGAGTTGCCCTGGGAGTCTCAACCTCCACCCCCAACCCTCCCAACCCCGGAGAAGTTTGGCCAGAGCCCTCTGGACCCTGGAGCTCTCTCCCTCTTTAGGTGCAAGAGCCACGAGGCACAATTCCCCAAGCACGCCGCCCTCCCTCGCGTTGCCGTGCCTCTGTGGCTTTGCACAACCTAAGGTCTCAACCAGGATGCCCTCTCCGCCTCCTGGCGTCTTTCATATCTCAACCCTCACGCATCCCTCCGGGAAGCTCGGTGACCTCCAGCCCGCAGGCACGCTCTCCCCGGACTTGCACTGACCTTTGCACGACTGTGTACTACTCTGCCCTTGCTGCAGAGACGGGGCCAACGTATTGAAGGATCACAGCCGTCCCCACCTTCCAGGGTGTTGGTCCTGCTTGGTGATGCCTCTGTTGTACTGGCCGCGGGTAACAGGCAGGGAGGAACATTGGGACGGTGCTACTGAAACCGTGGCTCAACCCACTTCACTTGCCTTCACTGATCCAAGTCGTTTTAAGACTCGCCTGTCCTCCAGGCGGCATGTAGCCTAAACGGTAAGATGTTTGCCCCAATCATTTCCCAGGAACTTGGGGTCAGTTGCCTAGTTCAAGCTGAGCAGGTTAAGACCGGAAGGGATCCCCGAGCCTTCAACTGGGCGTGCGCGAGCGTCCTTGGTTAACTTTCGCACGTGTGGAGGCATATAGTTTAGTTACGCCTCACAGAACAAAGATTATCACACCTGTTTCCAATCACCTTTCCCCCATGCTCCCCACGCCTGAGACTGCCCTGCTTCTTTATTCTTTATCCCATAAATACCCCCGAGGCCCTTGCCTTCAGGTGGGCACATTTGCGATTTCTCCTCCTGTCTCCTTGATTGGCTGCCTTGCAAATAAACCCTCTCTTTGCTGCAAAGCCTCTGTGTCTCAGTGTTTTGGCTTCCTGTGCATTGGGCAAAACAAACCTAGTTCGGTAACACTACCAATGGAAGCATTGTGGAAGCATGACACAGGTGGGCTGGAGTTCTGGAAAAAGCAGACCCATCTAGAGAGCATTTTCTAGAGGGAAGTGGAGGTTAAAGATTTTTAAGGAGTTTGGGTCTCTGCTGTGAGATGTAATTCCCACCTCACTCCTCCCCCTTCCAGAGAATCTTCAGCAAAACTCATTATTTGCAAAACCTTTCGGATGCAGGTTTTTCTGTATCATTACTGTGATGCTGTGCTGATACGTTCCTTAGATGGAGTCAAGAAGGCCCATTTTCAATGGGTCCTGACACTCTGCACTGTCCTGTGTTAGTTATTGCTGCTTGACAAGTTACGTCAAGACTTAGTGGTTTAACACGGCAATAAATATGGTTTCTGGGTCAGAAATTTGGATGCAGCTTAGCTGGGTGGTGCTGGCTCGAGTTTTCTCATCGGGCTGTAGTTAGGATGTTGGTCAGGGATACTTTCATCGGAAGGCCTGGCTGGGGTTGGAGGAGCCCAGGGGGAGAAGCAGTGGCTTCCCACGGATCCCTCACACGGCAGCAGAGCCGACGCTGGCTTGGCAGGAGGCGCTGTGTGCCTCAGGGTGGCCTCTCCCTGGTTGCACGAGTGCCGTGAAGCTGGCTGCCTTTCCCCAGAGTGAGCAATTCAAGAGAAAGAGAGGCAGCCAGAACAATGTCTTTTATGACCTAGCTTTGGGAGTCACACATTGTCACTTCCACTACATTCTACTGACCAGGAAAAACATCACTAAGGACACCCCACATTCAACGGAATTAGGCTCCTTCTTTTGAAGGGAGGAGTACCAAAGATTCCGTGGGCAGATTTAAAAATACCCCAGTTGTCATGTATGGGAGACTGGGTACCTACTTCTGGTACTATAGGAGATGCTTACTAAATGTCTGGTGAACTGGACAGACAGCCCATCTTTCCCT
>NW_006785876.1:2266857-2287476 GCF_000442215.2 Lipotes vexillifer
AACAGGAAGCAGCAGTGACTGGCCTGGGGCAGCACTGTCTGTGGGCATCTCTAGCTGTCCTATGCTGCTCTTGGCTGCCCGCCTATCTGGGACATAACAGAGCAGCCTTTCGCGGCCTGGGTCTCTGACCAACAGTGTCCTTCCTGCCCTGGGCACCCCTCTGGCTCCCAGTCTCCTGTGTGTGCCTCTTACATGACTCCTGCTGACTCTAAAAGGCCTGGACAGGCAGCCACTTCCACATGGGCTTTGCTTCCAGGCCTGGATTCCTTCTAGAGGGAGACTATTATTCCACTGTGTCATGGTAGGGACAGATCAAGGGGGTGGGAATGACCTTCCTCCAAGGCTACTACAATATGGATATTAATCAGACCAGCTCCTTTCCTCATAGCCTTTATATGTACATTTCAGCCTCTAAGACTTTGCTCGTGCGGTTCCCCCACCCAGAATGCCCTTCCTTGTCCTCTCTGCCCTGCTAGATCCTGCTCCCTGGGAGGCAGTGCGGCACAGTGGAGAGAACACAGGCCTTAGAATCTAAAGGCAGGAAGGAACCCAAGGCTCCGCTTCACCATACAGTACTTGAGCACCTTGAACAAGTCAGCCCATGACCTTTCTGAGCCTCGATTTTTCCCGTTTATAAAATGGGGCTATTATATCACCTTAGGGTATAATAAGTCGTTTCTAGGCTTAAATGAGAAAACAGAAGGAAGAGAAAACAGCATAAAGCACTATAGGTAAGGAATCTTTATTTTTCCCTTTCATCCTCTTGAACCCAGCTCAGTTCTAACTCTCCCAGGAGAACCTCTTCACATTTATGAATCTTTCTAGCAATCACGTTTCAACCACACAGACCTGCATTTAATCCGACACCCTCAAATTTTTCTCTTCATTTGTGTTAGGCCAGTTTCTGACATGGAGTGTTGAGTCCAACAGGACTTGCCTGTGTCTCTACCACAGCACACAGCACGGTGCTGGGTCCACATGGGTGCTTGGAGCATCCGTGCCCACAGACCACACAGGGGCATGCTGATTTGGGGGGCTCCGTTTTCTATTCTGCTGTCTGTCATCCTCTTGATCCCCGTTTAGTGGAGATTCTGTGCAGCCGGTCTCCAGCTTCCATTTAGTTTCTAATGGCCCACGCCTGTTATTCTCATCAAAGAACTGCCTTTGGGAACTGCTTGGTCCACACTTGTAGTGGACCAAGTGCCTGGGAGTTTACACCCTCTCTGGCTCCCGGCAGTCCTTAGTCAATGACTGATCTGTGCAGAAGTCTGAAAGTCCAGCTGCCTTTTGCCTTAGAAATGCAGAGGTATAATTTATGCTCCAGAGCTCCCGCTGGGATGTGGCCTGAAGTTGCACCTTGCCTCGCCTTCCTCGTCCTGCCTCCCCGACTCCTTTCTAGCTTCCTAAAAACATCCTTTGCGCACGAATCCTCAGCTCCGGATTTACTTCTAAGGAACCTGCCTAAGAGATCCCCACCCAGGCTCCCATAAGAATGAGTAAGGTGGCATTGATGAGCCACGTGGGCCGAGATCTGCAGAAAGGAAAGGGAGGGAAGAAAACCACGTCTCTTTTCCTCCTTTGGTTGCTTCCTGATCACCACCAATGCCACAACTGGGGAGAAAAAAGAAGTGATTCATTTTCAGTTTACATTTTCTTTGACATAACAAACTCCCGCTTTTGGAGGCTTAATTGGATCTATTCTTGGATGTGACAAAAAGTTAGTGGGAGATGAAAGGGGCACATCAAGGAAGAAAAAACATTCCAAGTGAATAATTTAAGATCACATCCATAATTAATGGCATTTGGCATGTTTCCCCTGGAAGCCTAATCATAGCGTGGAATGTGCTAATTAGAGCAGTTTGGTGCAAATCAGTCATTGCAGGTGTGGAAAAGCTGCCTCTGTTCTTTTCAGCACTGGTGGCGGCTGTGACACTGGATCCTCAGGTGGGGCGGGGCTTGAGTAAATGATGGAGCTCCGTTTTGAAACGTCTAATGGTGTGAAATGAGTTTGTCTTCTTGTTGAGGAGGGGGACGTGTATGTGGTATGTGGTGTTTAATGGTGGGACACGGCAAGCTGGAGCTGGAGAGACATTTGAGGTTAGTTCTTTCCCTCTCTTATCTTTGGGGAAGACAAGAGAATGAAACAGGGTCAGAGTTGGAAGGAGGGAAGTGAGGAGAGGAAGTAACTCCCCCAGCCCCTGCACCTACCCAACACCCAGTGGGATAGGGGAGATGACCTGTTGCAGGGCCAGGTGCACCTCGGAAAAGGTAAGGCACCAGGGTATCTTTGGTTTACTCTTTCGTGTCCACGCTCCACCCCAGGAGGCTGAAACCACGCACTCAGCCCTGCCTGATGTCAGGTCAGATTTAGCACATGGGAGCCCCTATTAGAGATTGGAGGGAAGGAGCTAAGAGATAGAGAGCTCAGGTGACTTACTTCCCATCTCCTCCCTCCTCCTTGCTGGGATCTGCCTGCCCCCTAGAGCTGAGATTCCACTTGTTGTAGGTCAGCCTTCTACTCACTGCCTTCTCGTCGTCGCAGGGTCTCGCTGACCTGGGCTTCAGGGCCTGGGGCATCACATCCCCACCCTTCCCAGCCTGGTCTACAAGTGCTCTCCCTTGTGGTTCCCGCTCTGCCTGCACCTTTGTAAACACCCCTTTAATAAATTCTCCTCAAGTGATCCTTAATTTGAGGGTGACATTTCTTAACAGCTGCGTCAAGACCCTGAACAAGAACCAGCTCACAGGAGTGACATTCTTTTTAAATGGCGCCCTCTCCCTTAAAGACCGGTGTTTTGGCCAATATTCTTTGGCAGTCTTTATAAAATGCATCCGTTATTTCCCTGCCGTCTGAAAGAGAAGTAACTACACATGATTGAAAAGCTACCCTTGCTAGTCCTTTATGAACATCACCTGTTGTCCCATGGTGGGCACTGCAGACGTTGGCGACTGTTATGGTCTGAATAGTGGCCCCCCAGATTCATATGCTGAAGCCCTAACCCCCTAATACGATTGTATTTGGATATAGAACCTTTAAGGGGGTAATTAAGGTTAATGATGTCATAAGAGTGGGGACTGGTTTTCTTAAAAGCATAGGAAAAGACACCAGAGCTTTCTCTCTCCTCCTGTGCCCACAGAGGAAAGGCCACGTGAAGACACAGTGTGGAGACAGCAGTCTGCAAGCCAAGAAGAGAATCCTCACCAGAAGCCAACCATGCTGGCACCCTGTTCTTGGACTTCTAGCTTCCAAAATTATGAGAAAATAAATGTCTGTTTAAGCCACGCAGTCTGTGGCATTTTGTTTTGGCAGTCTTGAGGCAGGAGATAGATGGGCCCCAAGTTAGACGTTTACAACTGGCCTCCCATTTACATTTCATGGGGCAGGAAAAAAAGTGGGCTTTGGGCTGGGCACTAGCCTCCTGCTTGCATTTCCTGAGACAGGAGATAGATGGGCTTCAGGTTAGACATTTAAAATCAGCCTCCTGGGACTTCTCTGGTGGTGCAGTGGTTAAGAATCCGCCTGCCAATGCAGGAGACATGGGCTCGAGCCCTGGTCCGGGAAGATCCCACATGCCACAGAGCCACTAAGCCCATGTGCCAAAACTGCTGAGTCTGCACTCTAGAGCCCAAGAGCCACAACTACTGAGCCCACACGCCACAACTACTGAAGCCCGCGCACCTGGAGCCTGTGCTCCGCAACAAGAGAAGCCACCACAGTGAGAAGCCCGCGCACTGCAATGAAGAGTAGCCCCCGCTCGCTGCAACTAGAGAAAGCTCGCGCACAGCAACGAACACCCAACTCAGCCAAAAATAAATTAATTAATTAAAAATAAAAATAAAATAAAATAAAATCAGCCTCCTGTTTACTCTCCAAAATGGAAGAAACTACAGAGACAGGGTAAATAGCCAGGCTTTATCTCTTGTGGATGCCTTAAGATAACAGTCATGGCAAGAACAAAGAGGGGCAAAACCTTGTTTGAATAAAGGATCAAGGGATCTCTGCTTCCCCCCTCCTTGGGGCAAGGGAGACACCACACATGCGCAGAAAGTCTCCTTGGGGGGTCAAAAGTCAGAGGGCAATGCTAGGTCATAGTGAGTCTTGCTTCTCCCAGATGCCTTCACGTCAAGATCCACCTTGGCTGAGAGGCGCGTGTGCACCTAAAGGGAGGGTCCTGAGACAAATTAGCCAGGGGGACAAAACAAGATGATTAGCCAGAAGGAAGACAAAAAAGACCTGGAAAACTGTCCCTCTATAAAGGATTTAAACTTCCCAAAGGCACGACTCTTTCTCTCTGAGTTCGCCCATGCGTCTCTCCACATGTACTCTGCTTTTCCAATAAACTTTTTACATTTCTATTTACCTTCTGCCTCCTTTCCTGAATTCTTTCCTGACAAGGCAGGCAAGAACTGGGGGTTTAGGGTGTAGCCTCTGGCCTCTGTGGTCTAGCAGTTAGGACTCCTGGTCCGGGAACTAAGATCTTGCTTCCAGCTGCTGCTTGCTGCAAGCTGCTGCTTACTGCTGCATGCGTCCGAAATCAGTCTGATCACAGACTAATACAGAGACTCCAGAATATAGGACAGTTTGCCCTTGCCCTAAGTGGTTCCAAATTTCATGCTCACCCCACTCTGGTTTTATAGTTCCTTTGCCTTATCTCTGAGCTATTACGTCTTGTGGCCAATAACGTCACTACCTTTAGCATAGCCATCCCTTACTCACTTAAATCTTACCTGTTTCCTAGTACTAAACTGTCATGTGAGACCGGAAAAATAAAGCTCATTAGAATTATGTATAAAGCAAGAGTTAATAGGTTCTGAGTGAGGGTCTGAATTGCTCTTCCTTGAGTAGTGCATGTATTTTAATGCAGAGACTTTATCATGAGGACTTTTTAAGTGCCCGGAAGCCATTTTTTTCTTACTCAGGAATCCTTGTTATATTCTTGTACAGCTGAGGTTGCCAAATCAGTGGCTTAAGGAAAAACGTGGTATCACAGTAACTTCTCTCTTTTCTTTTCTGAACTAGTTAGAACACAAACACAGCTAGTTAGAACTTCAAATCTTGTACGATCAGATCTTACCTCACACCTGAGGATCCTTTGGCTTGAAATTATTAGAAACTTGGCTCCTGGCCTCTGCTACATGCCCCCTGGTAGGAGAGGGGCCTCTGGATTCATTTAGCCCAGTGGGTTCCTGGAGAATTTGATTAGCTCTCAGGCCTTGCATTAGCCATCCTTTGCCTCGGCCTGGACGGCCCTGCAGCCAGTTGATACGGGGCCGATTTTATGAGGCAACTCCCCTCCAACCTCCTCGGTTTGTAATGCTCATTGGCAGAGACAGCTAATCGATTGTTGCTCCTTGCCAGCCCCCCAGATATCGACTCAGGTCTTGGGAAGACTGTATAAAGAGTCATCGGGGGGAATCTTCCAGTTCAAACTGAACTGTGCGCCATTAAATCTCTTTAGTAAAAGACTGCGCCTCATATCATAGGCCAATGCACCTTCTGAATTTTTAACCTGTGCAAGAGAACAACCGCCTTTCCTACAGCCATCTCAGCAGGTCCCGGGTTGTTCTTATTTCCTCCAGCAGATCTGGTTAATTGTTATGGATTTTCCAGCAGGTAAAAGAATTTGGAGTTTGGAAAGAGCAGGCTTTGTTTTCTCTTCTAAAGAAAAGCAGTTCAGGTGGCTCTGCCTAGAGACACAGGAACGAGGGAAGAAAGAAGGAAAAGGAGAGAGGATGGGACCTGGGGTGACTGCCATCTGGGGCATCTCAGACAAAACTGGCTATTGACCAGATGCCACATGTGTGCACCCCACACATGCAGCTCAACACACACAAGCAGACCCACATGCGCACACACACACACACGTCCACACCAAAGGCACAGATATGTACACAGATACACACATAACACACATGCTCATGTGCACACATGCACACACACGATGTGCACACAAACACACTCGTGCGTGTGCAGATGCCCAAACATACACACATGAATGTACACACACCAGCTTCATCATTGTTAACATATGACATTAGGTGAGTTATGTAACTTCTCCCAACCTTGATGTTCTCATCTATAAACCCAGAGGTTGTCTGGGTCACCGTGCAGGATAAATTAGTCCATAGGTGAGAACCCTCAGGCATGTAATAGGTATTAAATGTCTGGCCCTGCTGCCTGCAATCCTGGGTGAGGTCTGCTATGGAATCAGAGGTGGGAGGAACTTTTAAAACTCTCATTTTAGGGCTTCCTTGGTGGCGCAGTGGTTGAGAGTCCGCCTGCCGAGGCAGGGGGCACGGGTTTGTGCCCCGGTCCGGGAAGATCCCACATGCCGCGGAGCAGCTAGGCCCGTGAGCCATGGCCGCTGAGCCTGCGGGAGGAACTTTTAAAACTCTCATTTTAGGGCTTCCTTGGTGGCGCAGTGGTTGAGAGTCCGCCTGCCGAGGCAGGGGACACGGGTTTGTGCCCCGGTCCGGGAAGATCCCACATGCCACGGAACGGCTGGGCCCGTGAGCCACGGCTGCTGAGCCTGCGCGTCCGGAGGCTGTGCTCCGCAACGGGAGAGGCCACAACAGTGAGAGGCCTGCATACCGCAAAAACAAAACAAAAACAACAAAAAACAAACAAACAAAACTCTCATTTTATCCAGAAGGACACAGAGGCCCCCATAGAAGACATACTTTGTCCAAGGTTACCCAGCGAGTTAGTAACACGTGGGACTAAACTTCTGGTCTGCTTCTTTCTAGTACTGTTTTCTATTACGCTGCCTCCATCAAGGAGAAGGAAGAGGCCTGGCCAGCCACATGCTCAACCCCAACAAGATCACTTGTTTTTATTAACAACTCACATTTGTGTAGCATTTTACTCTTTTCAAAGAGCGGAGGCTAATTAGAAATTGCAGTCCTCAGAGAGGCTGCCCTGGGCTTCCTGCGGGCGCCCCTTGCCCAGGGTGATGGAAAGCGAGGCTAGAGAATAGGTCTCATTTAATACGAAGACGTCACTCCCAGGTCTGACCTCCTGGGCCTGTGTGTGTGCCTTGAGAGGGCAGGGTCACCTGGGAACGGCCTCAGGCTCCCCTGCCAGCAACACCATTGACTTCAGCAAAGGCAGCAGTGCATTATGGATGCAGGTGCAGGCCAGGCTGGGAACCAGAGCCCAGACTCACAACACAACATGTAGTCAGGAGTGGAGGGGGAGCCACAGTCAGGAACACTGGGGTCGGAGTTAGGACAAGAATTTGATTTAGTAAATATTGCCAAGCACTCTGCCCTGTCTGGGAATGGTTAATAACACACACAAGGTGCGTGAGGCTGGAAACGCTCCTGGCCTTGCGGGGCTCACGGTTTAGTAACATTTGAGCACTCACCACAGGTACTATTGTCAGGCTCTCCATGTAATCACTCATCCAATCTTCAGAACAACCCTGTGTGGTAGGGTCTGTCATTATGCCCATTTTACACACGAGGAAATGGAGGCAAAGAGAGCTTAAGTCTCTGACCCAAGGTCTAAGTGATAGAAATAGGATCTGAATCCACACACCAATGACGCCACTGTTCATTTGGGCTCCCCTACAGAGGCCTGAGTAAGGACTTGTGTGCAAGTAGCTCATGCAGGAGCTGATCCTGGAAAACTCAGCAAGAGGAGAAGGGAAGTGGGGCAGGCAAGGGAAGGAAGCCAATACAGTGTGCATTGATGATCAGATCACCAGCTGATCCTGCTTCATCTTGCTAGGAACTCCAGAAGCCAGTGCAGAACCTGCACCTTGGACTTCCGTGCCCATGGAGGTGAGGGAGCTGGGGCATTTATACACCTGCTCCCATCAGTCACGGGCTGAGCTACACCCAGGTTGTTTATTCCCCAGCTCTTCTAGCCCTCCATGAAGGGGCACAAAAGGCTTCCAAGGCCAAGGAACGCTCTCAGCCAAAAAGTTAAAAGCATCTGGAAGTGGGCTGTCGTGTACCAGAGGGGATATGAGGGGGGGGGGCACTGACAGTTCAGTGTGGCCACCCCAACATTCTAGATGGCAGAAGAGGATAGGGATCCTCGTGTCCAGCTCAGATATTGAAGCAGGTAGACCCAGAGGGGTGAGCGATTAAAGATCTGAAATACCTGGTACATTGGGTGATGTCCCCACCTCCCCTCATCCCAGCTTACAGATCAGCCCCTGCAGCCTCATTCCATGAACTTCCCCAAGTTCTAGCACAGAACCTTCCTGTCAGGCCTGAACACGGGGGACTTAAGTTCAAGGATAAGACAAAGACCTCACCTGATCCAACAGCTTCACCTGTCCTACCCCTGCCCCCACCCTTGACCTTGAGAGGCACAACACCTGTGTCATGTACATGTCCCTAATTCTCCCACGCTGGCAGGGGAGCTCCCGCAAGGCAAGGCGCGTAGGCAGGAGAAGGAAGGAACTGGTTGTCCCACTGCAAAGGGCCCCAACGTTGTCAGCCCTGATGCACCGGAAGCAGCAGCCCGGCTCGGGAGAGGAGACCCGGCAGCGAAGAATATATACACCCTTGTCTGCTGTGAATTGGTGTAACTGGGCTGTTCTGTTGGCTGAGTATTGGAGAATGCCAGTGGAATGTGGAGAAAAGTCAATAGACATATGTAAAAAGAAATCACTGCATTTAAAATGATTTCCCCCTGCAGGCCTTGGGAAACTGTTGCTATCAAGGAAAGAATTGGGCCTCTGCTGAGCCGGGAAATGCTTGTGGGCTTGGGCGGCTGTGCGATCCTGCAGACCAGACTGCCCTTCCTCATCTGCTCAGCAGTGATTTGTCAGGCACCATCCAGGGTGACCTTGGTACTGGGATGTGGACGAGGAACCAGCATGTTCACAGTAACTCCCTGCCCAGGGAAGGGTCAGAGTTATTCTTGATCTGCTGGAGTTTACATATGTATTTTTTTTATTCCAAGCACTCAGGGGAGCACTGACATCCAAAAGTCTGTGGCCCCATGGAGATAACAGTTTCCTTACCTGTAGGTTGGGGATAATAATGACCCCCGGAATTGTTATAAGGAATAAAGTCTATGAAGTGTCTATAATACAGCACATGCCTGGCGCTGGGTGTTACTGTAGCCATCACTGAGCTGCTCGCTCTCTGTCTCCCACCTGGAAAGTGGGCTCCATGAGAGAAGAGAGGAGCTGTTGACTTCCTGTCCAACCGGGCCATAGGGCTTGGCAAATTGTGGTTTTCGGTAAGCAGTGAATGAATGAATGAATGAGTGAGTGAGTGGAGTTGTGACAACTCCTGATACATAGTAACCCCGAGCTTTATTGTGTAAGATTTTAACCCCAGGCTAGGTAAATTCCCCTGCACTTTTCTCTCAAACACCCATCCCAATCCTACTTACTAATATTTTCCATCATCATTTGCTTACTATCTGTCTCTTCTATCAGAATCAAAGTCCATGAGGGTGGGGCTGTGTCTTCCTCTTCACTGTGTATCCCTAGGGCTGAGCATTCTTCCAAAACTGGTGCTCAATGATCGATGGAAGGGAGGAGTGGAAGAGGGAGGGATGGATGAAGGGAGGAAGGGAGGGAGAGAGGGAGACAACGAATATGAAAAGTGGAAGCTGTAGGCGCTGAGCACCAGAGGCTTTGGCTGCCCTCGTGATGGGAAGGCGGGGTCCTCGCCTGGGACCAGGGGTGGGGGTAGAACAGATCTGCAGGAATGAGCCTGTGATCAGGAATGAGGCTGCCCTGCTTGGACTCTGTGAACCTCCCCCTTGCTCCAGCCCCCAGCTTGGCATGCTGTTCCCTCAGCAGCCTCTGTGTTTTCCCAGGGAAGAGAGTTGTGATTCGGTGCCTGTTAATGCCTGTTAATGATGCCTGTTAATGAACCTGGCCCGTGGAGGGATTTCATTTCCTCCCTGCAAAGGTCACTCTCTTCCCCCCACCAGGTGGAGGGGTGCACAAAACAGAGGGGGACCAGGCAGCTTCTCGGGGGAGCCCCACTGCCCAGCTCCCTAGGACCTGTGCCAGCTTTGCACATCCCTGGCTATGCTTGGAAAAGGCACCGAATGTCCCCGTTTGTCTCTTGGTAAAAAGCTGTGTTTTCCACCTTGTAATTAGTATGGCTCTGCTTGTAACACCATGTTCCTTTAATCACCAAAGGGTAAGCGTGCAGTTAGCATAATGCAACATGTTCCTCCTCAAACACACAGGCAGGAGGAGGACAGAGAGAGAGGAGGGATGAGCAGTGGACCCACAGGCAGCATTCTTGCCTGGGAGAGAACAGCCATCTTCTGGAGCAGAAAGCGGACTGGAGCATTGCCGGGGGCGCGGTGGGGACAGATGCCGAGGAGCCAGAGGAAGGGAGAGGGAAGCTCCCGGCCCTGCCCTCAGGAGCTCCAGTCTGAGGGGGAGACAGGTCCCTTGACCTCAGGGGATCCCCAGACTAACAGCAGAAGGAAGGGAAGTAAACTCCATTAAGCTCCTACTGTGCACAGGCTAGATGCACCCACCGCCTCACTTTACCCTGTGGTGTAAGCAGAGCTACACCAAGGGGCATCACTTGTGTGGAACACAAGGAGGGTAGTGCCCTGAAGGTGTCTCTGGGTATAAGCATGCCTCCCGCCAACTTACAGACAAGAGGATGGGAGACAGAGGCTAAGCCCAAGGACTCACAGCTGAAAGCTCGGAACCAGGATTTGAACTTGGTCTCTGAATTCAGGTCGAGTGCCGCTTGGGCAGTTCCTGGTGTGTGAAGGAAAGTGGGACAGAGAGAGAGAGCAAGGCCTCCCAGCACATCCCGTGTCTCGGCTGACTTGCCCTGAGACAAAGGCTCACAGGCCTGTGGGCAGTTTCCTGGGAAGTGGTCCCTGCAAGTGGGATGGAGTGAGAAGGGGAGATGGCACCAAGAAGGGTAAAAGCAAAGCCAAGTTTGTATTGTCGGATTGGCCACCTGTGTAGGCAACTGGTTCTGGACCCCACGGGTCATCTCAGGAGTCTTGGGGCACGTGTCTCAGAGCTGTACACCAGGAGGTGAGTGGGAGGAAAAAAATTCTCAGTGGCTGCCACCCCCTCTTGACCAAGGGTGGCCAGTGCTTCCTGGTTGCAGTTACCTGAGCACCAAGCAGGTACTCCAAGCAAGTACTCCCATGATGGATCTGTTTCTTTTACTTTCACCTTTGTATTCTATTGCTTTTGCTACAAGTTAAGAATGTTGCCTAAAGACTGAAATATACCGGATGGCTCATTCTCAAGACTCTGACTTTTAAGGGTATAACACTTTTCCATTCAGACAGAGATAAAAAGTTGCAGAACAGAGAATAACATTTGTCTTGTTAGAGGTTTATAGGAATATCCGGACAGGACCTACAGGGACAGCTGCAAGAACAAAGGATTCTGACACCAAGAAGTTTGCAGCAAACAATCACACCCCCTCCCCTTTTAGTATAAAAGAAGCCTGAATTCTAACTGGGGTAAGATGGTTCTTTGGGACACTAGTCCACCATCTTCCTGGTCTGCTAGCTTTCTTGGTCTGCTAGAACAATGAAGTCACTGTTCCTTGCCCCAACACCTTGTCTCTCGATTTATTGGCCTGTCGTGCAGCAAGCAGTACGAACTTGGACTCGGTAACACCGGGAGAGCCATGCTGGGGCCTCAGAGAAGCCCTGGGCAGGAAGCAAGAGATGCAGGTCACCGGCAGAGATGAGGGCTGCAGGGCTGCACCTGCAAGAAGCTGGTCCAAGCCTATCCGAGACCCTGAGCAGTGGCCAGAGAAAGGGGCCTTGCCAAGCAGCTGAAAGTGATGAACAAACAGTGTCTGGGAAACAGAGACTGAGAAGGAGTTAAGAAGTAAAAGCCTCATTGGGAAGTACCCCTTGAGAAGGAAAAGAGAGAAAGCAGACTAGACAGGGGAGTCTGCTTTGGGATCTAGAGCCTACAAGGACCCAGTCTTCTGGTCCCTAACAACAATCTGAGATTCTGTGATGGGGACATATATCACAGTCCTCTTGGCCCCAAATACATGCAGTGATAGAAGTTCCTAGCTCAGAATTCTGCCATCCTTGGCCAGGAAGGATTCTGATTTGTGGTGGAGGCTGCTAGATGTCCTCAGTCTCTCTTACTTCCATCTTCCTTAGTGATAGCATCCCTAATTTTTGGCTGGGCACATAGATTCCTGGAATAAAGTTTATATTCCCATCTGTCTTGCAAGTAGGTGTGGCCATTTGACTGAATTCTAGCCAGTAGGACATAAGCTAAATCAGCACAGACAGCTCTTTGGAAGTGTTCTTAAAGGGATAAGTGCCCTTCTCTTCCTCATTTCCTTTACTTTGCTGACTGGAAGGTGGCTGAGATGGCTGGAGCTCCAGCAGGCATAATGGACCACACAATGAAAGCTGTGTGTGGAGGGTGAAGGGACAAGAGGATGGGTCTTAGATGCATATAGAGCTGCCATACCAGCCCTGGGCTACCTACTTCTGTAATTGATTAATGTTAGACAGAAATGAATGTCTGTCTTGCTTAAGTGACTATTTGGGGTTTTCTGTAACTATCTGTATGTGTATCTATCTCCCTAGTGTGGGGACTCAGGGAAAGCAGGGACCTGACAAAACTTATTTCTCCTTGTGGCTCTTGCCCCTAGCATGGAGGCTGTCATAGTGTTTGTTGAATGACACACTATCATTCCCACCTGCCTCCTGGAAAGGTGACCTAACAGCCTCCCTCTAGTCTCATATCGGGAGGGCAGAATGGACTCCTAAGCTGATGGCCCAGGGTCCAAGCACCCAGTTTGGGTCACACCCTGCACCACTCAGTTCTACTATTCAAGAGGCCTAGGGGCAAGAGACAGAAACCATGACCCTAGGTGGGGAGCCCCTCCAGAGGCACATGGCCCAGTGAGCAGTAGCCTGCCGCAACAGGCTGAGGGAGAGGTGTCCGGAAGGGCTGGTAGCTCTTGAAACTGCCCCGCTCTGTCTTGCCTCGTGGACTTTGCACCTGCAGGTCCCTCAGCCGGGCATGCTTTTTCCTTCCCCCAGCCTCCCCCATTTTGCTTGCCTGGATTACTTCTCCCAGATTTCAACAAAACTACTCCTTCCTGGACATTTTTCTTGAAGCCTCACCCCCGGTGAGCACTCCCTCGGCTGTGCTCACCCCATCTTAGAAGTACTTTCCATACTGGATTGTGCCCTCCGTGAGGTCAGGGACTGCATGCCCTTTCTTGTGGAACCTGGTGCAGGTGGGCCCTCAGGGAGGGCTCTTTGCGCTGCCTCTGAGCCTCCCACAGGAGAAGAGCTTAGAAGCCAGGTGGCTTGAAAAGGATCGGACAGCTGAGTGCCGGCCACGAGGCCCAGCCCTTCCGCCAGCCCTCCCGCCAGCCCTTCCCTCTCCCCCACCCGCCTCTGCAATGCCCTGGCAGGACTGAGTGTTTTCTGCTCTTGGTAACCTGTGACCAAAGCCACTTGCAGCTAATTAGCACTGGCTGTGTGTTTGACCCCTGCCCCTGGCTGGCGCACACCACCCCAGCTCATTCCCATTTAATGGGCTCAGCACCCGCCTGGCAACACCCCGTCTCTTCCCCTTCACATGATTGAGCTTCTAGCCTGAGGATTTTTTCTTTTTTCTTTCTGGTTTGCTTCACTTTATAATGAACACTTTCTTCTGGCTGTTCTCTTCCCTCCTCCACTCACTGTGTGTGTGATGCTGGCTTGGGTCCCCTAAAGACAGGCTGAGGCGGTCGTGGGCCCTGCCCCTGGGGAACCTTTAGTTGGGGCTGACGCGATGATGTGGAGGGACAAGGATGGGGCACAGGGATGCACAGAGGGAGGGACCCCAGAGAACATGTGGTCCAAGGTCTACCCACTGTGCAGAGGAGAAGACTGAGGCCCAGAGAGGGTAAGCAAGCAGACCAAGCTGACTCAGTGATCTAAAATGTCTTGGCCCGGGTCCCCCTAACCCCCGAAGTCTGAAACAAGGTCTATGGATATGGGAAGAAACAGAAGTAGGGAGCTGGGAAGGATGAAATAGAAAGGAGAATAAGCCAATTTGAGTGCTTTACCATCACACTGGGGGCCTCTGAGTGCTTCTAAAATGTCTACTCAAGGTGGGGGTGGGGTGGGGTGAGAGGGCACTATTTATCCTTCAGCTTTTGGCCAGCACTGGGCAATGGCTGCCTCATGCCACGGCGGTGTCGACAACCTTGCACTTTTTAAGGTTGTTCGTATGCCTGCGTGCTGGGCAGGTTCTAGGCAGCTATTGCCAAGGTGGGGGGAGGGGTGCTGTGAATAGCTGATTCCCACAACAACGGCTATGACGAAAAGTTGGGCTGAAGGTTGGGCACACGTTGGAGCTGACATATGGTGGAGCTGTGCAAGGACAAGAGAGCATGGCCAACTGCCTCAGTCAGGAACGTGTTGGGCAGCAATGATCAGAAAACCCAACTTCAGGGTCCACAAAAGAGAAAACGCCATTTTTCTCCCATAATAAGAATAGGTCGGTAGCTACCGGTACAAGTTCAAGGACGTCAGCCCTGAAGTCTGAGATTTGCTTAGTCTTTCTGTTCTAAGCCCAGGATGGTTGCTGAAGCTCCAGCAATCACATTTGCATTTTCTGCAGGACAAAGTGGAAGTATGGTGGAGGGGAGAGAGGCAGTATCTGTATTAGGTCAGCAAAAGCTGTCCCCATGATCCCTCCGGCACATGTTGGCTGGCTAGAAGGGTTGTCACTTAGTGCCTTCATGTGGAAGGGAAGGGGGTTGGAATGAGGGCTGGGGCAGCCAACCAGCCATCTGCCATCCAGACATGGCCCCATTTTCTTTTTCTTTGTGCAGCTGCTGTCCTGTTCCCCTGTCCCCACTACACACTTCATTTGTTGCTTCTAACTCATGGCTGGCCCTGGTCTTTGGGACAATTTAGGCGTATGTTGGATTCTTTTCACTGAGACCAGACAGATGAGAACAGATGGAAAATAACCATGAGTTGCTCCATTTTGTTTTCCTCCACTTTTATCTCCCTTTGAAAGAAGGAGAAGCCCCTGGGGGAGACGAAGCGAGCGTCATCTGATTCCATCACTGACTGAGCACTGGCCGTCATGAGAAGGGTGCATTTTGATGTGGCTGTTCCTCTCTCCTGGCCAGTGGGTGATTTCACCCAGTGGTGAGCCTAGAGGAGGGTGCTGAGGGGAGAAATGAGATCTGGGCCCCCGCAGCTGTCCCTGTGTGTGCTCGGTACACGGGGATGCTGGGCAGTGTGGGGTCCCTGCCATCTGCACACCTGACCCAAGCACCATCCATCCGAGGGCTGTGGTTAAGTTCAAAGTCCTGAGCAGTTATTCAGGCTCCACCAAACTCCTGATGGGCAGGGGCACTCATGTCCCAGCCTCTCTAGACAGCTTAGCAGGAAAGCCTTTGTCTGGACTCCCCCAAAAGCCAACGCTGAGATAAGAATTCGAGTGAAAATAAGGGAGCTGAGAGTAAGACAAGGAATGGAAGGAGCCCATGGACAATGATATCATCCTAGGTCCCACTGTGGGCAACAGAGTCCTCTGGGAGACCCTGTGGACCCTGTGGAATGGAGCTCAGAGTTACCTACCCGAGGGATAGGGAGCTGGGGTATGTATACACCAACTCCCTCAGTTACTGGTGCGGGCTGCTCCCAGGGCCTGTTAACTCCTAGCATTCTGGCTGTCAATGTGAGCTGCCAGAGAAAGCCCTCTGGTGAAGAAATGCAGGTGGTGCCAACTGGGAGCTAATCTGGGAGTGGCTAAAATGGTCAAGGCCGGGGCCAGCGGCTGGAGCACCAATAGTGGCTCCTGCATACAGGCGGATGTCCCAGCTGGGCACGTCTCAGCGGGCACTAGCAGCATTTTGGTGGAACGATTTTTCTCGGGTGGAACAATCGCTCTTTGCAGGATGCTGGCATCCCTGGCCCGTCACACTTCCTCGTCACTGTGACAACCAAAAAGGCCTCCCCCACATTTCTAAATACTCTCCCTCAGTTAAGAGTCATTAAGAATGGTTAAGAACCGTCGATCCAGTCCAACCCCTTTGTTTTCCAGATGAAGGCAAGTGACTTGCCCAGCAACACACAGCTAGTTCTGAGAGGCGGAGTCAGACCTGGAGGGCAGGTTTCCTGAGTCGTTAACTTGCTTGTTCCCAAAAATATTGGGACGGGTCAGCACACTCACTCATTCATGCATTAATCAAAAATTACTGAAATGTTCTCTCTGAGCTCTGGGCCCAGTGTCCCCTCACTAGCCTGGCACCCTCCTGCTGGGACCCACACCCCTCCTGCTTATTCCAGCCTCCCTGGAGGGGGCCGTGTGCCCTGTGGCTGACGGGCTCTGTGTGAGGGGAGGGCCGGTGGCTACAAGATGGGCTGGCATGGGCTGTCGCTGGATGGGAACTTCACTCTTGAACAAGGCTTCCCCGATGCCCTTTCCTGCTGCCGACAAGGGCCCCACAGCTGCAGTGATGGTCACAAGGCCCTTAAGTAGGGAACAGAATGCATTGGGGATGCTGCCCGGCAGCCCGCTCGTCCCTGTCTCCAAACCATCCATCTGCTGTCTGCCCGCGGCACCTGCAGCTAGGCTCCTGGCCACTCTCCCCACTCCAGGCCCCTGGCTCCTCTGTGATTGGCGGCCCTGCTCAGCCTGGCACAGACTCCTGGTACCGGGTGCCCTGTGAGCTCAGCGACAGCCTTGGAAATGATGGCGCGTCCCTGGCTGCTGCACCGAGGGGTCTGGTTACCCTCCCTCCCTGTCTCCAGCCAGGATCCGCCTGGCCTGGCTCCCTCTGCTCTGCTAAGGGCCGGGACCAGATGGCGAATTATCAGGGCTGATTTACAGCCACAGCTAAGTCGGCTGAGGATGAGGTGTAGATGCCAATGGGCCACGCCCTGACAGAGGGGCCTGCAGGGTAGCGATGGGGGACAGAGCGGGGAGAGACAGGATGTGCCCCAAGGAGAGAAAGTGGGACAAAGAGTGAAGGAGGAGCACGGGGCCATAAGAGGAGAGAGAGGAGTGGGAGAACAGTCTGGGAGACGCGAGGGAGGAAGAGGCACAGCCGATGTTTATGGGGTACTTACCATATGCCAGGCCTGCATTTTCTCGTGGGCTTTGGTTTAGAGCCGGGCTGTCCAATCTGGTAGCCACTAGCCCCAGGTGGCATTTTAAGTTAAAATTGAAATTAATTATAATTAACTATAATTGAAAATTCAGTTCCTTAGTCACACGAGCCACATGTCAAATGCTCCATAGTCACATGTGACTGGTGGCTGCTGCATCGCACAGTGTGGATACAGAACATTTCCACCGTGGCAGAAAGTTCTATTGCACAGGCTGGCACAGGGAAGGCCGATACCAAACAATAGCTTTCTATTCTTTCTACTTACAATACTTTCGTGTTGCTGATACACACCTATATCTCCATCCATCCATCTACCCATCTATGTATCTATCTACCTCTCTACATATCGATCTAACATCTATAGCTAATCTATATCTATATAGATATCAGGACTGTTCTAAGAACTCTACATGAAATAATTCATTTATATCAACCCTAGATGGTAGGTATTTATCTCAAAGGTTAGCAAATATTTTCTGTTAAGAACCAGATAGTAAATATTTTAGGCTTTAATATTTTAGGCTTTGTGGGCCCTGCAGTCTGTCACAAATGGCTCCATTCCACTATCATAATATGGAAGCAGCAGTATGGAGGTGTCCGTGTTCCAATAAAACTTTATTTATGGTCACTGAAATTTCATATAATTTTCACGAGTCACAAAATATTTTTCTTTCGACTTTTTTCAACCATTTAAAAATGTAAAAGCCTCCTTAACTTGTGGGTCAGCCAAAAACAGGCAGTGGATTGGATTTGGCTCATGGACCTGATTAGATCACCCCCATTTCACAGATGTGGAAACTGAGGCACAGAGACACCATCTGGGTTGTCTGAGGTCACACAGATAGAAATGGCAGAGCTGAGATTTGCACCCAGGTAGTCGGGCTCCAGAATCTAGGCTCTTAACTTCTTGACACATTAATGTACAATGTCATTTCAAGTAGTGATGATTGCTGGGGAAAACTGTAAGTGTAACATGGTAGCAACCGGGCGTGGGTGTGTGAGTGGGGTGGTCACCTGGATGTGATGCACAAGGAAGATTTTGAGAAGATGCCTTTTGACTCAAGACAGGGATGACCGGAAGGATCCAGCCACAGGATGAGCCAGGAGAGCATCCTAGGTGTGGAA
This sequence comes from Lipotes vexillifer, assembly GCF_000442215.2. Taxonomy (NCBI): domain Eukaryota; kingdom Metazoa; phylum Chordata; class Mammalia; order Artiodactyla; family Lipotidae; genus Lipotes; species Lipotes vexillifer. The sequence continues at coordinate 2,285,059 of NW_006785876.1, forward strand.
GGGACAAAGGCTATGCCCTACAGCAGGACCACAGGCCAGTGTGGCTGAAGCACAGAGGCACAAAGGCATAGAGAATGAGAGCAGAGATGGACGTGACCACAAGTTTCATGAACTATGATAAGGAGGCAGCATCGTAAATGTGATGGGTCCTTCGGCATTTTAGCGGAAGAATGATTGACACGATTCACATATAAAACCAAAGAGAACCCTGGGTGCATAAAAGAGGTGGGCAGCTAGTTAGGAGGCTACTGCAGCCACACACACAAGCAATGAGTGGCTTGGAGTGAGGCAGGAGCTGTGGAGAGATAGGTACAAGGATAGTTATGGGTTATGTTTTGTATTGGAACCAATAGAATTTACTGTTCACATAGACATGAGAGGAGAGGGAAAAGCCTGGAATTGCCTCCTACTCTGGGGGTTTTGAGCGATGGGTGGAGGGTATTGCCATGTAGAGGTTGGAAGGACAGGACAGGAACAGGCCTAGGGTGGGGAAATCAGGACTTGTGCTTTGGGACATGCTAACTTAGAGATGCCATTGGACATCCAAGCAGTGATGTCAAATAGGTGGTTCTGTATTGGAGTCCAGAGCCCAGTGGAGAAGCCAGGGTGGGGGATATAAATCTGGGACCAAGGAAGATACAGGCAACAAAGAACAGTGGGTCCTAGAACTGCACACAGCCTCTGAGGGGGGCGTCGAGATGGAGGCTCCAGCAAGGGACAGAGAAAAGGAACAGGAAGCAGAGGGAGAACCACGAGTGTGAGGTCACAGAAGCCAGGAGAAGAGACAGTTTCAAAGATCTAAGAGAACTCAAGAATATGTCAAAAGATGCAGGATGGTCCAGCAAGATGGGGATAGGTGACTAACCAATGGGATTCAGCCGCATAGAGGACAACGGTGACCTTGAAAAGAGCAGCTTCCATAGGTGGTAGAACTAGAAGTTTCCAAAGCATTACCTCATGGTTAAACGGGTGCCAGAGCAGGACAGGGGCGACGAAGGCGGCATGGGAGGGTCCCGTGGGCGGCTGAGGGCAGCGGGAGTTAGGTACAGGCCAATCTTGTGATGCTACGACTCCTCAGGGGAGTGGCATTCTGGGAGCTCCAGGAATGAGCTCCAAGTTCCCCAAGTTGCGTGAGATGCACCTTCCTGAAACCTCTACTGCCCCATCGCACGCTCCCTCCGCACCCAGCCCTGCCCAAGGTCGTGTGGCTGGGCCACCAGGCACCAGGGCATGGCTGGCACATGCTGTTCTACAACAGACCTGGTTTGTTTTCCCCACTCACCGGCACCACCTCCAGGTAAACTTTCTCGCCTCCTAAAGGGTGGGGAGTGGGGTCCCGTCTTCTTCTGTCTGCCTGGTGTCCCAGGCTGAGGGCTGCCCTCCAGCCATGGGGTGCACTCCGTGCCCAGAGGCCAGGTCACAGTGGAGCCTGTGCAAGGCTGAAGATCACTGCAACCACCAGGGGGAGGGTGCAAAAGTCAAGCCTTCTGTTTCCTGCAGGAGCCACTGGCCACCTCACAAGGTCCAGGGCAGGAGGTCACCAACGACTTCCCCTCCTTCCGAATACTTGAAAGCAGAATGCCTAGAGCAGGGATGGGCAAACTTGATCTGCGAAGGGCCACACAGTAAATATCATAGGTCTTGGGGATCCTATGATCTCTGTCACAGCTACTGGACTCTTTCTTTTTGGCTTGAAAGCAGCCACAGACAAGATATAAAACTTTATTTACCGAATCAGGCAGTGGGCTGCAGTCCTGCTGACCGGTTAGGGAACTGGGGCAGGAAGGAGTCTCAGGGGGAGGGGGGTGGCCGCTGGGCTCCAGCAGAGAGGATGAGAAGGCCTGGGAAGGACCTCAAACTGGGCACTAGAGGTGAGGAAGGGCCCTCGGAAGGAGGTGACAGGATAGACAGTCTGATGCCTACTCCTGACTTAACTACTTTTTGGCAGGAGGCAGAGGCTCTAACCGGCAGGTGTTGGAGAGACCAAGCGCAGGCAAGGTGGGCGTGTGCACCTGTGTGGGGGGAGGGGGCCAGCAGGAAGGGCTAGAGGTCCAGGCTGGAGATGGCTTGATGGGCTGCCCCATCAAGCCACCTCCCCCAGGAGCTGCAACAATTGTTTCCTGTGGTTCAAGTCACCGCAGGCTTCCAGCACAGGACAAGCGTAACCATTACCCCTTCCCACTGAAATGGCAGTAAAGACTGTCCAAAGGGAGTGTATCCATCCCCTGCAAGACAGGAGGGAGACATCCATGGACCCTCTGAGGTCTGAGAGGAGAGCAGGGAGTGATTGAGTCAGATCAGGGGAGAACCCAGAGCAGAGAGGCAACCCGCCAAACTCACCAGGTCTTAGAAGGACAGCGGGGAGGGAGAGACTCCTTCTCTTGCAGCCGACAAATGCGAGGCCGGAAGAGGAAGAGC
>NW_006785876.1:2287833-2315548 GCF_000442215.2 Lipotes vexillifer
CAATGGCGAGGCCGGAAGAGAAAGAGCGGATCAGAGTCAAGGTGATTAGTTGGGAGACTGTCTATAGAACAGCTGTGCAGTCAGCTGCCCCCAGGCCCCAGAGTGGAGAGTGGCTGCAGGGGTGATGTTTACCCCAGGCTGGAACCGGAATGGTGCCCTGGGAGAATAATTTCCTAAGACTTCTGGGATGTAGGTGTTAGCCTCACACTGTCACACCTTCCTTCACGTGTCAACATTCCATGCTGTGCACATTCACAGAGGTTACAGGAAGGCCTCTCATTCTGGGGACTTCTGATTCTCATCTTATCATTTTATACCCTTCTGTACTGTTGGATTTATTTTTTTTACTACAAGCGTGTATTACATTTAAAAAATTTCTTAAGAAGAGCTAAGATAAAATATTTATACCATATTTAACAAAATACTAATATTTATACTGCTTGAAGAGTTTTTATAAATAATCATAAAGGCAGCGCTATAAAAATGGGTAAAGAATACGAATAGGCAATTTACAACAAACAAAAGGCTGGTGTGTCATACAGAGCCCAGACAGGAAACGGAGTTCACCCCCAGATGGTTCAAATGATGGCAATTACATAAGGCATCAGCTTATGGGGGGCGAACAGGGTTAAGGGAATAAGCAAAGGATGGCAAGGCCCCCAGAGGCCAGCCAGCGCAAGAGGCTGTCACCACTCACGGGCTAAATGATCTTCAGTCCCACGAGAGGTGAGGCATGCGGAGGGGCTGCCGTGTAGTCTTAGAACAATGCCAACGTCGGAGACAGGGGGCTGAACCAGGGAAGAAATACCCCGACCTCTCTCTCCTACCACCCTTCAAACTGCTCACCCAGCATTCCAGAAAAATACTCCATAGGCAAATTCACACATAAAATCTTCATTGTAGCATTCCTTATAATAGGAAAGCCTGGAAATAATATTAATTAATGTCCATCAATAATAGTGGTTATAACGTTGTTAAAGATCACGAGAGCTAATAGTTTTGTCTGTGTGTGTGCGTGCGCACGTATGTGCCGGGATTGGTTCTAAGAAATTTGCATGCATTATCTCATTTAATCTCACAATAATCCTGTGTGGCAGGAGGTACTATTGTTATCTGCATTCTACAGAGAGTTAACTGAACATTAGTAGAGGTGGAGTGAAATTCTGATACAGCCACTTTATGGAACAGTACGGCCATTTAAAAAAGAAGATAGGTCTAAATACATGAATCTGAAGAGAAACACATTAAGGAAAAAAAGGTCATAGAAATGTTTGTATAGTGTAATCTCTTTTATATTTTCAAAATGTCAACTCTGTGTGTGTGTGTGCATGTAGATAAAAGGCCTGGAAGGACGCCCTTGATAAATACTGGCGCTCACCAATGGGAAGGGGGACTACTGGGGATTGAAAGAATTTCATTTTTATCTTACATGTAAGCATAATGTACTCACATATTTCTTGTGTACAAAAAATTGAAGGAATAAACAAGTGAAAGGAAACAGAACAACGAGCCTCCGTGTGGAAACTGGGGCTTCAACCCACCAACGTGGCCACTGCCCTTGTCTAGCTGTGTGTTCCTGCTCCTTGCTTCTCTAGACTCAGTTTCTTTGTCTACAAAGAAGGGTTCTAATGGCCGTACCCTCCCTATAGCTGGCGTGAGGAGTGGGTAGCCAGTGAGGGGTGCCCCACAGACCCGCCCAGTAAGCGCCATGCTTCCAGCCCTGGGATGGCTGCGGAAGGTGGGTGGGTAGGGGCCCACTTCTGGCCTTAAGGCTCCCTAGTGTCCAGAGGACACTGTCCTCCCTGACCGAACAGAGCTCGAAACCCAGACCTGAGGCCTGACCTGCCCTCATGTAGGCCAGGCACGTCCTCTGTGCTTGGCTTCTCAGTTTGGCAGAAAATGGCCTGAAGAATCATATCCTGGGAGTCAGCAGCCTCATCCCCTGATCAGAAGTTGGAACAGAGGCCAAGGTCATTTAGTAGAAAAGTGAGTTAGAGAACCGCAGGCATATACCTCTGTGACTTTCTGGACCTTAATGGTAATTATTTGCAGAGTGTTGCCAACCCCCCTCTGAAGGTCTATTTTAATAAAGCTCACATGCTCTGAGCACGCTGATGAGTGCTGATAGGGAGCTAAACGCTGCCCGGGAGAAACAGCTGGTCTGCACCCTCTCCAGCAGCTTATTCAAAGGCGAATCTTTACCTAATGTTGACAGGGATCTGAATTTTACATCTCAAAGGACTGTACTGTAAAACACAAGTGTATATCTTTAAAGTCTGGAAGGGTAAGTACCAAACTTACCCCAGAAGTTAGCTCTGGTGAATGCGTTGTACGGGGGTGGAGTTGGGGGGCAGGGGGGTCCCCTAAGCGGGTGGTCAGGGAAGACATTTGTATTTTACTCCAAATACTGAAGCAGTGCTTGGCTCTGCTACTATGAGAATGTTTGCATATATTTCTTGTGGAAAAAAATTAATAAGAAAAATAAAAGGAGAAATGCACCCAACCAGGTTTCTCTGTGGAATAAACAAGCTCATGGATGTGAATACGTAGTTGGCCCTTATTTAGGCTATTTAGACATAAAGGATACACTAGACTATTTATTGAACCCTGATGAGGTGCCAGGTGCCGTTAGACATGCGTTAGCATATTGAGTTGACCAGATGACCCTACCAGGTAAGTATTATTTGCCCTATTTGCAGACAGAGAGAGTCAGGGCACAGGTGGAACTACACCCAGAGCCCTCAGCCGTGCATTTACGGGTTAGTGAAATCACAGAGCAAAGTGAAATGGATTTTCTCCTCCCAGAGAAAAGCAAAGAACCTCACGGAGAAAATTCTTCCCTCCCTACCTGGGAATCCTCGGAGAGAAACTTGCAGCATCTGTTCACATGTTATTGGGAAGCAAAATGCTAGGAAAATTGGAAACCCTTCAATTCCACCCCGCTGGAATGAGTCCGGGAGGGTAATCAATCCTCCTGACAAGGATTGGCCACCCGGGGGAGCAAGTCAGGTCACCCCTTTTCAGTGGACACTCAGGGAAGACTCCAAACGGGGTCGTGGCAGTTTTGCCTCCAGGGACTGTCCTGCAGCTACCGCCCAGGGCGTAATGGGGGGTGGGGGTGGGGGTCTGAGCAGGTCCCTTTTCCCCAGAAACGGGGCCGGCAGCCAGCAAGCTCACAGCTGCCCTGTCCCAACGCTAAGATGGATTTTTATAGGCGCAGCTAGATGGGCATAAACCTTACATAGGTAGGTTGTTACTCGCTCCAGATTGGTCTTGCTGAACACAGGCCTTGGCTTTTAGAACCAGTTCCCTCTCCGCTTCCTGCCTTCCCCACAGCTAGAGGCAGATGGAAAAGTCGCAGCTGGAACTGCTCTCCTGGTGACTGTGCCACCCCCAGCCCTGGGACCCCAGGGGCCTGTCAGCCCCTCCCTCAGCTTCCCTGGAAGTTCCTTGGGGGCTTTCCTTTTCCCTCCCCCAAGCCCCTAGTCACTAGGTGGCAGATAGCCAAAGACTCCCACCACACCAACGGTCGAGTTTACAGCCCAATTATACGGGATTTCTGTGGCTGAACAGAGCTTGTGATTACTCTCAACCTTGACAGGATTCTAGGGATGGGGGCTTTGGATTCAGGTCTTCTGGATTCATCGTCAAGCTCACTCACGGCCCCTGGACCGGGTTAGAGTCACTCCTCCACCTTGTGGTCATCCTTGGAACTGCACCCCGGGAAGGAAAGCAGATCCTGAGAGCTCTTAGCCCAGCCGATAGGGATACGGAGGTGGCTGGGGGCACTTAGGATGATGATTTATTGATGACCACGATGATGACGCTGAGTCAGTGAGTTTGAAATCACTTGCTTCTTTCCACTTTCTGCTCACATCACCTCCTCACAGAGGCTTTCTCTGACTACCTTACTTAAAATAACACGCACCCATCATTCTACCCCTCTTACCTGGCTTTACTTTTTGTAGCCCTTATCATCACCTGAAACATTATTCGTTTGTTTATTTGTTGATAGTGTAAGCTCCAGGAGGGCAGGAACTTTGTCTTGTCCACTGACTTACCCTCTTTCACTAAGAGTGCCTGGCATGCATGCAGTAGGTGCTCAGTAAATGTTTGGGGAATGAAGGAGTTAATAATGACTCCCTTACCCACTCCTGTGCCCAGCAGTCCTCCAAGCCCCTGGCAAGGCCTCATGTCCCTCTCCCGCAGGCCCAGCGATGCCCCTTGTGCTGGGAATAATTACCATGTTGGACCCTTAGGCTCAGCCCCAGCCAGCCTGTGCTGGCCTGGCCCTTCATGCTCAAGCCCCTCCCTCAGTTCTCACCTTTAGTACCTGCGTCCCTCAGTGTCATTCCCTGCGCCTGTGGCTCTGCCTAAGTCACAGCGGCTTCAACTTATTGCCCATGCGTTGAGTGCCTGGCCCCGGGGCTAGGTGCAAGACACCTAGCCCTAGGTGCAAGACAGGTGTCGGTTACCCTCATTTTTCAGATGAGAAACGAGTTCAGAGAAATTAAGTGATTTTGCACATGTGATTGCTGCCACCCTGGTGTTTCCTAGAGACCATGCCCCATGACGCTAATGGGTGAAACAAATAAAGAAAAATTCGTATGAACCAGAGTTTCCATGGTGAGAGATTTTAGAAAATGCTAAACATGGCAGGATTGTTTATACCAGGACTTCTCAGAACCTTTAAAATACCCACGGGCATCGCAACCCTGCAAGTGGGGAGGAGCATATGGAGAGTGCAGCAGGTCCCATACTTATTTGACTTTGGAACCCCTTTATCAAAGAGCACCTCACAGAACATGGCTTGGAATTCGATGCCTGCAACCTTGAAAGCATCAAGATCCACCTCAATCGCTCTGGCCAGGGATGCCACGGGGCGGGGGTGGACAAGTGTCCGGCACCTCCAGTATGTATCTTGCTTGATGTAGTGACAACCCTGTGAAGGACGGCTCATTTATCCTCACTTTCTAGATGGGGAAACTGAGGTAAAGTAATTTGTCCTCTTTGCCCCACAGATATTTGACGCAGGTGGAGCACGATTCTTCACCATGATCACCAGGGTTAAGAATAATAATGAGGATCCATCGGGAACGTGGAGGCAGCCACGGGGCCTGTATGAAAGGAGCTGGGGGTAGCGGTGCGGCTGTGCCAGGCCCCTGAGGGTCCCCCCAGCCCTGACAAACAAACTCCTGCAGCCACGGCCCTCCAAGCTCCTTGGGTCCATATTCTCACCCGCTCCCGCAGTTTTCATTAAACGCTGTGTATGGCGGCTCGTTAAAGAGAAAACAGTTGTTCTATTTCTGAGTAGCCTCAGGACTCCTGACTATTTTTACTGCTTGAAAAACACTGCAGAGAATTTTGTACTGTTTGAACTTGACATTGCCTCTGAGCCCAGCAAGGCCTCCAGGCCAGGGCTGAGAGACAATTCTCTCCACTCCAGGACACCTTCCTCGCTGCGCCAAGGATCTGCCTCAGGCCCCTCCTCTCCCCCAGGAGCATTCTTCTCATTACTGGAGGTCCTCATTTCTGGAAGTTTGCCTCACTTCCAAGCTCCGAAACACAGCACTTGGCCGCTTGGTTCCCTGTTTTGTTCCTCGTGCTTTTCCCGAGAAACAGCCTATTAACAGTATTAGCTTATCCTTAGATAGCACTTGCTGGGCGCCAGGCACCGTTCTAAGCTCTTTACCTATATGAACTCGCCGAAACCTCACAACAAACCTATCAGATAAGTAGTGAAATAGATGGGGAAACTGAGGCAAAGAGGGGTTAATTTCCTTGTCCAAGATCATAAACTACTAATTGGTGAAGCCAGGACTCAAACACAGGCTCTAGATTTTGTACTCTTAACTACTCTGTTATGCCTCCTGCTAATAAACTCCCAGGTTTGGCCCTGCTCTTGTCTACCACCCCCCTCAGGGGTTGTAATTCTGCCACCAAATCCCAGCCCAGTGATGACAGCTGGGTGGGCTGCCTGCCTAGGTCTCCAGCCATCACCTGATCCTGAATTGCCATCACCTGGATTGGCATCACCTGTGGCAGATTGCATTTCCCAAAGATGGTGCAACAGTACCCCTCATGCCACATGTTCTAGAAACTTCCTACTCCCCCCCACTCCTTGAACCAGGGAAGATCTTTGGGACTGCCTTAACCAACAGAGTGTAGCTGAAGGGTGACACCATGTGGCTTCAGAAGCCAAATAATAAAAATATCATGCAGGGAATTCCCTGGTGGCCCAGTGGTTAGGATGAGGTGCTTTTACTGCAGTGGCCTGGGTTCAGTCCCTGGTTGAGAGTTAAGATCCCGCAAGCTGCGTGGTGTGGCCAAAAAACAGAAAAAAAATGATCATGCACGTCTGCCTTCTCTTCAGGGACTCAGCCACCATATTGTGAGGAAGCCCAAATAACTGTTGGAGAGACCCATGTCTCCTAGCTGACAGCACCAACTAGCACCTGGGGGTGAGGGCGTGTCACTTTGAAAGCTATCCTCTAGCGCCTACTTGAGTAACCCAGCTAATGCAATGGAGAGCAGAGACAAGCTGTCCCCACCCAGCCCTGCCCAAGTGGCCGAGTTCTGAGCAAAATAAATGATTATTGTTGTTTTAAGCTCCTAAATTTTGGGGCGGCTTGTTACATAGCAACAGACAACCAGAACACCTGCTGTGACTGTCTTTTGAAGCACTTTGTGACTCTGGGTGGTCGTCCCTGATGCAGCTTATTTTACTACCGGGTTTACTATAGGGACTTCCCTGTGCTTCTCTGTTCCCACAATTCCTGTCTCCCTAACAGAGAAAGTGATGGCTGATGCTTTTCCATCTGCCCATCTCACTGCAGGGAACAGGGCACCACCAGACTGGTCCAGCATGCCACCCATCCTCCCAGCAACTGAGATCCAGTCTCTTCACTACAAGGACTCAGTTTCCTAGGCAGTGGGGTCAATTGCCATCTACTTTCTAGTTCACAAATTCTCACTTCAGCAATGCTATTCGCCCCTTCTATTGAGTTTTAAATTTCGCTTCTTTTATTTCACTTATGGAAGTTATATTTAGTTCTTTTGCAAACTGGTCAATTTCGATAGCTCTTCTTTGCTTCACCATCCTTTCAATCTCCTTTTCATTCTTTAGACATATCCAACTTACTACTTTTGTACTGGGTATCAGATGGTTACAGTAGTTCCCATTTGGGGGACTCTGATCCTTCAATTTATTGTTTCTTGTAACTCTTGCTCATGGTGGCTTGTTTCCTTGTGTATTTGGTGATTTTAAACTGTGAGCTCCAAGTTATCTGCAATTTTTATCTGTGAGAATACTTCAAGATCTGTATTTAAAGTGTGTTCTTCACACTGGTCAGAATGGTCATTATTAAAAAGCCTACAAATAACGAATGTTGGAGAGGGTGTGGAGAAAAGGGAACCCCCCTACACTGTTGATGGGAATGTAAGTTGATACAGCCACTATGGAGAACTGTATGGAGGTTCCTTGCAAAACTAAAAATAGAACTACTATATGACCCAGCAATCCCACTCCTGGGCACATATAGGCACAAAACTATAATTCAAAAAGATACATGCATCCCTATGTTCATAGCAGCACTATTCACAATAGCCAAGACATGGAAACAATCTAAATGTCCATCGACAGATGAATGGATAGAGATGATGGTACATATATGCAGTGGAATACTACTCAGCCATAAAAAAGAATGAAATGATGCCATTTGCAGCAACATGGATGCAACTAGAGATTATCATACTAAGTGAAGTCAGAAAGAGAAAGACAAATATCATATGATACCACTTTTACGTGGAATCTAAAATATGACACAGATGAACCTATCTGTGAAACAGACTCATCGACATAGAGAACAGATTTGTGGTTGCCAAGCGGGAGGGGGTTAGGGGAGGGATGGAGTAGGAGGTTGGGATTAGCAGATGCAAACTGTTATATATAGGATAGGTAAACAGCAGGGTCCTATACGGTACAGCACAGGGAACTATATTCAATATCCTATGATAAACTATAATAGAAAAGAATATCAAAAGACTGTTTATATATGTGTAACTGAATCACTTTGCTGTACAGCAGAAATTAACACAATATTGTAAAACAGCTATACTTCGATAAAAAGAAAAGTAAAGTGTGTTCTCCAGAAAAGATTTGTGTTTGTTTCTGCAAGGCTCCTGGGGATACCACCAATTTGGAATCACTGGCAAATTTCACATGGATTTACAGGTCGACCTCATCTTATTGCCCTTCACTTTATTGTGCTTCACATGTATTGCATTTTTTACATATCGTAGGTTGGTGGTGACCCTGCTTTAAGCAAGTCTATCAGTGCCAGTTTCCAATTGCATCTGCTCACTTCATTTCTCTGTGTCGCATTTTGGTAATTATCTCAATATTTCAAACCCTCCACCAGCAAAAAGATTACGACTTGCTGAAGGCTCAGGTGATGGGTAGCATTTTTTAGCAATAGAGTATTTTAAAATTAAGGTATGCATTTTTTTTTTTTAGACATATTGCTATTGCACACTTAGTAGACTACAGTATACTATAAACATAACTTTTATGCACTGGGAAACTCGCTTGATTGCTATGGTCTGGAACCGAACCCATAGTATCTCTGAGGTACGTCTGTATTAGGTCAGATATGAATCTTTAAGGACAGGCCACCATGGCCACATTTGGCTCTTTTCAGGCTCCCTGAGGTCTACTTTTCCTCTCTTCTAATAGTGGAAGTATTTTGAAAGAAAGTCTGCTTCAAGTTTCACCCTCATTCCAGGGCCCCAATGTGCAAAAATCTGCCGCATTTTGATCTGAGTTAGTTTTCCTGTTTCTTTTCTTACCAGAGGTCCCAAAGACATCCTTAGGGCACTGTGTGCCTCTGAAGAAGGGGGCCCTAAAAAGGGAGGCGTTAAAACAACAAAGGCAACAAAAGATAAAAATTTTTATGGAAAAGAAAAATTGTGGGTTTGTACCCATTTCAAGAAAAATATTTCATGGGACTAACAACTAAAATTGTTCTCTAAATGCTTGGGCAGCTCTCCCTGCCATATCAATAAGTTAATTATGGTTGAATTTTACCTTTCCTTAAAGTACATTCCTCAACCCGATAACACGTGGTTAACATTTACTTACTATAGGCCCTAAGAAGCAATTCTCAAAAAACTCTTTTCGCTTCAAATACCTTAACTAACTCAGTGGATCTTTCAGTGGTTCAGCATTTTTATCTACCTGGTTAATCTGCACATGTCTGGTTTGACAACGTCTGCATTATAGCAGGTGTATGAGTTATATGTTGCCACCACCAAACTTAGTGGCTTTAAACCATGAACATTTAAACAGTCCGTGGTCTAGTCTGAGCTCAGCTGTGTGGTTCTTCTGGCCTCAGATGGATTTGCTCAAGTGTCTGGAGGTGAGCTGGCTTTTGGCTGACACAGGCTGGCCCTGCCTAGGAGGACCGGGCTAACTTGGTTCTTTTCCATGTGTCTCTCATCCCCCAGCAGGCTGGCCTGGGCGTGTTTTCAAGAGAGCATTTTTTCAAGCCTAGGCAGTGTCTCACCCACGAATATTTCACTGGACACAGCCAGTCACATGACAAGCTGAGAGTCAAGGGATGGATTTCACTCCACCAGGTGAGAACATACAACAAAGAGTGTGAATACAGGGAGATGTAAAGAACTGTGGCCAAATGATGTGATCTATCACAGCCAGTGTCAGGCATTGCTCTCAAAGGGGGCATGTCAGGCAGCTGGTTTAATGGACCAGGGTGCCCCTCAGGCACTGGGGCACAGACAGACAGAACTCTGCTCCCTCCTTCCTGAATCCACTTTGGTCTTTGACTTCAGAGTCAAGGTGTCTTGCTCTCTCACTACACACCTACTGCTCCTGGTAACACAATGTTAGGGTTTTCAGAGATCACCTAGGAAGGCAGCAGTCAAGCAGGGCTGATGTTCCTGGGGCCAAGGAGTCTACTCCCCAGCTCAGGCCAGGGCAGCTACTCAAGTCTCTGGGCACGTTGCTGAAAGTAAATAAAATGCGGCTGGAGTTCGATCACTTAAAAACCGAACATGATTTCTTTCCTGCATTAACTGGGGATACCTTAAATAGATGACCTGGAGAGAATCTATCGAATCTTTGGTTTGTCAATACCATGCCAAGGAAAGGAGTATAAATCAGAGAGCAATTATAAGAAATTGTGCAGGATGCTGCAAAGCCCAAGGTCAGGGGCCAGGACATCCACTTGCCTCCATGAACTCAGAGCCCACACCAGGGCTGGGGCACACCAGGTGTGTGCTTAATAGGTGCCCAGCAGCCTTGGCTTCACAAGCAAAGAATATGCTTATGATACTTTGGTGCAAAGAGAAGGGCCAAGTAGATGTATCCTGAGAAAGATTAGGGGAGACCCTGAAGGGCCTTTGGTCTGAATCAAAGGTTCATATACAGTATATTTTTCAGAACTATAAAGGGAGCAAGTGACAGAAACCTAACTCACATTTGCTTAAAAAGAAGGGGAGATTTATTGTCTCAGATGACTGAATAACCTGGAAGGCTGGCAAAGGATCTGGCCTCAGGAACACTTGGAACCAGCAGCTCTGTCCCTTTCCCTCCCTCTCTTCTGCTTCCCAGGCTTTTTCTGCCTAAACTCTAATCTCACTGACCTTTTTTCTACACATTGTAGGTGGAGGGTAGGGAATTGTTGTGGAACTGATCAATAACCAGCTCTGAACTCACCTCCATCTGGAAACTTTGTGACCAGAGAGAGGAAAGGGCTCTCTCTTCTGAGATCTTATTTGAAAATCCCCGGAAGGGTTCTGACTGGCCAGGCCTGTGTCATGGGATCCATCCTAGGCTGATAGATGGAGCTGGAGTTGGGGGTACGGGGCAGGAATGGGGTCCATGATTGGTAGTCCTCACCAGAACCACGTGATTCACAGGCACATTTCCGGAAGACGAGGATACTGTTGTGGGCAGAAGAACCATCACGTCCACCACAGAGGGCAGATCATTCTAGTACGAGGCACAGCTTTGTCCCTATATGCTTCACCTACACACCTCACCTAGCTTATGGGGGATGCGCACTGGTAGAGATTGTAAGCTACCCTTTTCCTGAAGGGAGAGTGGGCTGAGGTTAGTGAAATGTGGACGGGGAGTCAAGTAGGCAGGAACTATCACTTTCTTAAACATGCTAAGCACCATACAAGGTGCTTGACAAATATTATCTTTTAAGTCTTATACTGAACACTTGAGGGGTTCTTAGTCCCACTGAGGCCCAGAAAGGAGAAGTAGGTAACCCAAGGTCAAACGGTGGCGGAACACCTGAAACAAGGCTCTCTGACCTACTCCCCAAATAACCTAACTAGACCGTGAAACCTTCTCTGAGCCCCAGCAATTCCACCGCCAGGTTTTGACCCTGGAGAGGTAAGGGCTTATGTCCATCAGACAACATACATAAGAATGTTTCCAGCAACTTCATTCAGCCCCAAACTAGAAACAAGCCGATGTCATCAACAATGGAATGGATACATAATTTGTGGCACATCTGAACGTGGAATATTCCCTGGCACAGAAAACAAACAAACTTGTTAACACGCATGAACAGACATTTTGTTAGAAGCCAGACACAAAAGAAAACATACTGTAGGCAGTGCATTTATAGAAGTGCAAGAACAAGCAGAGCCAATCTTGGTGACAGGGATCAAATAGCAGTTACCTCTGGGGTGGGGTAGAGACTGGGAAGAGGCACCAGGAAGCCTGAGGGCATGCTGGGAAACTGTGGTTACTTGGGTGTATCCATAGATAAGAAGGCAACACGCTGTACACTTAAGGTCTGTGTACTCTATTGTATATATGCCACACCTCCATTTAAAAAACAACTATTCTCAGGTTTGCTTGAAGTTCCAAACCCTTCAAATTTGCATTGTTCTTTAATTTTCATTCGTTTCATTGCTCATTCATTTATTCAGAACAGCAGATGGGGTTTTCCCATCTAGGTTTCCAACTGTATTCATTTCTCAGTGTATCTCCCTGCAGGTGCTTTAGTGAGACCTCACTCAGCAGACCTCTCTGGGGTTCCACCCTCCCCTTCACCCAGTTCCCAAATTCCAAAAAAAGAAAACCCAGAAGTTCCAAAGGGGCCTCATCCTTTCCTGGGCTCAACCATCAGGGTGAGTTGGGGTTGGGAATGCCAGCTCCCAGCACACGATCCTCCTGAGCCAGGTGGCCCACGCGTGGCCAAGAGGAGCTGGAGCTCCCTGGAGGAGCTGAGGAGGGGCTGCCGGGCAGAGGCAGGATGTGGGGAGATCAATCCTTCCACACTTGCCCTGAAGGAGGAGCATCAATAGATACATCTTCATAGAAGGCATTGGAACCAGACACAGGACCATGTCTACAGGGGCCAGACGCAGTGGGAAAGGGGCTCTGTTTTGGGCTTGCTTTGCAGGTTGGCTAGTTCCTTACTTACCCACTGGATGACTTTGATCTTGCCCATGTCAACTTCCTTACCAGCAAAATGGACCCCAAATACCCATTCATAGGGTTATCTTGAGTTAGAGATCTAAAGTAGACTTTGCAGAAGGGCTAATCTAGTTTACACGGTGCCTTCTCGTGAAAGACAAAAGAGGAATCCTTCCTCAAAAGATTTTACTGCCTTACATTGGAAATTTATCATAATACACTGATTTTCTTAGGACAAGAGATATCATAGCCATCTGTCATAAAAAATGGTCATATTAAGCTTTCAAAGCCACAAGGTCTCTAATGTGACTGGTAACCAGTAGGGTTGTGCAGTGCACAACGTGAACAGCCATATATATCTCTGCTTCCAGGATATGAGGCAGTATGAGAATATAGGAGGTTTGCCTTAGTTTTCTAGCCAGGAGGCTTAAGTTAGCTCCTTCATTCTTGCAGGGCATTACTCTTGCTATGGACTAAATTGTGTCCCATCCCCACCCCATGAAAATTCATATGTTTGAGGCTTTGGGAGAGAATTAGGTTTAGATGAGAGGCAGGGGCAGAGGGGCTCATGATGGGATTAGTGCCCTCATAAGAAGAGGAGGAGGCACCAGGTTTCTCCCTCTGCCATGTGAGGATACAGTAAGAAGGCGGCCATCTGCAAGCCAGGAAGAGGGCCCTCACCAGGAGCCAACCAAGCCAGTACCCTGATCTTGGATTTCTAGCCTCCTGTGAAATACCTTTCTACTGTTTAAACCAGTCTGTGGTATTTTGCTATGGCAGCCCAAGCTGAGTAAGGCAGATTTTAGTACCAAGAAGTGGGGTGCTGCTGTCACAAATACCTAAAAATGCAGAAGTGATTTGGGAACTGGGTAATGGGTAGAGACTGAGGAGTCTTAAGATGCATTCTAGAAATAAGGACCTTAAAGGGGATTCCGGTGAGGCCTTAGACGGAATTGAGGAACATGTTATTGGAAACTAGGGGAAAGGCACGATCCCTGTTTTAATGTGACAAAGAACTTGGCTGAACCGTCTCTAGTGTTTTGTGGAAAGTAGCACTTTCGAGGGATGAAATTAAATACTTAGCTGGGGAGATTTCTAAGCAAAGCATTGAAGGAGTGCTTTGCTTCCCTCCTGACTGCATATAGTAAAGTGCAAAAGAAGAGAGATGTATTGAAGCAGTTGTTAAGCAAAGAGGAACCAGAGCTTGAAGATTTGGAAAATTGTCAGCCTAGCTGTATTGCAAAAAGTGAGATATCTTGATCTGAAATGAACACGAAGGGTGTGGCTGAACAGGATTTGATAAGGAGGTCATGGGTACAACTCGGGGGACGACACTGGTTCCAGGAACCTCACAGATAACAAAATTCAAGGATGTTCAAATTCCTTATATAAAATTGCATTGTATTTGCACATAACCTGCGCCCATCCTCCCATATACTTTAAATCATCTCTAGATTACTTATAATACCTAATACAATGTAAATGCTATGTACATAGTTGTAAATACAATGTAAATGGTATGTAAAGAATTGCCTGCGTGTGGGAAGTTCAAGTTTTGCTTTTTGGAACTTTCTGGAACTTGTTTTGGAATATTTTTGGAATATTCCAAAATGTGGAACCTGCAAATGTGGAGGGCTTACTGTATATAATGACACTGCCAGCTTGAACTAAAGGGGACAGAGAAAACAGGGTGAAATGAAGGTAAACTGCTGGACCTCTTAGATGAGCCTTCAGGGCTGGATCACAGAGCTGTTTGACTGCAACAGGTGCTATTCTTCAAGAAAAGGGAAGATGGATCCCAAAGGCAATTCAGAGGTCATCAGGACCCTCTGTTCAGGGGCCAGACAGCCCCTGACTAAAGCCTGGGGGCCAGGGCTGCCCAGGGTGTTAGGGAGGTGACCCCCACTCAGCAGAGATGCAGAGAATGGACCCCTGGTCCAGTGGGTCTGGAAGGCAGAGCACTGAACCAAAAAGGATTATTCTTGAGACTGAAGATCTAGTGGAGTTTCCCTTGCTAAGTTTTGACTTGCTTGGGACTTACTACTCCTTTTTTCTTTTCTGTTTCTCCATTTTGGAATGGAAATGCCTATCCTTTGTCTGGAAGTACATAACCTGTCTGGATTCACAGGTTCACAGCTGGAGCGGAATTTTGCCTCTCTTGGGTCAGAGTGCGAAGGCAGAGGATGGTCTGGGAACTTCTAGCTACCCGAGTCTCACCCATATCTGATATTTAGCTGAGACTTTTGGCTTTAGACTTAGACTTGATGCTAGAATTAGTTAAGGCTTTTGGGAGCCGTTGGAGTGGAATGAATGTATTTTTTATGAGAGAAAGACACGAGTTTGGAGGGCCAGGGCTGGAATGCTATGGATTGAATATTTGTGTCCCCACCAAATTCATATACTGAAGCCCTAATGGTATGGTATTTGCAGGTAGGGCCTTTTGGGGGTAACTGGGTCACGAAGGTGGAGCCCTTGAGATGGGATAAGTGTCTTCACAAGAAAAAGAGAGGGTAAGAGCTCTCTTTTTGCCTTGTGAGGACACAGCAAGAAAGAGGCTGTCTGCAAGCTAGGAAGAGGGCCCTTTCTAGAACCCAACCATGCTGGCACCCTGGTCTTGAACTTCTAGCTTCCAGAACTGTGAGAAATAAATTCTTAACGCTTATGCCACCCGGTCTACGGTATTTTGTTATGGCAGCCACAGCAGACTAAGGCAGTTCTCATTGTCTACTGGAGTAACTATCCCTGAAGATATACTGATAATGGCTTGTTATTATCCCTCACAGGGACATTTGAATTCCAGGGTCTGAACTAAGCCCCCTAGGAGTGAAGTGCTCACGGTAGGCCTTTGAGCCGCATGGCTGTCAGTGGGCAGGGATGTATTTAAGGGAGAAGGGAGATGCTGCCGCCTCCCGAGACAGCTTCCCTCCCTCATCAGACCCTGCAGCCAACACTCTCCTTCACGCATGCCTGAAGATGGTCTTGGCTCTGGGCTCTGAGGCCCTGCTCTCTGGGAAGGAGGCTGATCCTTCAAGATGCAAAGGGTATTAAAGTCCCTGAGGCGGGAGTTTACCATCCCTGTAGCCTCCTTCTGGCTATAAAATTAGACCTGCCTCTTTCAGAGAGCCAGCTGGCAGCTGGGAGGAGTAGGGAGTGGGCTCTGACCCCTCCAGGGAGGCCTGGCTTAGAGACAATAAGGGAAGTCATCTACTACACGTTTCCTTCCCCACAGTTTCTGCTTTAGTA
This sequence comes from Lipotes vexillifer, assembly GCF_000442215.2. Classification (NCBI taxonomy): domain Eukaryota; kingdom Metazoa; phylum Chordata; class Mammalia; order Artiodactyla; family Lipotidae; genus Lipotes; species Lipotes vexillifer. The sequence continues at coordinate 2,303,534 of NW_006785876.1, forward strand.
TTTTGGGAGGAAAAAAAAAAAGGGACTGGATCCCTGAGGAGCCCATGGTCTCCCAAGCTCCACGGGGCTTCCTGGAGGCTAAGCCTCTTCAGTCCCTTGTTCATTTGGCATCTCCCATGGGTGCCCCAGTGTGCAAGCCGTGGGGAGACGTAGATGTACAGGAAAACACCCGCACTCCTGCCAGGAGCCCACAGCCTGCTGTAGGACTCAGGCTTGCAGACAAATCATTACCAAAGGGTGTGAGAAGTCCTGCAGGAGAAATGAGGGAACTATGGTGCCAGGGGTACGCACAGGAGGGGAAGAAAGTCCTCCTGACCCCTCAGGAAGGGCTCCCAAAAGGAGGTCACATTTGTACACCATGGGTCAGAGTGCAAAGGCAGAGGATGGTCTGGGAACAGCTGAGGGGCATGGGATGGGTAGGCAATGGATAGACCCAGACACCCAGGCAGGGGCAAGGTCCTCGGGGGCCTGTGGGTAGCACTGAGTGGCTCGGATTTTATCCAAAGTAGGTGTTGGAACTATAACATTTTCAGCAAAGGCAGGAGGTAACTTTCCCAGCGAGGAACAGCACGTGCTCACCCTGAAACCTGGGCTCTCCCAGGAAGGAGCAGCGGGGGTCTGAGCCCTTGGACCCTCCTCCCTGGAGCCTGGCTGACGCCGCTAGCCAGGGCCTTGCACGTCCAGCCCAGCCCTTGACTGTGTTCTGTGCGGGTTGGCCCACCTGTGCTACCATGACTACATCCCTGCCAGTCATCCTGGAAACCTCCAGTGCAGCTTCTCCAGTCATGGCTCAGGGATTGGGGTTCTTTTGTGATCTTAACACGTGGGAGTCCAGGAGTAGGTGAATCTTGAAAGAAGAAATCATTAATTCACCTTGAGAAACTAGCAGAGCTCCCTGCTCCCTACCAGGCTGGGGGTTGGGCCAGAACTGGGTCCTGGGAGGGGGCAGAGGTGGAAAACAAGAGGCTGAAGGGTCCCAGCCCTGACTATACCCAGTCAGGCTCTGGAACAAGGCATTCGTGTTCTTCCTTCTCTCCTAAGAATATCTACATGAAAATATACTTACACAATAGAGCCCAGGCCACACACAACGTGACTCTCAACCAACGGAACATGCCGCTGCCTTCCCTGCTCCGTGTGAAGGAACCCTGACCTCCCAATAATCCTGCAAACAAATGACCTTGATTTTAACTCCATTACCAGGGCTAATCTGTGGACTCCCACCTGACTCGCACAGGAAATAGGCTCATTCATTATGGATGGTGTGTGTACTTTGCTGAGTCCTCCAGAGGAATCCATTATGTGGTGTGTAGTGACACTTTCCTAAGCAAAGGGCAGGGCTGAGACATGACTCCCAGGAAAGGGTCAGGTCCAAAGGGCAAAGGGCTAAAGCATAAAGTGATGCCTCTCGCCCCCCACCCCTACCCAGCAGGCAGCTCTGCGCCCTTCAACCGCTCCTCCACTTGCTGATCCTGTGATGAGCTCAAGGCCACAGAGTCATCTCCCTGGGCAGCTCCATGCCCATTTTGTCCTCAGCCCCTCTTGGTTTACAGAGGGGAAGACAGGGAGTCTCAGGGAGGGAGCTTAGATTAGTTCTTCCAGGGCAGCAGAGTCCCCTGGAGGGCTGGGGAAAACTCAGATTGCTGGGCCCCACCCCAGAGCTTCTGTTCGGCAGGTCTGGGTGGGCCTGAGAATCTCCTTTCTAACAAGCTTCCATGTAGTGTTGGTGCCGATGCTGGCCTGAGGTCCACACTTTGAAAACCACTGCTCTAGCTCCTTCCCTGGCACCTTCCTCACAGGTGATGCTGGAAACACTACGTGTGCTTTTCTTCCTCTTAGTTGCCTTCTTCCAGTCACCACTCTCTACTGTTTTATTTTCTTGTCTGTCTGCCTTCCCAGAATGTCAGTCCCTAGGGAGCAGGATCTGTGTCTTCACTACCTGTGGATTCCCAGGAAAGATACTTAGCAGGACTCAAACTGCTTGGAGAGCAGTGGATCTCTCTCCGGAAACAAGTGGCATTGGGGTGGGATGGGTCCCGAGAGGCACTATTACTTTTTCATTGTATATACTGCTATACTGTCTGGATTTTTAAAAAGGAGAACAATTCATGTATTATTGTGTGATTAAAAAATTACGTCAAGAGAATGAGAAGACAAGCCACAGACTGGGAGAAAATAATTATAAAAGACACATCTGATAAAAGACTGCTCCCACAATGTACAAAGAACACTTAAAACTCAAAACTAAGCAAACAACCCAACTAAAAAATGGGCCAAAGACCTTAATAGATGTCTCACCAAAGAAGATATACAGATGGCAAATAAAAATGAAAATATACTCCGCCTTATATGTCATCAAGGGAATGCAGATTAAAACAACAAGATACTACTGCACACCTATTAGGATGGTCAATCCAGAAGACTGGCAATACTGAATGCTGGAGAGGATGTGGAGCAACAGGAACTCTCCTTCATGGCTGGTGGGAATGCAGAATGGTACGGCCTCTTTGGAAGACAGCTTGGTAGTTTCTTACAAAACTAAACCTACTCCAACCATACAATGCAGCAATTGTGCTCCTTGGTATTTACCCACAAGAACTGGAAACTTATGTCCGCATAAAAGTCTGCACATGAATGTTTCTAGGTGCTTTATTCATAATTGATGTCCTTCAGTAGCAACCAAGATGTCCTTCAGAAGGTGAATGGATAAGTAAACTGGTACATCTAGACAACGAAATATTATTCAGGGCTAAAAAGAAATGAGCTCTCAAGTCACGAAAAGACACGGAGGAACCTTAAATGCATATCACTAAGTGAAAGACGCCAATCTGAAAAGGCTCCCTACTGTATGATTCCAACTTTATGACATTCTGGAAAAGGCCAAACCATGGACATAATAAAAAGATCAGTGGTTGCCAGGGAGTTAGAGGGGAGGGAGGGATGAATAGGTAGAGCACAGAGGATTTTTAGGGCAGTGAAAATGCTCGGTGTGATTCCATAATGATGGATACATGTCATCATACATTTGTCCAAACCCATAGAATGTACAACACCAAGCGAGAACCCTAAGGTAAACCATGGACTTTAGGTGATAATGACGTGTCAGTATAAGTTCATTGGTTGCAACAAATGTATGATTCAGGTGGGTGATCTCGATAATGGGGAGGCTGTGCACATGTAGGAGTGGGTATGTGGTAAATCTCCCGTACCTTCCCTTCAATTTTGCTGTGAACCTAAAACTGTTCTTAAAAAATTAAGTTTTTTAAAAAAAGAATGGATAAAGGACCATTTCTTTGACTGAAGCATCCTAAAGATACTAAAGCATCCTAAAGATACTATCCCACACCCCCACTGAATCCTAAAATATATTTAGCTAATAGCATTACTAAGCACCAGGTGCTGCTGAAAGAGTTTTAAACACACAGACTTATTTAGTCCTCAGAACAACCACGTGAGGTGGGTACCATTTATTATCCCTCTTTCCCATGTAGAGATACTAAGGTACAGGGAGGTTAGTTACCTTATTCAAGGTCACTTGTCTAATTAGCAGTGGGGTTGACATTCACCCGCTGGTAGACTAGTTCTGGGATTGTGTCTTGACCTCTAGGAGGGCTGTATCACTTAAGTCACAAACACCTTGAGGATGGTCAAAAGATGGAGTCGTATTTATTTACACCTAACCCACTTTCTTCTAAAGAATATTTGAGGGAACTACTACGTGATTTTGTTATCCAGAGCTTACACTGCCTAGAAATGCTTGCTACCTCATATATATATATATATACACACACACACAAAACTATATACATATACAAAACCATATTTGTGCTAGAAACACAATACAGAAACACGAGCTTAAGCACATGTGCTTACTCCCACCGAAAAAAGTCATCAAAGTAGATGTGGTCAGTGGCTTCTGAGATTTCTTGTCCATACTGGCTTCTCACTGGTTACTGGTAGGCACACAGCATCAGGTGCCAAAAGGAGAGGAAACATTTATGGGGGGTGGGGACAAACCTTAAATACAGAACATTTTCTTCATTAGCCTGATTTTTTTCTGTGCATTGGAAAAGGAGCTGCATGATTTGATTGACTGGCCCCGCTCTCAGAACCCCTGAGTTCCTTGTCAGTGGAGCTTGAAGCTTCTGGACTGGAGGGCAGTTCAGAAGCTCTTCATCTGAGCAGCTCAGGCCCCACCCAGCCTGACTGAGTCAGCATCTTCAGGGGCTGTGGAGGGGAGGAGTCTGGCTTTTCTCTCTCTTTTTTTAAATGTCCTGCAGGTGATCCCAATGTGCAGCTAGGGCTGAGAGCCACCTGGAAGGTCCCCTGCAATTTTAAAGTTCTGATTCTCACTCTAAAATCCCTCAATTTTTAAAAATATTTTGTGTTCTTATCCGTGTCCCACAGGGCCAGAGTCCTGGCCTTTCTGGGGGACGGTGCTGGGTTCGTTTAGAATTTAATCACCTCCTTGGAAGCGGAGCCCAGCTCCCCAGGGGGCTGCTTGTTCACCTCCGGTGAGGCCAGTGGGTTTATTGATGGTTTCTGATTTTATTTATTTCCCCGCCTTGGAGATGTTCTTCTGCATACAGAGAACTTGGGCTGTCTGCTGCCTGCACAGCCAGGGCCACTGTGAGCTAGGCCAGATGGATGGCAGAGTTTGCCCAGCCCGTTGGCTGAGAAGCTGGTCTCCTTCCTGGGGGTGATCTATGTGATGCTGAAAGGCCCTGCCTGCACCCGAACGTCTTCCCCACGAGATTTCCCAGCACAGGGCTTCGGGATGGATGGGACAACACAGGCCTTGCCTGCAGGAAGCACCTGGAAAATTCTGTTCTAACTTGGAGGGTTCAGCTCTGCCTATTTATCCCTTTGCTTCGGCACCAGACCAGGATGGCATCAGTCCGAGCTTGTTCTAATGCATGTTTACTCCCCTGCCCTACCTTCTATTGCCTGGGACCAGTTTGGAGGACACAGCCTCTGGGAGGGCAAAGGTCTATGTTGGAGACCACAAAGAGGGGATAGGCCCATCATTTGTACTTGATTTCTATTTTTCATGCTATCTCACTTAACACCCACTCCCTTCCCTCCCCTGCCCCCAACCTAGCCAGGTTCCTGCCTAGTAGATAGAATATAAGTCAGGATCTAAACAGGAAAACAGAAATAAATTCAAGTACACAATGGAGGAAATATAACGCAGGGGCCTGGTCATGCAGATATTGGAGGAGTCAGCCAAACAGGGCACCAAAGTAACTTAGAAATTAGCAACCTTGAGAAGCCACTGCCAGTTCTCAGGTTGGAGAGAGAGAGAGGGAGAGAGAGAAGGGAGAGGGGGTGTTGGCAGAGCCTAGGAGCTGGAGCCACCGGGACAGCTGAGACCAGATGGCCTCTAGAGCCAGAGCTGGGCCACAGCTGCCCCAGGCAGGGAGAGAGGGACCCAGACCCGGTTGCTTCCTTCCTGATCCTGTGCTCCCTGCTGGGGAGATGAAACCCAGCTGACGCAGAGTCTGCGGAAGGCAGATAAAGGGCAGGGAGAGGACAGAGGACAACAGGACCAACACGGTGGGATCGCCAGACCACCCTGTACCGGCTGTGAGGCCACTTAGCCAAGACCCCACGGCTAGTTTGGGTTTGGGCCAAGGTGTACGCTGACCGCCGCAAGGCTGGGACCCCATCATGGGCCTTCCCTGGGTGGGACATATCAGGCCTCTGGCTCTGGCCCTCTTCTTTAGGACCAACCAAGATCTGCTTTGAAGGCAGGTGGCTGACAAGAAAGGGTTGACTGTGGTGATGCTGACTCACCGAGCTTCTCTTTCTGGGCTCCGGCCACGTGAGTCCCTGCGGGAGAGACAACGCTGCATGTTCACCGGTCTGTGTCCTCTGTCCGAGCACACGGCAAGGCTGTGTCTCCCAGGCTCCCCTGCACCTAAGCTGGGGCCATGTGACCAGAACCAGCCAATGGCGTGTGGGCAGGAGCCTTGTGGGTCTCTTCCAATCCAAGGCACTTAAAAGCAGGTGTGAGGTTCCCGGTTCTTCTCTTTCTGCTACAGTCGCCTGGAAGCTGGCACGTATTGAACACACACCACAAGATAGAAGCAGCCATGATCCCTGTAGAGAGGATGGCTGCCCCAGGGAGTCACACAACCTACAATGGAATGTGTGTGTGAGAAAATCTTTATTGCATTAAGATACTGAGATTTCGAGGGGTTTTTGTTTGTTTGTTTTCTGGTTTTTTTTTTTTTTTAAGCCACAGCATACTTGACATTACTGCAATACAGTTGCTATACGCTATAACAAGTCCTCCCATTAAATCAGGCCCCCTCTTACATGCTTCTGCAGGCTTTCCACAAGGGCAGACCTGGTTCCATTTCAGTGGTCCTCATTGAGACTCTGGTCTCCACAGAGACCAGGGACTGCCTTAGGCATGACGTTATCTCCAAGCTAGCAGAGTGGCTGGTGCAAAGGGGAAAAGCAGCTGTAGACTAAATGGATAAGTGAATAAAAAATGAATAAAAGCAAGACCAGAACTAGAACTTGGCTTACACTGGAGCACTAGAAGGAAAACAGTCAGTCGAAGGGAGCCAGAATATAACTCAGGAGAAGCTGGATGGATTAGAAAAACAATCCATTCAGGACAGGTGAAATACAAGGCAAGGCTTTCAGAAGTTAAGCACAACCCCCGCCAATCCAGGAGGAGGCAAGAAGAAAACCCAAGGGGGCCCAGGATCGTAGGGGACCACAAGCCTGAGAATAACCTCAGTGAAGGGCCAGCCTCCACCCCTGGGACAGGGCCCAGGAAGGAGGAAGAAGCAAAGGCAAGACAGGGTGCGATCATCCCACTGCACTTGGCCTCCTCCCGGCATCTTATTTTAGCCGTCACATTTAAGAAGGATTTGGAGGTTCTGGAGGGGAGCCAGAGCCAATAGGAGAAATGATGAAAAGTTGGGGAAAAAATAGAACTTGTAGGAAAAGCCTAGAGGGTGGGTGGGAGTTAAATGGGGCTGGGGGAGGAAGGCGGAGGTTAATGGGCACCTCTCTAGCTCAGGGGGGCAGAACTAGGGGACCTGGGTTCATAAAGCAAGAAAGACTAAAGTTAGACTTCAGTCAGCAAACCTCAGTGAAAAGGGAGTGATACGCTGGAGGAGGTGCTTGGGCTTCTGGTGAAGTCATCACCTCCCTTGGCGGTCCCTCTTCTCAGCACGCCTCAGTGGGCCCCTCCCTGGGCCCATAAAGAGCCAGGCACAAAGGACGACCGGGAAATGTGAGGTCCTAGAGGAAAGACCAGAGAGGTCTGATAATGCCACTGGTGTCACATGACAAGAAAGGAGACTGACCAGCGTATGCCTACTCTGGTTTATGGATCTGAGGCAGGGGGCTGGACCACATGACTTCTGTGGGTTTGGAAATTCCTCACATGGCGTGGAGAAAGAGCATTGTTTCAGCAGTTTGGTATTTGACACTTTCCACCTCGGTTTTATCCTGCATGGCTATAGCCCTAGGAAATGTCTTATATCTGTTGGAGCAGATCACATATTCTAACTAACCATAGCCCTGTGACAGGCTTTAGAGAAAGGGTCACGGAGAAGTGAGGAAGCCCCACGTATCCCTGGATGTCAGGACTGGAAGGGTGCTGGGAGGACCAAGGAGCTTTCGAACATGATTTTCCTGCAAGAGAAAATGGATCCAGTTCCCCTAGCTGAAGGGCCTCTCTGTCCTTCTCAGGCCTACGGCAACGGCAACGTCTGAGCAGGAGACACTCAGCCCCTCTCCCAGCAACGCACCGGTGGGATGTTTGCTCCATCTTCCTGCCCTCAGCACTGCCCTGAGTGAGTGCCCTCCACGTGGCTGCCTCTTTCTCTCCACAGGGGGACAGTCTCTGGGCTTCCTCTTGCTCTGCTAATGCTTTTAAGCCAAACCACAGGCCCCATTTGGGTCTATGGAGGCAGAAAGGGCTAATACAACGACCCCCCTCCCCCCACTCACTTACTTGCTCCTAGGGACCGTCATTGGTCTTACCGTGCGCCCCAGTCCCACCTGACCCCTACCCTTTCCCCTGCCCTAATGCTGCAGCCGCCCCTGCACATGGCCACAAGAGGGCACCATGCCATCACCACCCTAGCAATCTGGCCCTCTCCTATTCCCCCTTCCTTATAGGACAGAAGGATTCACATTGGCACAACTAGGAAATATCAGGATATTCTAAGGGGCTTAAATCAAAAAGTGTAAAAGGCTGAAAGATAGATAAATATACGTGCCCGGCCCTGTGCCAGATGCCAGGGATTTAAAAAGGGAATGAGACCCACACCTGCCCACTTCTCAGTCCTAAAAAGGAAACAAACAAGGAAACGAATTACTATGCAGAGGGGTAGCCTAGGGAGATACAGAAATGTAGCCTTTTGAGGGAACACCTAAGAGGGCCTCCTGTCCCCCAGCTGCAGCAGGGGGCTCAGGGAAGATCCTGGAGAAGCCAAGTCTTGAAGGGTGTGCAAGAAGTAGCCTGCTGATGAAGGGAAGGGCAGCCCAGGGAGCCGGGACAGCATGAGCAGAGGCTCAGAGGCATGAAAGTTTTCATACTGGACTGTAGGGTAATTAGAGCTGTGCCATAGTCTGTGCAACAGGATCTGTTCCTTTCCTTGCTAGGCAGAGGAAACACCAATTGTGTTGAGCTTAGTGGGGTTCCCAGACCCTCCCGTAGTCCTACCCTGCCCCTCCTCTTCCTCCTGGGGCGGGGGAGTGGTGTCACTCTGTCCTCACTGGTGCTCGGGATGCTGACCTCCTGGTTTAGGTATTATTATCATTTTCAGTTTGCTGATAAGGAACCTAAGGCTCAGTAGATGTAGGAACCTGCCTAAGTTTGACAGCTAGTCAGTGACAAGGCAAAACTCTCATCCAGCCCTTCTAGAAGACCCTAGATCCTATGGTCTGTGCTGGCCAGAAGAAGGGACAGTGCCAAATGTTCTCTCTCCACAGTGGCCTATAAGGCTGGCCATTTGTAAGCAGATTTTTTAAAAAATGGGTGTTTTCTGACTATAAAAGTAATGCATGCTCATTTTTAAAAAAATCAAACAATATAGAGATTCACAATATTGACAGTAAAAGGCCCCCCAATCCCTCCTCTTCCTCCCCAAGGTAACTACTGCTTGGGGTATATTTTCTTCTAGACTTTTGCATGAGTTTGCAAATATATATTATTGTCCATTTTTAATGGAATTAAAATTAACAATTAAAATAACTGTTTCTGCAATTTGCTTTCTTCACTTAACCGTCAGTCTTGGACAACTTTTCATACCCGTACACACTGCCCTATAAAGCAGGGGCTCTTGTGGTCCCCACTTATCGCTGAGGAAGACGGGCTCAGGGAAGGTTAGTTGCCCCAGGCACACAGCCCACAGGAGACAGGGTTGTCAGCACCCCAGGATCCAGGCGTCCAGCGGGGACTTGCCCACAGCTACACCTGCCCACTCACCACTTTTCTCCCAGCAGCCTCGGCACCATCGTCAGCTGCTGGGAATTTTTAGGAATGGATTTCTGTGTCATTTGCAATAGATCAGGAATATCCCAGCAAGACAGATTGCCTGAGCTTTTTGGGTGGTTTTCTGTGAGCTGATAAAGTCCTGTCAGTTGAAAATCAAGACTCATTCCTCATGTATATCGATGATTCCTTCTTCCAGGAAGACAGCTTTCAGGCGGGAGATGGGGGTGGAGTGCAGCAGTGCAGACCTGCTGACCCAACAGCCTCCTGAAATAGCCCTACATCCGGACCTGAGGAGGCGTGAGTCGTGGGGATTCAACCAGGAGCATCCCTTAGCCTCTCGCTACTCAACGTGTGGTCCCAGCTTCCCCGGACACTAGTTAGAAATGCAGAATCTCAGGCCTCACCGCAGACCTGCTGAATCAGAACCTGCAATTTAACAAGATCCCAAAAGAACTCCTGTGCAAAGTATGAGTAGCATGGCTTTGGCAGTGTTCTGGAGCCTGTAAAGCCAGCCCGTGGTTTCTTTTCTAGACATTTCGTTGATGTGCTCCGTATTAGAAACCTAATAAGAGCTAGCAATTACAGGGAAGCGTCTACATGCCAGGCAACACTGCAAGGGTTATACTTGTATTAACTCATTTAATTCTCACAAGGACACTGCGCAGTGAGGTACCATGACTATACTGACCTTACAAGGAAGAAACTGAAGTGCAGAGAAGTTTCCTAACTTGCCTGAGGTCACATGCTAACCTGTAGGTGAGCTGGGACTCCAAGCCAGGCCCCCAGGATCTCAACCACTACACCCCACTGCCGGCAGGAAGGTGAGCCCGTCTGACTCCTCGAAGCTGTTCTGACGGGCACCTCCTAAGCAGCATTTCCCAGCACTTGCCAACACATCTTGTCCTATCCCTTACTGTCTTCTGCCCCCTCAAACACTGATCACCTAAGGGAAACCAGGACGCTCAGCACTGGTGTCATCATGGCCTTCGCAGCAATGCTGGGACCAAGAAGTAATGACAGCACATCAGGTTCACAAAACCCTTTGTCCTCCCAAGAACCGAGTGAGGGGAGACGGGTGTCATCTTCTCCATCAGACAGGTGGGCCAAGGAAGTCAGAGACACCAAGTGACTTAGCCAAGGTCACACAGAGCTAAGATGCAGCTGGGCCTCCTGGCTGCCTGAGCACGTTCCTTTCATCTCCCCAGGCTGCCTGCTTTTCTAGAAGACTCCATCCCAGTCTCCCCACATCTCCTCTCTGTGCTTCCGCAGCTCTGTGGGGAAACCTGGTCCCTAATGGAGCCACAACCTCTCTCCCAGGCTGCCTCCTGCCTGAAGCAACTATAAATCACGGCTTTTTCCCTTCATTCAGACCTGATGTTTAATTCATCGCTATTCTGGCGGCTTTAATGTAGAACATTTATTCAGAGGAATAGCTTTGTTTTGCCTCCCAAGCTTTGTTCTGTTTAGAATACCATTGCCATTGCAGGGGGTGGGGCTTGCTATTAGCCAGCTCCCAGGATGCCCCTCCTCCCCTTCCTCAAGAATGGCCCAGCTCTGCCTTCTGTGGCGACCCACCCTGGGGCTGAGTCAGCCTCTGTGCCTGATGAGGAGTCCAGACTTTCCTGTCTTTCGTCCAGGCACCTGACATTTTCAATTTGTCCCCTCTCTCCCAGGCCATGTGCCTGATATAATGAGCTGCCTGGCTCCCTGTGTCCCGTCTCCCAAACCCCACAGCTGGGGAACTGAGCCCCTGAGGTTTGGGCCTGCCTCAGGCCCAGGGCACAGAAGTTGGAGAGTCCTGGCGGGCAGCACGGCTATCATGTCACACGCTTGGAGCTCCTGCCTCACGCCATTGACCACATCTTCCGCTTCCCCCAGTTTAGACAATTCTAGAAACTTGGGTTCCTGTCCTTAGATGCTTATGCCAGGACCCCACCTCCCGGATGATAATTTCTATCGTCCTGGATATCAGCATATTTAAAGTCAAGAGAAAATGGCAAAGACTGCTAAGTGTCTAGAAAATATCCATTTCCCCCATCTTTTGTAGCAACAAATCCCTTAGTTGAGTACAGGGCTTAAAACTCAGCTTACATATAAAACTATACTCCCGTAGTCACGTATGTCCATATGACTAGATTCTGGCTAATGAAATCTAAGTAGAAGTGTTGTGTGGGTCTTCTGTGAAGCCTTCCTAAAAAAGAGAAGGCACAATTTTCTTAATTTCTTTTCTCTTACTTACTAGTTGGAATACGGATGCAAAGGCTGGAGCTCTAGCAGACATTTTGGACCATGAGGTGGCACTCACATGCAGAGTATAGGAGAGACACCAACTGGAAGGAGCCCAGGTCCCTGACACTGAAGATCCACCCTGTTTGTGTGGTTGGTTCATCTATGAATTTCTTTTACAATATCAATAAGCTTCTGTCTTGTTTTAGCTACTATTATTTTGTATCTTTCAGATATAGGTAGTTGAATTGATTCCTAATTGATGAAGATACAGCAATTTACCTGTTTCTTTTTTTTTTTTTTTTTTTTTTTTTTTTTTT
>NW_006785876.1:2316134-2329222 GCF_000442215.2 Lipotes vexillifer
GTGGGATCTTCCCAGACCGGGGCACGAACCTGTGTCCGCTGCATCGGCAGGTGGACTCTTAACCACTGAGCCACCGGGGAAGCCCTTACCTGTTTCTTGATCTGGGTGATGGGAACTGCTTGCCTGCCAGGCCCACTGCCTGAACCAGTTTCTGATACGACACTGATGGATGTGATGTCTGATAGGAATGAAGGACAAGAGAGACACAGTGGAAGGGAAAAGGGGTCTGGGACACAATGAAGAGTGTGTGGATATAATTCAGTCTGCTCACTTTACAGGTGAGAAGACTGAGTTTCAAAGGGAATGAATCATTAGTCCACAGTCACAGACTCTGTCACCACGTAGAGACAGCTTGGAAAACATCAGAGAAGAGCTGACATGATTTCCAATCTTGCCACGGGCTGGTCCTGACTCGAAGAATCAGAGCTCGGCTTGGCAAAGCTCTGTTCCTTTCTTCTTCTCTTGCGAGGCGCATTTATGTATAAAGCACCAGACTTCTCCTTATTATCACACAAAGCAGATGCAGGGGAAAGAATCAATCCTCTCTGGGGCGAAGCTGCCTGGTAGGAGGTGAGCTGCTTCCATCTTGCCTGAGGCTGGAGGAGGGCACTTTCTATTTCTCCACACCCAGCTTCCTAGCCTGTCCGTAGAGGGTGATGGTGAAGCACAGGCTGGGAGACCAGGCTGCTCTGGTTCGAATCCTGGCTGTACCACCTACGGGCTGCACAACCTTGGGAAAATTGCTTAACCTCTCTGTGCCTCAGTTTCCTCACCTATAAAAGAGGTGATAGTTTATGCCTGCCTCATAAGGTTACCGTAAAGATTGTGTTAGTCAGTAAGAACCCAGAATAAGTGTTAGTTATTACTATTGTCCATGAATTCCAGATTAAATTCCTCTTGCAAGAGAGACTCTGACATGGTCAACATTTTGCCATTTTGCTCACTTTTCACATTATCGTATGATCATTGATGGTTCTTTGATGGCAGAGGCGGCAACTGTCTTATTAGTCTTTGTTCCTCTGTACTTAGGATGGTATCTGGCAAGTGGAAGATACTCCACTAAGAATGTGTTGAATAGACCTTAGTGGAGCTAAGTCATTTCCTCATTTTTCAGATGAGCATCTCTCCCATTCTCTCTCCTTCTCTGTCTGTCTCCCTCTGTCTCTCTCTCTGGCTTTCTTTCTGTCTCTGTCTGTCTGTCTCTCTGTCATTCATTCCGCCATCCTTCTCTCTCTTTCCATCTCATACACTGTCTCTTGCTCGCTCGCTCTTTATCAGCCTTTCCAGCCTTCCAACTGACACTGGCACCCTTTTCCTGGGCTTCCCGCCCCAAAGTGCACCCTCTTCCTGCTCCAAACTCCCACAGAGGCTCAGTCTTGTTGTGAAGAGCCTGCCCACTCTCAGCCGTGCGGACACCCAGGCGTCAGGGCTGGATGGGACCCCGCTGCCCCCTCTCTGTTCCAACCTCCTCACTTTTCAGATGAGGACACCAAGGTCCAGAGAGCAGAGGACACCGTCTCATGGTCACATGGCCAGTTTGTTCCAGAGCTGGGAATTGAAGCCGGGCTTCCTGACTCCCTGCCCAATGTCCTTTTCCCTATGGCATCCCCAGAGGCAGACTGGTGGACATGTAGTGGGAGACCATGGGGTGTTTGTTGAATGAGTGAATGAATGAATTGTATCAGGAGGAAGAGTTGCTCCAACATCACCACTTCTGGTTTCTCTGGAGGCCCTCGTGACCTCTGGCTCCTGCCCCACCCATATAATAAGAACAGAGGGCGGTGGGGAGGAAGGCTGACCCCTTGTGTCCAGGGGCTCCCAGACAAGGCCTTGTCTCCACCACTCATGTGGGCAAGGTCACCTTTCTCCACCCACATTCTCTCCCCTACTGGCTCCCATGTGCATAAAGGCTGTTTTCATTGTTCTCCCTGGAGTGATTTTTAGAGGTCCCAGTCCCTTCTCTGAGATTAAGCCTCGTGCCAGGAGTCGTGGACCTGCCCTTTTCTCTGGGGCTCGCTGTCTGCTCAGAGACACCTGTTCTGGCCCCAGCACTGCCAACAGGAACAAAGTGACTCCTGTTGGAACCCTGTAGCTTGTAGCTGGCTCTGCCTGTTTTCTTTTTACTGCAAAGGTGGCACCCCTTTTCCTCTCAAGGAGAATGGGGGAATGGTTGACTTGACACTCCTTCCCCTAAAGCCCAGCCTGGGGCCCTCCCTGCAGGCCCAGCCCACTCCCTCACGTCCTCCTTGCCTGCACCTCCCCTGCGTTTCCCAAATGCTACCTGGTGCTGCAGTTCCTCCTTTAACTGTTCTTGTCTTAATTCCATCCCCTGCAATTGGAGCCTGAATAAGGAGTTATTTTATAGGAACATGGATCTGGGTATTAGGGCATCATTTAGTTTGCCATTACAACAGTCGATTTTGGTTACATGCTCAGCTGTGAAGGGGAAATGGGCCAGGATGCTGGAGCTTTCTAAAGCATGGTGCTTGTGGGTGGGAGGAGGGGGCACTGGGCTGAGAGGCCAGAGGGCATGGAAGTCTGTCTAGCTTTAGCCCATATTCTTTATTCTTAGAATATGATGCTGGGGAAGAAACTGTAGGACTGAAAAGGGATGGAACCCTTTCTGGAAGGGTAGGAAAGGTCAGGATTTTGAGGCCAGACACGCCAGGGGTGGGAAGGTATTTGTTAAACAACTGAGTGAAGGACCCCAAATTAAAGAATGTTTCAGACTCGTCAATATTTCAAGACAACAGAGTGGCTGAATATCCCTACCCACCATGGCACCTACTAGACCCAGTGCAGGACTTACAGTGCCTTCCCTTTTGGATCTCCAAGTCTGATGCGGGAGACACAGCATCTTCCCTCAGGGAGCTCGCAGTCTGATGGAGGAGGGAGATTCTCTTTCACGTCACCTACACGGGGGGGTGGGGGGGGACCTTCCCCACCTCCCACCCATCTCTCAGTGTCCCCCTCATCCTCTATTTCCCTCATGTCACTTCTCACAACCAAGCAGTGCCCTTTTCATTTATTTTATTTTGACTCACTTGCCTGTCTCCTCTTCAGCTAGAACAAAGGCTCCATGAGGGCAGAACCGGAATAGGAGCCCCCAGCACAGACAGAAAACACTGAGTGTGGAGTTGGCAGGCTTGAGGTTTGCCCTTTGGAGAAGTCATCACAAGTCTCTGAAGTTCACGGTCCTGGACTGTTTCATGAGCATTTCATGCTGTAACGTTTGTGACAATGCCGTTTCCTGCACAGGGTTGCATGAGTGCTGTTATTAGTAACATCATTAACCAGTGTGGCGGCAATTTCAAAACCTGTCTATGACCAATGAGCCCATGGGCATTGAAGGGAACCAAGGGAAGCCTATCCCGTCAGGATGCTCAGATCAGCCGTCACTGAACAAAGCAATCCCTTTTGACTCTGGTCACAGAGGGGCCATCCCCTGGCCCTCAGAGGACCTCAAATATCTCAGGGACCTGTGTGCCTCCAGTTTGGCCCACTGGGGAGAGAACCAGAAGACCAGGGAATGATTTGCCTGAAGCATTTGGGTACCAGTAACAACAGAAGTTGAACAGGCTTTAGCTACATTACCAAAGCTATTAAAGTTAAAAACCACTAAACAACCACAGCTTGCTTCCCATCATCCACCCCACAGCCATCCAAAACAAAACCAACAAGAATGTGTTAGAAGAAAGCAGACACTGAGATTTATTAATACCTTGTGTTTGTCCAGAGCTTTAAAAGCAAGCCCCCGGGCATTGGGAACACCGCCCACCAGGCACTGTTCAGTGGCACTGCTGGTCCCTCCCCTCACACCTCCACCCCAGAAACTTCAAGGTCTGAAGTTCATTTTTCAGAGCCATTATCAGAGAACATTTCTGAGCACAGCTGTAACACAGGGGGATGGTGGGTGAGGGATACTTTGACATGGGTGGTCCATGGGTCACAGTGGAAGACCCTGGGGGCAGGCAGAGCAGCCAGAGAGAGGGGAGCACGGTGGGAACTGGGATTTGGGAATCCTCTGCGTGGGACCAGAGGCACTGACTGTGAATCCTGGGGCCAGAAGTAAGCCAACAGCATTGGTCTGCAAATAACCTTCACCCTGCAATTGTTGGCAGGCTCTACAAACAGAGGGAGGTTCTGCAAACAGTACAAGTGTGTTAATAGCTTCAGACTCCCTAAACAGCAGCTTGCTCTATACACAGAGAATGGTGCAGTCATCAGGGACCTAGTGAGCAGACAGTCACAGGATTTATACCCCAGGTTTAAAGCCGCAAACCAAAAGACCATCTGCTGGTGCAAGTAGGAGAGAGACTAGGGGTCAATTTCAGTGTTTCAATGAGGTTGTCATAAACAAGGTGGTCTGAAGACCTGAGCCACTTATATTGCTCTGTGGGGCACTCACTGACCGCACCCTGGAAGGATCTGGCGGGGGGCAATTTTCCAATTCTTCTCCATGGCTTCACTTTGGTCCACAGCATAACATGGCTCCTCATGGGGAAACTCTGGGCATCTGGCTGTGGCAGGCTTGGACCGTGCGTTATTAAGAGGGATGCTGGGTTCCTTGCAGAAGACAGAGGCTGGTGGCAATCGCATCATGTGGCATCGCTGAGTCCTTCTGCTTTACAGTCCATTTGCACATCCATTATTTATGACGGTGGAGTGGCTGTGAACGAGCTGAGACTCAATTAAGATAACGTCCTCCTGCACAGAAGCAGCGGTTAACGCTGAGAAGTTATTCCAACTCACCCTCTACACTGCACAGAGCCAGAGATACAAGAGACCAAGGGAGGCTCAGAGACAGAGAGACAGAAGCAGAGAACAGAGAGATGGAAAGAGAAAGAGGAAGGCAGACACGCCCTGAGTCAAGAGTGGGAGCCTCTCCCCACAGCCCGTCTTGGCCCTTATCCCCCGGCCTCTACACCCGAATCCCTGCTCCCTGTCCTGGAGGAGAGGGACCGGGTCTCCCGGAGTTGAATCTCCCAGGGTCCACTGTTCCTCTCTCTTCCTTCCCTTGAACTGTCCATCCTACATTGTCAGGTTCCCCAGCACATGGGAGAGTTTGATACGTCCCCTGAGGACTGTGATACGTCTCCGGCAAGGAGAAGGGGATGCCAATTCCCTGGACCTGCTGTGCCATCTGCCCTAGAATTCTCGGAGCCGGACCACAGGAGAGGCAGGTGAGGCCGGCAGGGCTCCCGGGAGAGGATGGCGGGCGAGGGAAGAGGGGGAGAGGTTGGGGGTCAAGGTGGAGAGAACGTAGGTGGTGGACAAGTGGCTGAGAGGTGGGGGAGCGGGAAGGGAGAAAGGGAAGAAAGGGGAGGGAGAAAGGGGGGGCTGGTGTGGGATACGTGCAGGGCAGGCTAGAGAGACAGAGGTAAGAGGGGACAGGGAGACTGTGGAGGCGGGGGTGGGAGAGGCAGGGAGGGGCCTCATCAGGCATGTGTTTCAGGGAAGGGAGAGCCCATGATGGGTAATTATGATGCTTCACTGAGAGGCCACCAAGGGAACTCTGTCCACTGGGGCCGAGGTGAGCATGTGGAGGGGAATGGCAGCCACGTTCCCTGAAAGTCCTGGGTCCTACATCCCTGCTCAGCTCCCTGATGAGGGCAAAGGCCTGGCTGAGCACCTGGGGGAGCAGCTCTGTGGGCAGCAGGCACAGCTGCATCCACCAGAGAGTCTGGACCTGGGAGCTGGGAAGGAGTCTTCTGGTGGGACCGAGTCCTGTTTGAGGGAGGCAGCTGGCGGCCCAGTGCCCCGGCTCCTGCTGTAGGTACTACGGCCTCTCTGTCCCGATCACTCCCCATTCCGTTCATTTCCAGATGGGCAGCCCTGCAGGTTGCCCTGCAGAGTTCCACTGAGTCCTGGTCACAGTCACCCACCTCCTCCTGCTTGGACTGTGCTGCCTTCCTGTCAACACACAGTTTCACTGTCATCACCACCATTACTTTTTAGCTTGTAAGCTTGAGGGCAGGAGCTATATGTCACCCAGCGCTGTGCATGCATGTGTGTACACACACACCCTCACACACTATTGACACAGACCTCAGACCTACTCCAGGGAGCGCTGTTATCAGTCCGGGTGTTTGCAATTCTACTCTGGTTAGTTTAAGCAGAAAAAGAACATATCATATCTTTGGGGGAGCCAGACTCAGACTCTGGGGGAAGCCACACAGTCAGGAACGATGCCCAGCCCACCCCTCGGCTCTGCTCTCACCAAGACTCCACAGTTGCACGACTGGGCATATGTATTATGGTGCTGATTCAAGGTGCTGGGTCCTGGACCTCCACCCTTGCTTCCCCCAAAGCCAGATGGCTCTGCCTCGGCTCTGACCAGGAAACAGCCACTGCGTGGCACCTGCGCCTGCATGCTTGTCTCAAGCCGAAGCCTCCTACAGGGGCGTCCCTTTGGCAGAGTCCAGGTCCACGCCTGTGACCTGGATGTCGCAGAGGCTGGTTTCTCACCCCAAGAGGTAGGACTCCCAGAGTGGGAAATTCCCAAACAGGGCAAGGGTGTTCAAGAGCTGTGGGTGACCAGAAAGCATGCCGAAGTCCTCAAGTGGTGCTGAGGGGTGGCTGAGTGCAGGGGTGGAGAGCAGCAGTGAGCAGAGCAACCACTCACTGAATTAATCCCCGACATGTATTCCAGCGTTCAGCGCATGGAGGGCCAAAGGCGTACAGCACACACGCTTCCTGCACTCAGGAAGGTACTGCCCTGGGGAACAGATGTGAATGTGTCCCATCATCCGTCACCGTGGAAGGTATGTGAAGGTATTGCAGGGGAGCTGAGGCACCTGTGATCAGACAGTCAGTAAGGATGAAGTGGCCGAATCCAGGCATGGCAGCGCCCTGCTGGGAAGCAGGGAAGATGGACCCTTGGCGTCTTTCCACCTGTAGCTCACCTGCCTGGGAGCTGTCCAGTCGAGCTGGAGAAGGGCTAATGGATGGGAATGGCAGGGGTGTCCCTTCCCCAGGTGTGTTTGCTGGCCAAAAAGGTACCAAAGTGAGGGAAAAGAATCGGACCTGAAGGCCTGAAGCAGGGCAGTCTGGCTGTGCACACATCACATTGCCAGCCTGCTCTCAGGATACCTCTGCCCATCAGCTGCCCGTGTTCCCTCCCTGCCTAGCTTGGTGCAGGGCCATAAAAGACAAGAACACTCCCCGCTGGCCTCCCCAGAGGTGGAAGATACTTGTGCTGGGATTTCAAGCACCTAATAGGGACCGGGGATTTGGAGGGCATGGGACCCCTTGCCTTGCACCAGGTGGTCATTCATTCTACCCAGGCGTCACCCAGGTGGTGGGAGCTGTCTTCTGCTCACTCCCCCATGTCCGTACCCCAGACCCTTCACAACGCATCAGCAGGCAACTTCCCGTCATGAATTGCTCCCCATTTCCTTTTATTTTGGGGGCTTTCAGCTAAAGGGATCTGTGAGCAGCAGGCAGGTTCATGGGCCTAATAGGGCCTGAGGCATCTCTAACCAGACAAGGAGTGTGTGTCTGGATTTGTCGCCCGACAGGTACAGATGTTGGAGGATCTCATCCATGAGACGGAATCACTCCTGGGGATTGAGAAGCTCAGATGGCTCAGTCAGAGGCAGGCTGCGCATCTCAAATGGGGGATGGAGGCTGCTGGCAGAGCCCCTCCAACAGACCGAGGTCAGTAGGCCCAGCACTTCATAAACGGCGTTCTGGAAGCTCTGCCTCGGAGCTGAGAATTTCTAAGGATGCCTCCTCTTCTAAGAATTTCTAAGGATGCATTTCTCATCACCTCCTTCCTATCACCAAGGAGTCCTTCCCAGGTAAAGGGAAAAGGATGAACAAAATCTCTGAGGCATGACACCCGGGGTGAAAACCCAGCTCCACTATCTGCTTGCTGAGTGACTTGGGCCAGTCACTTACCCGCCCCAGGTCTCCGTTAACTGTCTTGCATGTGGGCCTGTTGTGAGCAGCCAGTGGATTCCCTGTGTGGTTGTCCAATCTTCTGCACTTCTGCATTTTATTCCTACTTCTGTTAGGTGATGTCGTGGTAAGAAACCCTGGCCTGTACTTGTTAGCTGTGTGGCACTGGGTCAATTACTTAACCTCTCTGAGACCAGTTAGTTGTCTAAAATGGAGGTGGTGACAGTACCTACTTGGTCGGGCTGTTGAGAGGGTTAACACCTGGGAAGCCCTAGGACAGACTGGTGCCCCATGAGCCCTTGGGAAACGCTGCTGTTTGTTTTGCCGGTGGCAGTGGTGTAGGAGTCTTCCAGTACCCATTCCAAGAGTTAGATGATTCCGACTTGTTCATCTTGCCTCTCCTGTCAGCCTGTGAACTGGCCAGGGGCCTGGAGTGTATGCAGCCTGGATCCTGGTGAGTAGGGGGACGTTCCATGCATCCACCTTTGATGAATCAGTGAAAGGGCCGCTGCCATATGAAGATAACGTGTCACCCCAGTGCCGTGCAGAGCAAGCCAGCCCCCGTGGCTTCCTGTCCACTGTGACTCCTCCTCTCCGATCCTCAGTTTTCCCATCTGTGATGTGGGGATAATTGGCTTAAATAATGTCTCTGAGGCATCCAGCACCATCCCTGGCTCATGGTGGGGGCTTAAAAAATGGTGGCTGGAAGCTGTCCCTTGAGACCCACCCTGGAAAAATGGTGAAGATTCCCAAGAACCTCCCACCTTTCCCTGTCCTGGCCCACCTCTCCCTTCTGCTGCCTGCTCAAGTCCAGGTCAGTGCCCCAGGCTCCAAAATGGGCCCAGCCCACCCCCAACCCCCAAGAGCCCTAGTCAACAGGTTATTGCAGGATGGCTGTGAAAAAATTAGTTCCCACGAGGTGTAACTCACGGGAATTAGGTTCCCCCTTTCCCAGGGCCACCTGCATTTACAAGAAGTTTGGAAATGGCATCATTCATGAGGTAGCAAGCAGGTAAAGTAAAGGTTTAGAGTAGTAAGTTGGGTAACAGGGAGTGATGGGAACCAGAAAGAATTAGCACAGCATTCAAATGCAAAATCGTGAAACACTGTGTTGGCCAAAGCAAGCACCTGGTTATTAAATTTATCACACAGGTGGCTGCAGTGGTGATCCTGGCTGAGGATGGAGCACGAATTGGGTAGCAGCAAGTACCCCCTCTGCCTTCAGACCAACCCAGGGCGGCTCTAAGTCTCCTCAACCAGTGAAGAAAGTCTCTCCTCCCTTCTCCTCTCAAAGGGAGCCTGAGAGAGGTGAGTGTCCCTCATGCCGCTGGGAAGGCCCTCCTCCGTGGCCACCTCCCTGCAGCACAAGCTGGGGTCAATCTTGTCCTTTCCATGTTTAGAAAACGCTGGGACCTAAATGTCAGCAGATGATACCGGAGCAGCATGACAGTTACCAGCTTAAACTGAAAGGAGGAAGGAAAAGCCCACCCAGCACCCATCAAGCCAGGCCAGAGTGGGGAGCAGAGCCCTGTGCTTCCACGTTAATCCTTCACCTGCCCTGCACTGGGGAGGAGGTATCTGGGGACAGGGAAGTGGTGTGCTCAGACGTGGGGCTGGGAGTCACTTGACTCCCTGGGGGCAGCTTCAGCCTCCTCTTCCCCTTGGGTGCAGGCCTCGGTGGGGCAGGCGTGCCCTGCAGCACCTCCTCCTTCCCGGCTGGCCTGCTTCTGGGCTTCCTGGAGGTGGTGAGATGGTGGAGGTGAGCCCTGCAGGGCCAGCGCAGCCTGGGCAAGTTCCCAGGAAATGCTCCTGACATGCGTTCGGCCTTCTTGAGGGGGGCTGCTCCCTGGGCGTTACATCCTCCCCTGGATGTCCTGGAACTGTCTACGCAACCTGACCCAGCTCGGCCCTCAGGCTCCGGGTAACCTGTGGTCTGGATTTGCTTTCCCGTTCCTTTCAACCCTCTGGAGGAGGAAAGGACACTTGGCCTCTGAACAAGGGCAGTGCTAGGTTGTCTTTGAAAGGATCTGCTGGGATTTCTACCATCTTTCCTCCAGTGTCCACATCAGTTGGGTCACTGAGTCCAGCTGGTGGTCCCCCCGGGCCATGCCAGGAGCCTCTGCTGCTGTTTCTCCATATACACCTGCGGCTTCTTCTCCACGACGTCACATGCTCGTGACGTCAGCCCATCCATCCCCACCCCACACCCAGCTCCTTGAGCCCAGGTCCCCTTAACCTCAACCTAGGCCCCTGGGCCCTCTTGGGACTCCCTTGACATGGACCCAAATCCAAAGGCAGACTGTCCCTGGAGAGCACTGGGCTGGGAGTCAGAGTTCAGAAAGCCTGGGCCTTAGCTGTGCACACATCGTGTGCCTTCTCCGAGCCTCGGTCTCAGAATAAATTTATCCTTTACGTCCTGACTGGCTGTGAGACTCTGAGATTTCTAAATATTGTTTTTATAAACAGAGTAGACTTGGCCATACACACACACGCACACACGTGCAAGATCCCCAGGGAGCTGGGCACAACTTTGCTGGATCAACACAGAGGCACTGGCCAACTCCACCCAGAAAGGGGTGGGGGACAAGAAGTGCTGGGGAAGGAGGTACGGCTGAAGAGAAGGTGGGCAGAAAGCCAGGAACTGCCTCCAGTTAACAACCCATCCCCCCCACCTGACAACACATCCCCCACCTGGCAACCCAACCCCCCACCAATCCATCCCCCCACCTGATAACCCATCCCCCCTGACAACCCATCCCCCCACCTGACAACCCATCTGCCCACCAATCCATTCCCCTACCTGACAACACATCCCCTTAACCAAGGCCTGTGGTTTGAGGGCCTCTGGGCCAAGACTGGGTTAAGAAAACCTGCTGAGGGCAGACTAGAGGGAGGGCAGAGGAAGCTGGCAGTGGGGGGAGAATCAGAGCAGGTAAGAGCAGGCGTAAAGAACTTCGCCCACATAGTAGGAAAGTCTGAGCTGGGCCAGACCTGGGGGCTCAGGGCCCTGCTCCCCTGCCTTTGCCACCTTGGCACCGGCCTCACCTAGACGTCCCAGATCAGCGGATGCCACATCCATGCTGATGACCTTGAGGCTGCACATCCAGCTTAATCCACATCAGCGTCAGAGTGAAGGTCTCACTGTCACTCGGGGATATTTATAACCTGCCTGCCAGGCCCCAGTACCTGGAGGCTGCCTGGAAACTAGGCCACAGGAGCCACAGAGGAGGCAGGCTCTGCCCCTGCCCCAGCTTCGGAAGGCTCCCAGGAATTGGGGCCCGAGTTAGGGGACAGAGGAGAGAGAGCCTCTCTGCCCAGCTAGAAAACTCGCCCCACCTACTGGGTGAGTGGAGTTTCCAGAAAGGGCTTCCCGTGTCCATAATAAGCTTATCTCTAGGCTGAGTCTCCCACCCACTCCTAACAAGCAGCCCATTAACAAACAACCCAGCTGTGTGCATCCTCCCAGTGATCAAATCACCCAAGGGCTCCCATTGCTTGGGGGCAAAGCCTTCACCCACACCACCTCCCCACCCGCTCCATGTGGAGGGGTCATGGGGTCACTAAGGACTCAGATAGCCTGGGGTCCAGTGCGGGCTCCACTGCTCTCTGTGTAACCTTGAGTAATCTCATGTGAAACTTTCTGGGTCTCAGTTTTCTCATCTGTAAAATGGGCTTAACAGTGAGGCTTCCATGAATAAAATGCTCTGGATGGTGTCTGGCACATAGTAAGCACTCAGTGTGTGCTAGCTTGTATAGAAAGGCTTACTGATTAGGAGAAGAGGCTCCAGACCAAGGCTACTTGGGTTTAAATCCTGATGCTGTCACTCACTGGCCGAATGTCCTTGTACCCATTACTTAACCTCTCTGGGCCTCAGTTTCTTCCTCCCTAAAATGGGAATAATAGTACCTACTTCATGGGGTCATTGTGAGGATTAAATGAGTTAATATGGAAAGCTCTGAGAATGGTGCCTGGAACATAGTAGGTGTTCAGTTAGTATTAGCCCCATGATGATGATGATTCTGGCAAGATTTTCTTCCAGCCAGGCTCCCTCTCTTCTTCCTGCCCCTGTACTTAGCTGGCACAGCTGCCCTCCCTATTCACCCTCTCCTTCCTCTTCTTTCCCAGTTCAAGTTCTGCACTTCTTTCAAACCCCAGCTCCTCCATGCAGCCTTCCCTGACCACTTTGGTGGACTCTGCACTGCCTCCCTTCTCTGATCCCCTAGGTCTGACCCCGCCCACCCCACATTATTCCTCTGAGTAAATCTACTCTGCGGGCCCTGAGGCAGGGGCTCAGCCTGGCCCACCTCTCCTCCGCACCTTGGTGCACAGAGCCCAGCCTCGTGCTGGGTGAGCAGCAGTGAAACCAAAGCTTTCCTAAGTCAGACTGGTCCTTGATGAGTCTGGACCTGTCTGCTCCGTGTAGGCATCTATTCTTGAGCTGAGGGACAGTGCATCCTAGGCCCCAACACACACACACACACACACACACACACACACACACACTTATGCTCTGTAAGGCAGAATCGAGTTGTTTCCCCAGAAATAATCCCCCATTCCCACTAATGACAACGAACATGCATTTTCCCCAAGCCCAGGCATTTTCTGGATTTTTCAGTCCTCCCCAACCCTGGGAGATGGGGCACACCCAAAAGCCTAGGTGGGGCTCTTGGCAGGGTGACATCTGACATCACGAGGGGGCACCAAGGCAGGACACCCCAAGAACCAGGGCCCAGCATGGGGGAGGGAGGCGATGTTGGGGGCTGAGGCACTGCAGTCCCTTCCTGAGGAGTAAAGGGCACCAGAATGTCATTGTTTTCTCTCCCGTGAAGGCCTGACAGACAGCAGTCAGCCCTTCTGACCCTGATGCTGTTCAGGCCACACTCAGGCCACACCTGCTGTCTCCAGGCCACACTCAGCCCCAGGCACATCAGAGGGCTCGGTTGACCAGCTTCCCCTCCCCCCCTCACCCCACAGGCCTGGCTGGGCTCCCAGAAGCTGCCGTCTCCCTAGGACCTGTCACAATGGAGGGCTATCCCCCCAGCCTCCTCCCCTGCCTCCCCCAGTGATCACTTCTCCTGGGGTGCACCCTGGACAGAGGCATCCTCGCTCATCCCACAGGGGCCACCTTTGGCGGGAGCCCCTCTTTTTCCTATGAGCTGGGGCATAGGGAAGAAGGGGGTTCAGC
>NW_006785876.1:2329243-2330558 GCF_000442215.2 Lipotes vexillifer
CCCTATGATCGGGGCCATGGGGAAGACGGGGTTGCAGCGGGGGCAGGGAGGGAGTGCTGCCGTTGAACTCGTTATTCTCTGGGTGACAGAGGGCCGCTGTCGCCAGCCTGAGTGCTCAGCCCTTTCTAGCCTCCATGTCAACCTGCCCCAGAATAGGTGAGGATGGGAAGAGGCCTTCCCGCAGCCCCCTTGGTGGAACCCCGAGCCTGTCTGCTTGGCCCCCACGCCTCTCCCTTGTTCTAGTCTAAGACGGCCTGAAAACGGTCTCACACTAGTATCTGTGATCTATGAATGAGAGCTGGAAATTAATCCTCTCCACTTTGTAAGTTATCCCCAAGGATAATACCTTCCCAAAGGAAGGTTTGTCTAATGGAGGGAGTCCGGGCCAGGGGAGAGGGGGACGAGAGAAGCCTTATAAATCCAGCCAAGCGTTGGTCTGTGTACTCCAGCACCATATGCAAAGTTAAATCCGGGCCCTTCTTCCCCAAACAGCAGGGGGTTATGTGCAGTAATACCATTGGGTATTTATTTACAGAGCACATCACAGCTAAAAGATGTCTTCCAACACGCTCCAACAATTTGCTACCCTTCTGCACTACAAGACAGCAATCCTCTTCCACATGGGAGGGAACTGGACCTCAGAGCGGCTGGTCCAAGCCTCAGCATGGAAGGATGTATCAGATGCCCCTGGTGCCCCACCCAGATCTCCTTCACCTGTCAGGCACCTGCCCCAAGCTGCTGCAGTGATGGCTGCTAATGGCTTACAATGTGCCCTTGTCCAGCAGGTTGTCCTTAGCCAACAGGAGCCACTTCCCTGGGAGACAGCTAGGAGGTTAAGGCCTCCATCATATGCCCCTGCCCTGGGAACAGCCCTTGGCTAATGACACTGGGTAGGGACTAAAGGCAGCCGCCTTGTCTTAAGGTGGGACAACTCCACATGCCATTCGGCTCCAGAGCTCCTCGTGGGTCAAGCCGTGGCTTAGCCTCACCTGAAGTGACTTCTTGGCCTAGATTCTTCTCCTGCTCCCCTCACTCCCTCACAGCTTCTCCTGAGAGCACTCCCTCAACAAATCACACAGACTCGGGGATCCCAAAGAAGACCCCTCTTCTGGGGAACCAGAAAGGCTAGAACACAGGGCTTCTGATCTGAAATCTTCACGCTCTTAAGATAGTTCCTGGGGTGTCTGTTGTGGTGAGAACCTAGCTTTCTGCCAGGATGTGTCTCCCTCTCCTCCCAGAGAAGCAGGTTCTTACCACTTTCCCCATGAACCTGAGCCCCGGGCCCCCCCCCCCCCCCCCCCCCCACCCACCACCC
>NW_006785876.1:2330572-2337254 GCF_000442215.2 Lipotes vexillifer
CCACCGCGCACAACCCACAGCCTTTCCCCCTCCCTGCCCCCAGGCTGCAGCAGCCAACACCAGCCATCTACCATCCTCCTGGGCCTCCAGGATCGCCACCCAGTGGCCTGACTTGTTAAGCAGCGCAGATGGCAATTAATTGCATGATATGAAAATATCCAACCCTAATTATTTCAGGGACGAGGCCAGGGACCATAAATAAATGATGAAGAGGTTTTCCAGAGTCTCCTCGGCTGGCCCCTGCTCTAGCTTGCAGAAGGCTGGGGCACAAGGGGGACCCTTCTCCGCACAGAGTTCAGCGGTGTGGGGTGGTGAGACAAAGCGCCATGCGGAGGGAGGCGGCGTGAATTTACCAGGGGAAGTCAGGCCACTCTTCCAGGCACAGAAATACACAACCGTTAGGGCCACCGTGCTGGTCTTGCGGACAAACAGGAAGCAAGCAGCAGTGGCTCCCTGGATGTCCTCTGATGAATAATTGATTGTAGAATGCAATCTGGTGAACGAATTCCAGGAGGATCCCCAGTCACCCCCTTCTCCCACATCTGCCTCTCCTTCCCTGTCCCATGCCAGGCCAAGGCAGGTTTTTCATGTTTCCCAAATGATTAAGTTCCCTTTGTGCCTCGCCCCGAGGTGGCTGCCCTATGGGTATGCCCCTGGGGAGTCGCAGTCAGACGCCAGGAAGGATAGGCTGCAAGCTCAGACAGAGATCTGAGCCACTCAAGGGCTGCCCTTTGCTGGAACAGGGTGTCTTTTTCCAGCAACATATCACAACAAAGCCGTGGAGAGAAAGAAACAATTTGCATTCATGGATCCTTTTATGTGCCAGAGTGAATGCCAACGCGCGCACACACACAAAGGCACACACACACACGCCCAGGGACATACACACACAGACACATTTGAACAGATGGGGCTCCCATACTTTGAAAGCCTGAATGTGAACATTGGTATTTATGGAGGGAGAGCTGTTTACTTCACAAGAGGTTTTGCAACAGGGCTGCTTTAAACAGTAAGCAACCAAACTGCATTGAATAGAATTTGATTTACAAAAATTTGACTTACCTGCACATTTTCAGAAGCCCATGCGTTGTAGGGGTGCGAATGTGTGTTTGTAAATAAGTGGAACTTGTCAGGGCCTCTGGTCATCTAGTTGGGGAAGGGGCAGGCACTTCTGATGACCAGCTACGCACCTAGCCGGATCCACACACCAGTTCCTCCTCCACCTCCAGCTGGAGAGGAAAACAAACCCTGACCCACGGCTCATCTTCAAAGAGGTTCCCCCACTGACCCCGCCCCAGTGGTTGAGCCTCCCATGAGTGTTTTGAAGGGGGCAGCTAGAAAAGAGCTTATTGACTGTCTCTACCACGCCCCTCATTTTTTTTCTTTTTCTTTTTTTTGCAGTACGCGGGCCTCTCACTGTTGTGGCCTCTCCCGCTGCGGAGCACGGGCTCCGGACGCGCAGGCTCAGCGGCCATGGCTCACGGGCCCAGCCGCTCCGCGGCATGTGGGATCCTCCCGGACCGGGGCACGAACCCGCGTCCCCTGCATCGGCAGGTGGACCCTCAACCACCGAGCCACCAGGGAAGCCCTAACCCCCTCATTTGACAGATGAAAAAAATGAGGCAGTGGCCTGTCGCAAGCCCAGTGCCCACCTGACCTTGGGCCTTTAATGCCGTTATCCCAGCCATCTCCACAGTACCTGGTGAGGCCAAAAGCAATAAAGAAGGCTCCTGGGAAGTAGCCTTGCTGCCCGGTCTCCTCCAGGCTTGGCCCTGCCCCCTCACTCCTCTGCCCTCCTCCCCTCCCTGTTCCAGGTGACAGATGTGTCCTTTGAGTGTGAGCCAGCCTATGACACTACCTTGATGAGATTAAAACTCACTCCCTGGGCAAAAACCTTACCTTTTTATTAAGACCTCACCCTTCAGGAGCAGCTCCTGTGTCAACTGCTTACTGAGGGTCCCTTGTTCTGACTTCACGTCCCTGGGTGTCCCGCCCCTCTAAGGGGAACCAGTTCTGGTTCCCCTTAGAGGGGCGGGACACCCAGGGACGTGAAGTCAGAACAAGGAATAAGATTCAATTCTCTCCTAATTTCCAGTCCAGAACTTGTCCCAGCAGAGAAACACACACACCTCTTAAGATCTAAGCTCCTTTTCTGTAATAACAATGAGGCTGATCATAAGAGCAAACGCTTATTAAAAAAGAATAGCTGACACATGTGCACATGGCACCTACTACGTGCCAGGCAATGTTCTAAGCTCTTTACATATGTTAACTTATTTGATCATCACAACAACTCAGAAGGAAGTTCTGTCATTACCTCCCGAGAGACCCAGAGTGGTTAAGTAATTTGCTCAAGGTCACACAGCTAGTAAGCAGCCCAGGAGGGAACTGGGCCCAGGAAATATGACTGCAGAGTCCAAGATCTGACTTCTTGAACCCTTCAGACCTGGCCCTTGCTGACATCTCTGACCTCAGATCCTACCATCCCTCCTCACCCCGGCCCTGCTACTGCTGTCCAGCTACAAACACACCATGCTCATTCCCACATAGGGCTTCTGTCTTTGCTGGTCCTTTGCCTGAAATGCTTGGCCTTCAGACTTTCATGTCTCCTGGGACAGGCTCAGCCCGGTGACACTATCTGAAGCTGCCACCATAGCCACCCCCGTACCTGTCACTTACTACACATAGATGTGCTGTATTTCCTTTAGCATTTCTCACTACCTGACACGGTCTTAGTTCTTGGTTTACTGTTTCTGCCACTGAGATGTAAAGTCCACAGACACACTGATCTGGCCGTCCACTTCACCACGGTGCGCCCTGCACTTGGACCAGCTTGGCCTGGCACATAGCGGGTGCACACTGCTGCGGACTAGAGTGTGCCCACGAAGGCGTCCACGTGAGGCGCGGCCCACAGATGGCCAAGTGTGTGAGACAGTGCTCTGCAGTGTAGCACCAGCTAGAAGTGGTGAGACCAGCTTAACGTAAACGGGCTTTCTGGCAGCCGATGCTAAGAAACAGAATGGCTCTGAGGACTGATCTGTAATTACCTGGCCTGGAAGAATGAAGAACAGGAAAGAGAACCCCTGTGTTGGAGCCCAAGCATCTCCACCACCTGGCCCAGGCCTTTCGTTGGTTGCCTGGAGAAATGGAAGACTTGGTTAAAAGGTGTGAGGAACTGGCCCCTCCAGAGTCCTTTGAAGGGGTGGGGACAGGAGCTGCGGTGATCCAGTCGCTCTAGTTACTGAGTTGAGCTTCTAAATATAGCCGGGCCAGGCGTTGGGCCCTGAGAAGGAAGGTCTGAGATCAGATAGGATGGAAAGGGCACCCCTCCCCCCAGCTCCCTGCCCCCCACCTGACCACTCCCTGCCCAGGAGCAGCCTGGGGGGAGGGGATGCCATCTCTACTCTGACAAGGAGATCGGGGGAGAGAAGCCAGCAGGGACCTAAGCTTATGAATGTTCTGACCCAGGGCCTGACCCAAGCTGGGGCATCCTGTTCTGGACAACAGGTGTTTGGGAAACGTAGGATGACACATCCGTGTGTGGTCTATGGAGGTACCGCCAAACTCAGGCGGATGTGACCCTTGCTCTGTGGCACTCAGGCCTTGCCAATTTCAGCGCTGCTCCAAGCCCTCGTTTGTGTGTGTAGTGATTCATACAGTAGGAGAATACCCAACCCCCGTCTACTGTATGGTTGAAGGCCAGTACGTTAAATATGATGCCTTCCCAGAATGGAGGCGTGGATATGGAGCGGGGAGAAAACTCCAAAACCACCATGAGTGGCATGAGGCAGGATTAGTCCTCCTTGGCCTGGCAGATGCCCAAAGCCTCTGCTTCTGCATAGAATGTCCCAGGAGTCCTGTACTGAATGGGAAGGGCTGGGCAAAGCTCTCCACAGCAGGGGGGCATGCAGAGCCCAGAGACATTTAGCAAGCCCAGGTGTGCATCTCTGTACTCCACCCTGCCCGTGGTGCCAACATGCCCCATGTCCTTGTCTTTTGGTCACTCTGGCCTCTGGGGGTCCTGGTGTCCCTTCCCCCCACGTGATGTTCCCCCTGGACTGTCAGGGAGCCAGGAAGCCTTGGCTGGAAGTAGGTAGCTGGATGCAGGGACGGTGCAGAGGGCGCCCAGTCTCGTGGCCCAAGACTCTCCCTATCAGAGCATCAGCAACAATCATCCTGCCCCACACCCACCAGCAAGGGACCTCGTCTATAAAATGGGACAATAATGCCCTCTTCAGAGAGCTGTTATGAAGATGAAATGAGAAAGGACAGTGAGGCACCCAGCACAGTGTGTCAACCAAAACAACAAAGAGCCATGTGGATATCCACCGTGATTCTCTCTTCTCTGGACTCTCTTTGGAGAGTGTAAGTTGGCCTTTCCCATGAGAAGATGTGGTCAAAATTTGTTATTGCTTTCTACCATCTTGAACTGCCCAAGACAACTGTCTTCTCCACTCCTACCTCCAGTGGAACTCCCACCACCCCCCTGGGCACTCCCCATGCTGGCACCAGCTGCCCCACAGGCCAGGGCTCAGTTGATCAATGGACATTGGAACTGGGTGCCCTCTCCCTTATCCCCACTGGTTTACGCAGGGTCGGGGGAGCTGGCAAGGAGCCTCCTCCAGGGACCACCTTCCACTGCCCTCTGCTATTACCCAAGGCTCCACCTTGGGTCTCCCTACCCAGGCAGGGGATGTGCTGTTTGCAGGCCCGCCCCAAAGCCTCTCTTGAGCCCCTCCTCCTTTCTCGGGTGAGGGTTCTCAGGACTGCTCAGAAGGCAAGACTGGGATGTGAGCTGGAATCCTAGTACCAGGAAAACATGGCCCCTCTCATCATCCCTTCTCCCCGCCTCCCCTCCCTGACCACAGCTCCGCTCTGCCCCTCCACTTACATCCGAGTGAAGTCAAATCTTCACATGGCCAGGTCTCTGCTCCTTGGCCAAGTGTCCTGGCGCACCCCCAGCCTGCCTCGAAGCCGACTCCAGGACGTCTGCTTCAGCCACGGCCGAGGGGCCCCACCATCACCCAGGCTCCAATAGAGTCCCTCTTGCATCAGGCTGGGATGAACAGGTTCCTTTAAGAGAGTGTTTTATACCTTATTCTTTACTGTTTGAGGTGGTGCATGGAGTGATGAAGTTAGGACAAGAGTCTACCTTTACATTCTACCCCAGCAGGTGGACTGAGTTTGGGAAAGAAGAGAGATGAGAATTACAGGGGAAGGGCCCTGGTCCCTGGCTGCCTCACTACCCACTACTCGAGGGACGCCCCCGCCCCTCGAGTAGTGATCACTTCCTGAGGCCTCAACAGCTCTAGAGCAGAGCCTGCATCACTTGGAGGAGTGGGACCACCTTCCTGCGTGTGGTTACATTTTGTGGAGGGTGTTCTGTTAACATGAAGGAATGGGCTCCCCACCAGTGCCAGGTACTGGGCAAGGCTGGGGGCAGGGTGGGGCAGTGTTCTTCACCGGTGTGGTTTCTTGGTGATTGCTAAGGAACAACTGTGTGAAACGATGACTCCCAGGTGACAGATGAATGTGGCAGCAATGCTGACCACATCTGGGGAGATGTGATTCACAGGGAATCGGGGCCCTGCGCTTGTGATGTGTACTCTGGAGTGATATCAGGAGCTCTTTGGGGGACTTTTAGTTGATACTGGGACAGGGGGGCCCATTTCCTCCTGGGTCTGGGGGAGTGGGCCACCACCACCACCCCTGTGCCCATCTGCCCTTTTTTTCTTCCCTTCCTGGGGTGAGAGGATGGCAAACACCACAGAAAGTGTTCCAGTCCAATTCCTCACCCAGAGCTGGTTTTCTTGTTCAGATGGTGATGACAGACCACCCTGGATGCCTAATCTGTCTGTGCTCAGGGTCCAAGAGGACAAGAGAATGGATCTGCTTGACCAGGGCTGCCTGGAGGGGGTTCGGTACAGACCTCCTCTCCCGGTCCCTGGGTGAATTCTAAAATTCAACATGCCCGTTGTTAGTCAGGATGGTATCAGTACTCCTTGGCACAAACATGGATCAGAGAATTCTAATATCAGACAAGGGAGACTAAGCTGGATGGCCTCGGAGGCACTTACCGTGCCAGTCCAGTGATTCTAGAACCCAATATACCCAATATTGTCATTAATATGATGTAACTGATCACAGTGTGTTCATGGTACACATTATAAATATGATGGAGGTTGTTAGCCTTCCATTTCTCCAGTTCTGGGTGTTATGGATTTAACTACTCAGCGCTTCTCAGTTTATAAATGCACAGCTGCCTGAGCTCGATCTTCCTCTGAGGCCAATTTACCAATTAAAGAACTGAGGCTGAAAACTAAAGGCTCCCCCCCTTACTCATGAAGAGACGGGAGTCTCCTCACTGTTCTCTCCTGCACACTGTCCTTTGGCCCACTGTCTGCTCCTCCCACAAGCCCACAGGACCACGTCCCCCCAAACTTTAATGCCAGAGTTTGCTCCCTCAGGCCTCCTCTTCCTCAGAGACAACCATCAGTCTTAACTGACTCCTGGTTGGACTCAGAGCAAATCTCTTCCCCTTCGAAGGCCTCAGTCGCTTTCTCTGATAAGTGAGGCACGCGGGGCTGCAGACCTCGAAGAGTGCCATGAATCCTCAGCTGAGAGCCACCTTGCACCAGGCGGTCCTCTGGCCAGTCCATCCTTGCCCAGGCTGGGCATTCCT
>NW_006785876.1:2337336-2357941 GCF_000442215.2 Lipotes vexillifer
ATTCCTGGTACAAGGGGACCAGAGAAGGCTGCATGAGAAGCACACCTGTCCTTGTCAACCAGAGACGGCTCCTTAGGGAGACTTGTGAAGACCTCATGGGCCTGGGCCTAAGTGCTTTCACATCTCACCACAAGGGGCAGAGCATCTTGTACTCAGTAAGTCACTGAATGTGAATTGTTCTGATTTCTAGTCTCCTGCACAGGGCTGCTGGCCTCTGTCTTCTTAAAGTTCACGGCCCAGGTGTTAGGAGTCAGGACTTTAGGAATTAAGGAACTGTCTAGGTTTCATGTCAATTCCAACACAGGAAAATGTGTTTATTGAAGGCTTCCTCAGCCCTGTCACTCCCCAGGACTGTGACCTTGGACATAGAGGTTTGTTTAACCTCTCTGTGCCTCAGTTTCCTCATCTGGAACATGGATATCCTACCCCATGTCACTGGCTTAGTGAGGATTAACTGGCAGAGCACATGTGCAAAGAAGCACAAGCTTCTCCCTTCTCTACTCATAAAGCCATTTCTGCATTGTTAAGAACTTTCCTTTTCATGGAGCCTCAGAACAGTAAAGGAAGGTCAGCAGGGGCCCCACCTCTTGGGCTTCTGTCTTTCATCACAGATGCCAGGGCTTGGCCCATCCAAGTGCCCCGGGAGGCTAGATCTTGGCGTTCCTCCTCTGCTCCCCTTTCCCTGACCTCCAGCTTAGCCCCACTCCCCATACCCAGGAATCACAGCTGACCCAGGGATCATGATGGTTTTTAAAAGACCGGTGGCTCATTATTTCCTCCCTCTGCACTTTGGTCCAGTGGGCTGGGCTCAGCTCATTTGAGGTCAGGACCAGGGTTGGGGTGATGGGTAGAGCTCGGCCACAGAATATTTTCAGGGGAGTCTGGAGCCAGGCTTCTTAACTTGTCCCAGATGTGACAGCTGTTGTGTCCCCAAGAACATGTGTATCCCCACACCCACCGATCCAGGTTAAAAACTGACAGGTAAGAGTGATAGGTATCAGGAGCCCTGAGGTGCCCAACAGGGGGGACACAGCCCCCAAAGCAGGAAGAAAGAGCACCCTGAGGTCAGAGCACAGGCTCCCCTTCCTCAGAGGGCTGGCCGCTGCCTTTGTATGTTGACAAACACATTGGCTGCCACTCCCACTCCTGCCACGGACTCCCTAGTGTCTGGGACATGAGCATGGAGAAAAAAGAAAGGAAAAATCAGGGGTGCCTCCCCATGTTCTGAGTTTTAGGAGTCCCCTCTTTCACTGCTCTAACCAGAACCAGGGGGTCTCTTCTGCATCTCTCTCTCTGTGTCTCTGCATCAAGCACTCACTTCCGGATTTCAGGCTGTGCTGAGTTCTGCTCAGGGGAGGCCCGAGGGGAAAATAGGCTCAATTCACCACCAGTTCAGTGGTACTTGGAATCCTGGCGCCTCTTACCCCCCAATTCACTTGCTGGTACTTACTGTTCAGAGACTTCAAAGAGCTGTACCGTACACTCTGCTCAGGTTTTATAGTCAGTAGGAGACAGAGGCTGCCATGTGTTTACTGCGTCTCTCCTGGAACTGGAACACAGTAAGATTTTAAAGCCCCATCAAGTTATAAAACACTTGGTCCTTCTCCTCTCTCCAGGAAGGAGGAGACAAGTCCTGGCTGACTGTCACATTGTCCTCCATCCCCATATGAAAACACAACCACACCTATTCACTTCTTCATTCCTCTCACAAATACTTCTTGAGCACCGGTTCTGTGCTGGGCCACTTCTAGACACCGAGAATTCAGCAATTAGAAACAGACAAAGCCACTGTCAGGCAAGGCAGTCAGAATATAAACAAATAATTAAATATATCATATGGAGGCGATAAGTACTATTGTGAAAAATAAAAGAAGGTAAAAGGATGGGAGTGCCTTTTTACAAAGGGTGGACAGGCAGAGCCTCTTTGAATAGGTAATGAAATCTAAGGAGAAAGTAGGAAAAAGTGAGCTCTCTAAATATCTGAGGCAGAAGTATTCCAGGAAGAAGAAACGGTCAGGGCCCTTTGAAGACAGAGAAAGCGTGTCCGTTCGGCAGGTCTGAGATACAGCCAGGGGGCCTGTGTAAGCGGGGAGCACAGGGCAAGGAGGGGTGCTGTTGAGGATGAGGTCAGAGGTTGGTGGGGGGTGGGGCAGATCACATGTAACCATGTAGGTCATTGTTAGGATGCTGGGGAACAGGGAGTTGGACACGGAGGAGTGGCGTTGCCTGACTTCTAATTTAAAAGGATGGGACTTCCCTGGTGGTCCAGTGGTTAAGACTCGGCCTTCCAATGCAGGGGGTGCAGGTTTGATCCCTGGTGGGGGAGCTAAGATCCCACATGCCTCACGGCCAAAAAACCAAAACATAAAACAGAAGCAATATTGTAACAAATTCAATAAAGACTTTAAAAATGGTCCACATAAAAAAAAGTCTTAAAATTTTTTTTTTAAAGGATCAGTTGACTGCTCTTTTGAGAATAGATTTGGGCAGGAGAGTGAGGGTCCAAGAGGGAAGCAGAGGAATCATCTAGAAGACCACAAAAAAATTCAGGAGAGAGAACACCGTGGATTGATTCAGGGCGATTCAGATGGAGGAAGTTAGAAATGGTTGGGTTCTTAATATATGGATATGTTGAAGGTAGCATGGACAAGAGCTACTGACAGTGGGCATTCAGATGGAGAGAGAAGATGAACAGTCAGCTTGGCGTTGTACTGGAGACTGTTTGGCAATCACCCTGCTGACCCAGGAATCTCCAGCTCAACATCTCTGACATGATATTCAGCCACTTAATGCATACTCCTGGGGAGAGAGGATTCACCACCTCACACAACGGCCTAACGCAGTGCGTGAAAGTTCTTTCTTTTTTTTTTTTTTTTTTTTTTTTGGTACTCGGGGCCTCTCACTGTTGTGGCCACTCCCGTTGCAGAGCGCAGGCTCAGCGGTCAAGGCTCACGGGCCCAGGCGCTCCGCGGCTTGTGGGATCTTCCCGGACGGGGGCACAAACCCGTGTCCCCTGCATCGGCAGGTGGACTCTCAACCACTGCGCCACCAGGAAAGCCCAAAAGTTCTTTCTTATACTCAAAGTCTGCATCTGTGGTTTCTCTCACTGCTCCTAAAGCAATACAGGGCAGGTCTCCAACACCTCCCACATACAGTCCTCCAGATTGTCTGATTTCTCTCTCGGTTCGCATCCCCCATCAATGCCATTTTCAGTTGCTCTGGACATGAACACATTCCAGAAGGAAGTAACTCTGGGTGCTACTCCTTCCTCGGTAGAAGGGCCAGGGACTGATTGTTCTCTGAGGTCCTTCTAGAACATCATTCACAGATTATGGTAAATGATTTACATTCGGACCACAAATTTAAATTTGGCAAATTCACTCAACGCTTACCCTTTTTCAGGTGGAAGGAATTAGAGAGTTAGCTTAGATCTTGCTTCTTACCACTGAGAAAGCCAAAGCCATTAGAAGAGCATCTCCTTAGGTACCACCTGTCATCATCCATGTCCACACCCCTTGCTTTCCTTCCCATTACAAAAATGGACCATCTGTGCTCCTATCTAAATTCAGCCCCTCCACTCTTCTGCTATATTCCAACCCTTCTCTCATGTTCAAGAACACTGGTGACCTGAGAGTTGGAGGGAACAATGGAATAGAACTAATATTTATAAAATAAAATTTAAGAATCCTTTATAGAAATAAAAGAAAGCCTAAATTTATGTAAGAGCTAACCATGTGTCTGGGAAAATTGAGAATGATCAACTCAGAGACACAGCCTAAAAAATGATTAGACTTCAAAGACAAAGAAATCATACTCAAGGGCTCCAGGCACAATACTCGTAAGTACCTACAAGAGTATGAAAATTATACTGGCATCAGGATATTTAAGAGCAACCTGCAAAGCAAGGCAAGAATGGAACATTATTTTCAGGTAACCAAAAGAAAGGAAACAAATTGTGAGCCAAGGACTTTATATGCAACAAAGCCATCATCTAATTATCAAGACTATAGAAAAATAAATTATATACGCAAAGAGTAGGG
This sequence comes from Lipotes vexillifer, assembly GCF_000442215.2. NCBI lineage: Eukaryota > Metazoa > Chordata > Mammalia > Artiodactyla > Lipotidae > Lipotes > Lipotes vexillifer. The sequence goes on from NW_006785876.1 coordinate 2,341,377, forward strand.
CTTCCCTGGCGGCGCACTGGTTGAGAGTCCACCTGCCGATGCAGGGGACACGGGTTTGTGCTCCGGTCCGGGAAGATCCCACATGCCGTGGAGTGGCTGGGCCCGTGAGCCATGGCTGCTGAGCCTGCGCGTCCGGAGCCTGTGCTCCGCGGTGGGGGAGGCCACAGCAGTGAGGGGCCCGCGTACCGCAAAAAAAAAACAAAAAAACCAGATGAGTCTAGATAAGAGAGCTTTGTGACATTTTAACTTACCCTGATACCATCTCCCACTTCCCAGCTTGCAGTGGCATGAAGACAACAGCTGGCATTCCTAGTATGTACCTGGAACCAGAGGGAGCAGAACAGACTTTATTCTCAAACAAATGTAGGGGTTTTTTTTGACCCGTCTGGTGGCTCCTTGAAGAACCCTCTTGAATGGCTTGCTTTACTTTGCCTCACTCAGAACATTCCCAGGTTTGAAGCAGCTACCCAGGGAAAATGTGTTCAAAACATTTAAAGGCAAATGTATTAGCTTTTGCTTCCTGAGGCTGGGAATAATGGTTGGGGAAAACAATAAACTAACCTAAAAGTTAGGAAAGGCTGGGAAATGAGATGATTTGGGGAATAAGGATTTTGAAAAGCAGTCACATATTTCTGGGAATCTAGAAGGCCATGCACCTATTCAGGGCTGGGCATATGCTAAGAAAAGACCTAAGCTCTAAGCTCTTATCTCTGGCTGAATTCAGGCTCTGTAGGAGCAGGGAGTGAAGGCTTAGGGGGAATTGTAGTCTGCTTGGCTGAGTGTTGGAATGCATGTCCCAACACACACACACATGCACACGCACACGCACAAGCAGAGTCCATCTGCAAAGACTGGAAGATTTTTTTCTTTTAGTTCTAAGAGCATTAGGAAATTTCTCTTGAACCACTAACTGAGCATTAATCTAACAGAACAGACTTTAATGACCACACATAACAAAGGATACAAACTTTCCAAAACTAGTTCAGAAAAGTCAAAGAACAAGGGACATGCAAATCAAAACTACAGTGAGATGCCATTCACACTTGCTAAGATGGCTATAATTTTTTTTAGTAAAAGTAAAAAGTGTTGATGAAGGTATAGAGAAACTGGAACCCTCATATATTGCTGGTAAGAATGCAAAATGATACATCAATTGCATGTTGGCAGTTCCTCAAAAAGTTAACTCCAGACTTATCATATGACCCAGCAGTTCCACTCCTAGATATATATCCGAGAGAGAACAGAAAACAGATGCTCAAACAAAAAACACGTGTACACAAATGTTTATAGCAGAATTATTCATAACCAAAAGGTGGAAACAATCCAAATGTCCATCAACATGAATGGATAAAGAAAATATGGTGTATCTGTGCAGTGGAATATTATTTAGCCTTAAAAAGAATGAAATACTGATACGTGCTACAACATCGATAAACCTTGAAAACATTATATGCTAAAAGAAGCCAGACACAAAAGATTATATACTGTGTGATTCCATTTACATAGAACCTCTAGAATAGGCAAGTCCTCAAAGCAGAAACCTGATTAGTGGTTGCCAGAGGCAAAGGGGAGGGGAGAATGGGGATTAACTGCTTAATACTCCCCGGGTTGTAGGAATGGTGTGTGACAAAATGTTCTGGAATAGTGGTAATGGTTGCACAACATTGTGAAGCCATTGAATTGTACTTTTAAAAATGGTTAAAGTGATAAACTTTTACGTTATGTGAATTCTATTTCTTTTTTTTTTCTTTAATGGGATCTCAGTTCCCCCACCAGGGATTGAACTTCGGCCTCTGCAATGAAAGCTCCAAATCCTAACCACTAGACCACCAGGGAACTCCCTATTTCAATTTTTAAAGAAGTAATATGGGATGCTCAAATACAAGGATGGATTTTGAACTTTTCAGGACTGAGTCTTTCAAAATAAGTGCCCAGTGAATATTCACACATGGGCCTCCTCCAACTGGCCTCTAAGACATTTTCTTATTCTCATTGGTCAGGGGCATCCTCATCTGCTCAGCAACCCTCTCCCATTGGCTGGATCCTTGATGCCAAGGCTCTGAGTCCCCCAGGTCCTGTGGCAGGGACACAAGGAAACATGGGATAATGGTAAACCATCCTATAAGGGTCTGGGTCCCCAAGGGCTGGCTGAGACTGGGTAAAGCTTCCTCTATAGTGAGAGGCCTTTGGTTGGTGGGAAAAGGTCAGAGGGTGTCATTAGGGGGCTCTGAATTTCAGCTCTGCCCCTAACTCTTATGAGGCCTCAAGCTATTCACACCTCTCCTATAGCTCCTATAGCTGGATGGTGCTTTTCTCTGAGGTAAAATGGAAGTGAGGACTCTGGGATCACAGGCATCACATTATCAATGTGGTTTGATGTTCTGCTAAATATAAAGCGAGGACCACTGCCCTCAGAGGCCAGACTGCAGCCTATCTACATTCTGGACGGTCTGCGGGCTCCCATCCCCTCCCACACCCCCAACTCCTTCTCACAGTGCTTGGCCCATCCAAGACTCAGAGGTTCCCTAGAAGCCCCCAAACTCCACGGAGTCCAGGCGGCCTCTCCCCTTACTCCTGCCTTGGGACTGCTGGTGTAGGACCAGTCAAAGGCTCTGAAACGTTCTAGAAGGCGTGAAGCCATCCTCCGCTCCCCCGTTACACACCGCAGGGGTGGGCAGAGGGAGGAGGGCCTCTGATTGGAGGAGGCTTGGTGGGAGGGTGGCTTGATGGGCGTGGCCAACGGCTGGAGGAGGAGCAGTTGAGAGCAGTTAATTTCGGGAAGCACCCTGCGCATCTTTCCTGAGATGGCGCTGACTTAGTTGAGGAACAGGCTTTTGGGGATTCCCCGCTCCAGGAAGATCAGAACTGCTATAAGGATGCAGGAAAACTCTTCAGGCCCAGGACGTGGAGAACTAGGCACACTCTCCCTCAATCCAGGTTGGTTGCAGAAGTTGTGGCCGGAGGGTCCCCCGGGGCCACAGCCCTGCCGTCCTTGGGCCCTGGTGCTCCTGTCCCGCCAGGAGATGGGCAGTGGTTGGCAGGGCCCTGAAGCCCCTCCCAAGCCCCCTTCCCCTGGCCTCTGGCCTCACCAGAACATTTCTCTGCTCTTTTCTCCCGTTACCTCTTATTGCCTCTCTTATTGCCTCTCTACATGGAGGAAGGATTCCAGTCTCCCATCCCAAGGAGGACAGCCACCTGGATGCCATGAAAGACACTGGGACTCCGGGGACAAGTACGTGCCTGGCAGAGTGACCTCCCAGCCCATTCCTGTGTGCCCTGCTCTGCGCTCTGCCGGCTTCTGCCAGGCCTCTCTTTCCAGGTTTGAGGGTGTTTTTTCCTGGCTTCTTAGTCTCATTTCTCTACTCCCTTTCTGCTGTGATTTGTGAAGGGTTGGGGTGGACAAACTGGAGACCTGGTGGGTCAGGGATCTCAGTTTCCAGTACAAAGACGTCCCTCTAAGCTCTGTGTGATCATGGGAAATACACTAACCCCTTCATGGGTATGTGCTCTCACCTGGAAAGTGACAAAATCATAATGCTAATTCAGAATCTTGGTGAGAATGGGAGTGATTTATGTCAGTGTCTTTTGAAAATGGATGTGCTACAAATTACTTATTGTGATTTTAACTCTGTTCTTCCCACTCCCCGCCACCCAGCTGCTGCCTTTCTAGGTACCAAGTTTCTTCTGATTGCCTTTTTACTTCCACAGGATGGGTCAGTCAAGCCATAACAAAGAGCATGGAGGCAGCCCTTTTGTCCACCCTGCCATCTTCTAGGAACTGGGAAGCACCCTTCAGGTGTCCCTGCTCCAGTGGACCTTCCCAGGCTCCTTCCTTCCCAGCCTTTGCTGTGGCATTAGCCATCTGGAAAAGGAGCTGCTAGTAGGACCCCGACTTTTGTTCCCGGCACCACTCCCACCCCTTCCCCTCCAGATATCCAGTACTCTACCTTCAGGGAGGAGACGTGAATTTCAGGCAGCAGGAAAAAAACCGAGTCTTCAGGGTTATGGTTCCCTCCAAGGCCAAGGTTCCCATGACCATCAGTAGAGAGGGCTGGGCTGGGCCCCTTCCCCTCCTCACTCTCTTTTCCCTTTTTGTCCCAGAGCTCCGCTCTGACCCCAAGGCTTTTCCATTTACCATCAACATGGAAATTTGACTCTTCACACAAGTATATTCTCCCTCTTCTGTGTGTTACGTTGTTCCTCAAAACTGCCCTTCCATGCAGAAGGCCTGTGGGGCTCAAGGGGCCTGGTCAGTCAGCTAGGCCCCCCTTTAGGGCCTCTCAAACCACAGGTCGGGTGGAAAAGTTTAATACAGGCTTCATGTCCTTCGTGACCACTGGCTTGTGGTCAGTGTGCTGATTTGGAAGTGAAGACTCAGGGATCCTTTCTATCCTTCCCACCCAAACCAGGTGGATGGTGTTTGTGCCACGGGGAAATGCAAAGAGGGGCAGGTGGGAGGGCTGTTCAAATGGGCACCCCTGGCCCTCCCACCTCCCCTTTTGAATAAAACTCATCACTATCTCATCTAGGGACCTGGCACCAGCTGATTTACCAGACACCTGGCAGAGTTTGCTGAGCATTTGCGTTGTAATAGGGCAGGAACTAAAGGAACAAATTTATCCACCAGAATGTCAGGTCACGAGGAAGGTTGTAGGAGCAGGTAAACAGTGATTCACATTGAGGTCCTGGAATTTTATTAGTTACTATTTTTATAACTTTGTTCTTTTAGTCCTTGATTGAGGATAAAGGGAGAATTGGAACAAATCACAGGTGGGAGGGCATGGAGGGGGGTGTCGTCCTCATTAGAGTGGGAACAGAGGAGTGCAGGTATGCATCATCGGCCTGTGCTGTGTACCTGAGAGGTGTGGGCAACTTTCCTGGATCCCACAGTTGGGAGTGAAAGTCCCAGAACACAAAACATTAGCTTACTGGGGCCTCAGAGGTTGCCCGGTGCCCCTGCCCCTCTCCCCTACCTGTTTTCCCTGTGTGCCATGGAAACCAGAGCTGATTTGGCAAGAGAACAGACATCCCTAAGACTCCCCATCTGGGGCCCTGGTTCTGTTCTCTTCTACCCCAGTGGTGACCACAGAATATTCTGGGAGTTGTCTTCTGTTATGACTGTGGGGGCCTTCTAAGGAGCAGTAATGGTGGAGTCTGTACAAACCTGGAGCTCATTGACACACAGGGCATGTGTTCTTCATCTATTCTCTTCCTTGGTGGACTTCGGAATTAAAGGTATAGACTCATTTATAATCATGATACCACCTGGCAGGGATATTGGTGCATGGAGGAGGGCTTATTTGGAGACCTCTGATCTTTCCAGCCCTAAGACTCTGGGCCTGATATGCATATAATAATCACGAATGTCCTGTAATTTATAACAGTGTTATCATTGATCCATGTCATTACTCATCATGAATTGGTGATTTCTCGAATCCTATGGGTTATTTGTACTGTATAGAGCTCTGTGATTTACAAACACAAAAATCGTTGGAGGTAGAGAGATACTGTGCTATTTTACAGATGAGGATACTGAAACGGGGGAAAGACCCAACCCCCTTGAGCGAGGGGGTATTCAGTGCACTTGCCTTGTTGTTGCTATATTACTCCTCCCCTGTCTCCAGCCCTCACACTTTGGAAAAAGCGAAAGCAAAAAAGAACAGGCGTCTGGGGATTATTTAACGCTCAGTTTGTCAGGACAAAGTTTAAGGACTCTTAGGAGACACAGAGAAGTCACTAGATATTTGCTCAATCCATTTCTCCATGTCTTCTGCTTTTTAATGTTACATTTGTTCTTAACCCTCATTGTTCACCTTCCAGAGAATCTGCTGAAATTCTAATGTCCTTTGCTGTTCCATAGGTTACTTTGGGGCAACTCCAGTTTTCGAGTGATTACCTAGCCCTCCCCCTAACTAGTTGTATGACCTGGCAGTAAGTCATTAACACCTGTCTGCGTGTCTGTTTTCTCAGTGAGAAAATGGGTGATCTAACCCATTTATGAGGTGCTTACTACACTGTTTGCTAAATAAGACTAGTTCCCTCTCTCCTGCTTGGACAGTCCTTTGTATTCTGTCAAGAGCTTGCCTATTTATGGTGTATCACAACCAAAAGGAAAGAGTCCCAAGTCCTCCCTCCCGTAGCTGGTTCAAGACCAACCCAGATACCATAAAACTTTCTGAAAGACTTCCATCCTTCTGTGCAACAGCCCCCGCCCCGCCACCCAGAGACTGGGTGTGACAGGCCAGTGCACCTGGAACAATCTGAAAGGCCTGGGGCTCATTGCTTTCCATCATTCTTGACTCATTTAGTCTCCAGTTATCCCCTCATGGAGACCTGGAAGGGACAAGCGGACTTGATGGTGGGGCCGTGCCCCGAAGCCTCCAGTATTCATGGAGAAGCCAGCCCTTCCTTCCTCACTAGACCTCGAAATGCAGGTGTAGACAAAGCCACGATTTTCCAATGTGCTTCTCTCTTCCTACACGGGGTCAAGAGTCTTTGCCGGACTAGTCCCTTTGAGGAATTAGAGCCTCAGAGCATACAGCACAGTCACCCGAATCCTGAAAACGACCTCAACTCCCGGATGGGCCCTGCTAGCCTTCTGGCTTCACGAGGTAGAGGGCCCTCCAGGACACTCCATGTGGAGCCCGAGCCATGTCCTCTGCTCCTTCCCCCTCTTCTAGATGTGGATGGCACATGGGCTGGATCCACACCTCGGACCTGCACAGCTGTGTCCTCCCAACAGCTCTTCTGGTCCTGCGCCTCATCCCTGCCCTACTCGTCCTTGCCTGGACCCATCTCACGCCCCTTCTTTTTTGCTTAGCCCCCAGTGGACAATGGTGTCTAACCCCTGTCCCAGCTGGACTGGCCCTGGAGGGCTGAGAGAGCCTCATGTCCACAGAGAATCCCTGGCAGAGCTGCCCTTCTCAGCCCTATCTCTCAACTTTCCAGGGTCCTATAGCCTTTGTCTGCCTCTCCAAGACCTGCTTGTGGGGCTACTGTCTTTCCTACCTCTGGCTGCCTTCCTACCTATTGTGGCAGCCAGCACTGTAACGGCTGAGTGTCAGTGGTGTGGCATGAAGAGAACTCCAGTTGTGGGGTCAGAAGATGCAAAGTTTGAGACCCACTTCTGCTTTATAAGCTCTATAAGAACTTGGGGGAAAATGGACAACTTTCATCAGTTTGGAAAATCTATAAAGTGGGGAAAGCAGTAATGTGTAAATTGGAGTTTTTAGGTAAGGAATGGAAGGAATGATAATCCGTGTGAAAGAATTTATTTGTAATAGTGAGATGCCGTACAGTCTAACTCTGCTGCTGACTGTGTATCTTAAATGTCTCCAGTTATGTTTCATCCCTCACGATTCTGCAGACAAGTTGGAGGTAGGGAAGGAAACTTGGTTGACCACCCCTGGAATTGGATACTCTTGCCTGGGCCCACTCCATCTTGTTCTTTACTCCAAACCGAAGATGGAGGGGTTCAGGCAAGAGGATCTTTTTTTTTTCACACCGGGCACAAAGCCGCACTTTCCAGAAATCTTAGGGAGGTGGAAGGCCCTAGAGCTCAAGAGAAAAGTCCCAGCCTCTGCTTCCCTAACAAGTCAGGGCTGAACTAAGCTACAGCTGTTTGCAGGATTCCTCAGAAGGTAGAATCTCGTCAGAACGTTTAAAAGTGTGAAGATCAAGGAAGAATTTGGTCCCTTGATTGCTATTGAGGACCACCCACCTCCTCCCAGACCTCTGGGGTGATCCACAGTTGTCTCCACTTACTCTCGACACGGAAGCCAAGCTCTTGGTGTGGGTCACCTAATCCCCAGCATCGTGTCCTGCTGCCCTTCCTGAAGCACCCGTGTGCCATCAGCTCTCCCAAGGGGCCTGTCCAGCTATGCGCACTCTAGCCAGCCCCCTCTGACCTCCAGATGGAGTGAAATATTTCTCTAACGTTCTTTCTTCATTCAAGTTGGGACTAATGTGCTGCTTCGGAAGTAAAAACCCAACTGGGAGCCAATCTTAATCTTCCCTCCTCAGGCAGGTGGATGTTGTTTGTGCTACAGGAGACCTGGATGTTAAGGAGAGGCTGCCTGGGGTCATCCCATCACCCCTCGGAAAGTGCTCGCCGCCTGACTCAAGTGGGGACCCTCTGGCCCACTCTACATCCTTGAACAGAGCCGGCCTCTCCCTGGATGGCTTACCTGGCACCTGGCAGAGTCTTCCCATGGGTATTCACATTGTAGAAGGGAAAAAGTCTTTTAACCCAAAGGAATAAAGAAAAGCCAATGGGAGATTTTTAGTGGCAGCATTTGTGTCATTCCAGAGCTCTGGCTGTTAGATTTTCGTCACTATGCCAGATGTGAGACAAGGGTGAAGTGTGAGCAGGGATTGGGGAACCGATGAGTGAGGGAACCCAGGGGAGAGGTCTGGAATCTTCCAGGTCCTTCTAGCTGCTGGGACAGTGGATCTCAGAACACAAAGGAGTATCAGGGGCTGCAGAGGCTACCATGTGCTTTCTGCCCCTTTCCTACCTCCTTCCTTTTCTCAATGTCATGACCAGCGTTGACTAAGCAGGGGAACAGCCCCTCCACAGATGTTCCCAGGCAGGGCCCTGGCTCTGTACCTGGTTTCCTACCTACCTGTGGTTTGGCCACAGCAGTCTCTGAAAGCTGCTTTCTCTCTGGGCTCTGCATTTCTCGTGAAGGCAGGAATAATGGTTCTGCAAGGGCCCACCAGGAATACGGAAACATAACCATCCGGCACTGGTCTGACTGGAGTACAGGGAGCCACAGCCTGCCTGGGTAAATTCTGAAATTCCTCCTGCACGATCTTGCCTGTAGTAAGATTAATAACAGTTTTCATGGATATTGAACAGGGGATTCTAATACCCACTGAGGGAGGCTAGAGTGGATGACCTCTAACAGCTCTGTGAGTCCTGGGATTTGGTGAACTTGAGCTACCTATTATTATCACTAATATGCTGTAATTTATAATAATGTTTTCAATGATGCATACCATTAATAATAATGACTTTTATCACTCTGCCTTTTCCAACCTGATGTGTGATCTATATAACTAAATGGTAACTCCTCAAGCGTACTTACTGAAGTTGATGCTTACCATTGATACTTTACAGGAAAGGAAACTCAGGCTAAGAAATAGGCTCTGAACCCAGCTCCTCCCACTGGATGGCCCCTCCCCACCAGGAGCAACTGCACCTGCCTTGGGCTACTCAGGGCCCTGCAGTTCTTTGCAACTTCCCCTCCTGCCCTCTTCCAGGCCTGCTTTGTTGTCTCATCCCCCCTCCCACCCACCTCAGAAGCTCCTGGGCAGCTAGAATTGTCTCCGCCTGTCCCTGCTTGTCCAGTACAGGATTCCAGTCCTGGCTGGGCCCGTCTGACCCAAAGCCAGTCACTTCGCCATGCTGGTCCCTTTGGAGATTAAAATCTAGTGAATTCTTCCAGCCAGAGGTGCCACGTGGGCTTCTGGCCAATCCGGACACCCATCTGTCTCCTCCTGGATAGTGGGTTCTTCAGAGCTATAGGTTATCTTAAAATGAGTGAAAACAGGCCATCTTTGTAAAACCAGAGATCTAGAAACCAGCTAATGTCCCTGCCCCTCGGAAGTGTATAAGGCCCTCCAGTGCATGCCCAGTGTCCTTCACTTTTATTTTGATTTCTCTCGATACAGGGCACAGTGCAGGGCACACAGTAGGTCAGCAGATGCGTGCTGAAAACACACAGCACTGATTTCTCCAACTCTCTCACTTTTTCTGCTGGACTGTTTTCTCAAATTCAAGGTTTATATACCAGGACTCAGGCCTTTGACCTGAAACCCAGCAAGCGCCGCATTTCTAATGGTCTGTGCAGTTCTGTTAGTAACTTCAGTGTAAATCATTTATTGTTTACCCAGCTCTGCCACTCACTAGCGGTGTGACCTTGGGCAAGTTATTTAACCCCTCTCTACCTTAGCTTCCCCAGTGGGGATGATAATGATACCCACTTGATTGAATTGTTTTGATGATAAAGTGAAATGATCTATAGCAAGCTCTTAGAATAGTGCATGGCACATAGGAAACTCAATGAACAGCTGTTATCAATTTAATTTTGCAGTTCAACATCCACTCGGAAAATGCCAACCTTGTGTCAACCTAATGAAGGGATAAGAACTTTCTCATAATTAGTCAGGGTAGGTAAGGCAACGAGGCCATCCTTGGTAGACAGGCAGAATCATATCCTTGAGAGATTCCCCAAAAGAATGTGTGGGAAAAAGTATGACAGAGAACCCAGGAGGGGAACATTCAAGATTACTGGATGTAAATGAGGGCTTAGTTCTCTTCTTCTCGGTAATCTTCCTTCTCAAATGGTGAGCAAGATACTTGCTTGTTACCGGGACATGCCAAGTCAGTGACTGAGGGGACAGGTGTGGGGCTCTGAGGTTTTGTCTCATGAGAAAGTGGGAATGGTCTCAGGAAGGTCAGCTGACAGAGGTAACCACGGTTTGGGGAACAGGGGACCATCTGGAGATAGCACTGGCCATTCAAAGGAAAGAAAACTCACCCTTGCAAAACATATATATGCTGGAGTCGTTGCTGGGTGTGCCAGGGAGCACCAATGAACACATGTTACAGAGGAGGTGGCAAAAGAAGAGTGGGTATGATCATCATCACCTAAGCAGATGGGCAGCCCGGACGGAGGGGCCCAGGGCTGTGGGAGGCTGGTCAGTAGGCTGACTGGCTGTGGACCAGATGGGCTTGGGGATCCCATGGAGATGGGTGTAATGCCAGATTCACCCCCTCATCAGTAGGGAACCAAGTGGGTAACTGTGGGAGACACTGACATCTCAGAAAGGGGCTGGATAGTGAGATCTTCCTTGCTGCAGCCCCAGAGAGACTCCAGCACAAAATGGTGGAGAGAATGCTGGCTCTGTGTCACTTGGACTACATTTGACTGTTGGCTAAAGGGATCAGATCAGTTATCCCAACAAAAACAAGAAAATAACCAGACAAGAGCCTGCAATCTGGGCCCATTTCCCCGGAGTCAGCGAGCAGAAGAAAGATGCCAAGCGTCCCAAATGAGGACATGGCTGTTGCAGCTGTGGGAAGATGCTAAATGGCCCAGGATGGGGATCACAGGATAGCTGCAGAGGTAAAGCTCAGCCCCCGTCTTTGGTCTGTTGGGAAGCATATCAATTTCCCTCTGCCAGAGGCTGCAGGGAAGGGAAACCTGCGAGCCTTGTAAACATTCACTGGCTGTGAGTTGGGGGACCTGAAATAAGATAATGAAATAAGCTGAGAAAATAAGATCTTTGGTTTAAAGGCTGAAAGCACAAGTAGATATTTTTAAACTGAGAAGGGGGCAGTGTTCCTTTGAGATGTTTGCAGAGCAACCTGGATGGGTCTGATTCTATTACGCAAAAGTAGAAGCCTCAGGTGTTTACCTGTGAGAAGCCTTCTTGTCACAACGAACTTTTCCTGCTGCCAACTGCATCACACGGAACGTTGCTGGGTTTGGGATCTGGGTGTGCTGTATAAAATTGTGTGTTCAGGTTTTGATTGCTGCCTGCCAACAGTCTTTTCTTTTGAATAAGTGTGTCTATTTTACCAGCAGCCGTTTTGCAAACCCCCATGGCTGCAAGAACAGAGGAAACCCCACCCAGTTTGCTGAAGCCCTGAAACCTTTACTGCAGACACACTGAGAACAGAGAACAGAAGACACGGAAGTACTCAGGCTGTACTTATGAAAAGTCTATACCCACAGACTCTGGGAGAAAAGTTACTACCCATTTGGGAAGGGGGACATCTGAGACAGTGACCTTCCTCTTACCTGGTTAGAAATGATATCCCTTAAAAAAAAAAAAAGTGAGTCTAAGTTATTTTGGAATTTCAATGCTGTAATCATGGCAAAATGAAAAAAATCTCCTTTGAGGGGAATCTGTGGGATGTGTCATTATCAAGAACTCGGGGAGAGGGGGTCGAACAACTTGCCAGAAACTCAGTAATTCAGCCAGGCTCAGAGCATATCAGCTACCTCTCTTCTGTGAGAGATCAGAGAGCTAAAGGCTTCTCTCTGTCAGGAAAGAGGATCTGGGTAGGCAAGCATCTCTCCTGATAGGAACAAAAGTTTTGAATTAGGAAGAGGTGAGAAGATGGGTTTGGACATTAGAGTGAGCTGGTGTGAGGTTTTCTGTCTTAAGGGTACAAAGTTACAGGTTTTCAGGGCAGAGGGGGCCAGATGAGGCTGGAGGTTGGAAAGCTATTAAACAAGGGACCTCTAGCGGTCACCAGGCCAGGAGAAGGGATGATCAGGGGAATTTTCCTGGGATGGGAATGTGTTACAAGCCAAAAAAAGGGCCCGAAAGGCTAGTGCAGGGTCAGAAGAAACCACTTAACCAAGGGGCCCTTGCCTGGATCAACACTCTGAGAATTTTAGCAGACCTTTGGGCCAAACCCAGGGTTTCCAGATCAGGCTATAAATCTGAGTACTTCAGTCAGTATAAAATACAGTCTGTAACGAATGAGTTGAAGGGAGGAAGAAAGGATAGGGGAGGCCGTGTGATGTCATGTGAAGAGCTAAGGCTTGCAGCCACGTGTGACCTTGGGCAAGTTACTTAACCCCTCTGAGTCTCAGCCCCTTCATTTGTAAAACTGGCATGATAATAGTTACCTTGAGAGGCTGCAGTGAGGATTCAGCAACACAGGACCTGGAACTGTAGGTGCTCAGTAACCGTTAGCTTCCTTCCCCTTCCAGAAGCTGTGCTTGCAAGTCAGTGGTTGTATGTGTAGAGATGCACTGTACCAGCCCCACGTGGCTCTCAAGCACTTTAAAGGCAGCTAGCCTGAACTGAGATGTGCCATGTGAAACACACATCAGATTCCCAACACTTTGTACAAAAAAAAGAGTAAAATATCTTATTAATCATTTTATAGTGATTATACGTTGAAATGAAAATATTTTTTTATATGTTGGGTTAAATAAACTATATTGTTAAATTAATTTCACCTGTTTCTTTATACTTGCTTTAACGGGCTACTAGAAAATTTAAAATTACAGTGAGCTTCACACTTTATTCCTCTTGGACAGTGCTGACCTAGACACTAGAGGAAGATAGGGTCAGGAAGCCGTGTTCCAGAAGCTCATTTGTTTCTCTACCGTGGGTCTGTGCTTTGGTTTGTTGTCCTGGTTCCCCAGTAAAAGACCCTTTTGAAAAAATGCCACCTTGGGCTCAAAGTGGGTGGAAGGTACTCGGGCTCCCCTAGTGGCTACGTGCGGTAGTGGCCGTCCAGGGAAAAGGAGGCAGGGCTGGAAGGCGACAGGATGGAGGGATCAGGTTGTAGCCGGGGATGGACTATTCCTTCTTAGCCTGGAGCTTAATTCCAGACCCTCTACTGACCTTTACTCCAGGAGGCCGGCCCCATTCTCTCTTATTTCAGAAGGCTCCCATCTTATACGTGAACTTGGCAGGAAGCAGGCTCTCACTAGGCGGTACCAAACACAGGTGTAAAAGGGAAAATGCCACGTCAAAGCCACCTTCAGAAAACCACAGCGTTTCCAGAGAAATAAACAGCAGACATTCACAGACACAGGAATGTTCTTTTTTTGCTCTCTCCCAAGAAGTGTGATCCGTTGTTGTTTTTAAAACTGTACATTTTACTGTACATTTTTTTTTTTAGCAAAAGAGAAGATTGGCATTTGTATTCTGCCCACAGGGATGTCACTTTCCAAAACTCCAAGTCAGAAACCTGACAAACACAAGCGTGAGTACATACCACGTCACGACAGAGCTCGTAGCCGCTGATGAGGACAGACAGTTGATTCCCCCCCTTCCGATGTCCACCACTTTCCCTCTGGGCATCTGAACCCAAAGGCAAAAAGAGAGGTGGTATTCGGGGTCACTTCCTCAATGGCTACATTTAGAAAGGCTTAGTGAGAAAGTGCAGAGGGAAAAAGGAGTGGAGGAAAACGGGTCCGAGAAAGAGGGAGGATGGGAGAAATTTCCTTTCAAGTCACCGAGGCTAGGGGCGCCCTCATGACTGCAGAAAGCATGTGCTCTGGCACCCGGGCTGAAAGTCAGCTTGTGGTCTCAGGAAGAGACTGGCCTGGTCTGTTAATGGCCTGGTCTGTTAATGTCCTGGTCAGGACCAGAAAGGGACTGGGGGAGGCAGAGAGGCACCAGAAGAAAAAGAATGAAGACAGGAGAGTAGAGGGAAGGTGAGGAGAGAAAGGAGGAGGGGGAGGAAGGACGAAGGCATGGGATTTGGAGGCTCCTGGGAGGAGCCAGAAGGCAGTCCTGCATAGACAGCTCCCCACCCTCTCCCTGTGTGTTCTGGGCGGGGTTGGGGGCCACCAGCTCAGCTCCAGGTCTGAGCCCATTAGAACGTTTCAGCCCCAAATGGACTCACCTGTATGCTTCGTAGGCTGTGTAGCGAGCAAGTGGCAGAAGGAGGGAGAACAAGAGACAGAGGCTAGAGATCTATGGCAGATGCTCGAGAGAGGGTAGAATGAGGTGGCGAGAGGTAGTGCGTTGACAATGAGGAGAGACCTGGAACGGACAGGGACCAGGAGAGACAGAGATGCGGGGAAAGACCTTCAGATGCTTCCAAAGCCTTTTCTCCCCCGCCACGTCTCGTCTGCCCCCTCTGGCCACTGTCTGGGAGTGTGGGGGTCAATCCCTAGATGGAAAGGAGCCCGTGTGCCCCTCTCATCGCCTTCCTGACATTTCCATGATGGATCCTCCTCATGAACGGCATCCATGGAAGGCATCCCCCGTGTCCCCATGTCCCACCCTGAGCCACCTTCTTCAGGAACAAACAAGGGACAGACTTTGGACATAGAAACACCCTAGCTACAGTGAAGACAGGGTAATGGATTTCAAGCACCACCCCCAGGAGGTAAGTGGCCTTGGGCCCTGCCCTGACTTGGTCACTAATGCACTATGTGACCTTGGGCAAGTCCTTTAGACCCTTGGGGGACGGGAAGAGAGGGTTAAGGATGAGATGATCGCAAACACCTCTTCAAGCTTCAGAACCCTACAGTTCATTTAGTCATGAAGAGTCCTTAGTTCTTTGAGCTGGAAGGGAATTGGAGACTTGGTATGATCGCATTATTTTATGAATTAGGAGCCTGAGGTCCAAAGAGAGAAA
Source organism: Lipotes vexillifer (assembly GCF_000442215.2). NCBI lineage: Eukaryota > Metazoa > Chordata > Mammalia > Artiodactyla > Lipotidae > Lipotes > Lipotes vexillifer. Next base: position 2,356,504 of record NW_006785876.1, read on the forward strand.
GGGTCTTGCCCACTGTGTTTAGCTGGTTATTCGGTGGTGGCTCTGGAACCCAAACTCAGAGCTTTGGACCCCATGTCCAATGCTCCTCTGCCACCCCACTCTGCTCTCCTTAATTAAGAGAAGCCCTCTTGCCCCCCCGCCATGTCCATGGGGACTCCCTGTCCCAGCTTCCCCCCAAAGAGGCAAAAATCCCAAAGCAACTCCAAAAGTTAACATCCCTTATGTCTCATAAAATCCCTTCTCCCTCTCCCGCACGTAGAGTCCCGGAAGTTACCCTTCTAGTTTAAGCTGATGTGATGGGTGTTTGAGAAGCAAGGGAAGCTGGGCCAGCGGTGGGGGAGGTCACTCATCCCTCCCAAGTGTGGGGACTCTTGGGAATAATGAGGCGTCTGGGCAGGGGACTCCAGTCTTGCCCCAAACAAACGTGCAACCCAAATCATTCCCTGCTCTTCTCAATTGGCAATGATCGCCCACCACCAGGGTTGCTGGGAACCCGTTTTCGTGTGCAGAGTAAACTCTCCGTTATCCGTGTCACTGAAGAGGAGGAGTCGGGGAAGTGGAAGAAATAAATTAAGAATAAAAACAACACCGGAACCATCAGCAATGCAAAGCCGCTTGCTTATAGGCTACACTTGTGATTAGAAAGGCAGGAGCCCCGCCTTTCCAAACACTCAGGGTTTAGTCTGACATTTGAGCCATCCAGTCTGCTTTCCCTGAGCACAGCCTGATGGGCGGTGGGGGACGGGCCTGGGAAGGTGGTGTGTGTGGTGTGGTGGGGAGGGGAGGCCGTTGACAGGGAGACAAAACTGTCCCTGGATGTAAACATCACCATGGAAACGCCACGAAGACTTGTGGGTAAAGATGCTTTCCTCTTCTCTCACCCTGACAGGGTGGGAGGGAGGATGCCCACCCCCCCCCCCCCCCCCGCCGCTTCCCCCCCTTGCTCTCCATACGTTTCTTCTCTACATCTGTGTCTCTATTTCTGCCCTGCAAGCCAGTTCGTCTGTACCATTTTTTTAGGTTCCACACATATACGTTAATATACGATATTTATTTTTCTCTTTCTGACTTACTTCACTCTGTATGACAGCCTCTAGGTCCATCCACATCTCTGCAAATGACCCAATTTTGCTCCTTTTTATGGCTGAGTAATATTCCATTGTATATATGTACCACATCTTCTTGATCCATTCGTCTGTCGATGGGCACTTAGGTTGCTTCCATGACCTGGCTATTGTAAATAGTGCTGCAATGAGCATTGGGGTGCATGTGTCTTTTTGAATTATGGTTTTGTCTGAGTATATGCCCAGTAGTGGGATTGCTGGGTCATATGGTAATTCTATTTTTAGATTATTAAGGACCCTCCATACTGTTCTCCATAGTGGCTGTACCAGTTTACATTCCCACCAACAGTGCAAGAGGGTTCCCTTTTCTCCAC